>NC_140585.1:123160003-123362503 GCF_964204655.1 Triturus cristatus | reverse complement strand
TACATTTCTCATGAATGAGTAACCAAGGGAGATACAATTTTTAGGAGTTAGTGCATGTCTAATGCAAGATTAATCACCATATTATGAGAGCCAATGCTATCATCCAGCAAAAAATACTCGTTTTCGCCCAACGTGGGGCTCGAACCCACGATCCTGAGATTAAGAGTCTCTTGCTCTACCGACTGAGCTAGCCGGGCTCTCACTTAAATATGGTATGCAGACTCATCATTTTTTATTAAGGAAAACTGTTTCTGGATATTCCTCTGCTCTTGTTTTGCAAGGAACTTCACTTTTATACATCCTTCAGAGGAAAGAATGTCAAGTAAAATAAGACGAAATGAAAATGGAAGGTGTGAAATTTTCATTTTGAGATTGCATAAGAAATCAAATTCCTCTCACGTGCTATAGAATACCTAAACACTTTTGATTAAACCACTTTAGTTGTTATAATGACACCAAATTTGAAAGCCATCTGTGACTTTTCTGTTCTTACTCTGCAACAACCATGGCAATTACAAGTTAAAAAGTAAAATGTATGCAAATTTTAGAATGGAGAATGCGGGCATCGATCCCGCTACCTCTCGCATGCTAAGCGAGCGCTCTACCATTTGAGCTAATTCCCCTGTGTGCTCACTCAGCATCACATTTCCAAAGTAACGTTACTGCTGTCCACACTTTATTTTAAGTCTAATTGCCCATAACATGAGTGTTCAGTTCACTCCTAACTGATGCCTTAACTACACCTAGGGGATGTTTTACACTTCAGGTTGGCATGTTTAGTACTTGAATAGGAGTGATATCACTGTATGTTAACCTAGACTCAGGCCCTACCTAATCTTGGAGATACATTTCTCATGAATAAGTAACCAAGTGTGGAAATGTGGATTTTCCTGGTCAGTTATGTCCCCTATCTTGGACCCCAACGGTTCTATGTGCATGTCACAAGTACATGTATGTTCCCTCCAGTTCCAGTTATGAAGACGCAAATACATGTGCGTCCACCGTCAACATGTCCTCTGTCAGATCCACCATGAATAGGCCGGATATTCCATTCCTAAATATGAAAGGCCACCGGCTTTGTATGGTTCACTTATGCCATTTTACAGTCCAGGCAAGTAGGCCCTGATTCTGTCATCAAAACTCCTCTTGCCTTCTGCCTCTGAAAGCTCCAGTCTGAGCCTGCATCTGTGACCATGAACTTTGTCTCATTCTCTGCGCGGCTCACGAAGCCTGACATCAGCCTATTCTCTGCCAAGAACTGTATTTCACCTTCGAATTATCTGCTTCACTCCTTAGCCGATGCATTCCTGTCTAGCAGCTTAAGTAAACATTCTTCCAGCTACTGAGCAAAGGCTCGGCCTCTCTGTCCTCATGCAAGTAATTCATAGCCCTGTTACCAGGGAATATTCCTACCCCCTCACATTCAGTGTAGACACTTAGACGCTTGTACACGCACGCACAGTCAGAATAGAATAGATTTTGTCCGAGAGTCCTTCTTTTGTGGATAACATAGTTCTTTAAACATAGGATGTTAGATATGATTTGGGATTAGGTTGACTTGACACCCCAGACTTTTTGTCTCCACATGTAGAGCTAAATGTCAAGTCCCCTTCACCCCCTAGTTGCACGTCAATTACACGTCATGCTGCTGCGCGCGCATCTATGCCAAGTATTATCTTATAGATCCACCTATGTGTGACATCATAACCAATTATGTTCCTTTTTACTCCTTATTACACCCATTTTCGGTTACGCAGGTAAAACGTCAATTTCCTTATCAATTGTTACGCCTACTGCATTCGCTTCATTGTAATGTATGTACTATAAAAGTTACTTCTTGTCAATAAAGTATGTACTTCACTTCCTGAACCCCCGTGGTGATGGAACTTGGAGCATCCGATTATAATCGATCATTGGAATAAAGCCCATTCCGAACCTCTAATATCACGGATTCTGCCTCTCATTTTACTGAGCTATTTTATTATGATTCTGTATCAAATTAAGTCCAGGTAAAGGAATTTTATTTACCACATGATGGCGCCCGAATAGGGACACTTTCTCATCTCACGCGCCGGCGGTGAGTTGCAGGCCCGGTCTCCTGCCACAGCTGGACGGACAATAACGCGTACCAGCAGGATTTCCTGTATCTCCCTCCGGTCAAGCGGGGGCGACTGAGACTGCGATCAACACCCAGACGAGGCGGTGAGAAGTGCGAAGTATCCCGACCAGAGCCTAGCTGAGAGAGCAAGATCCGAGGTATACAGAGACCCACCAGTTCCCGAAGTCCCGAGTCAAGCCCAGTTTCCGACGAGTCGAGTCGAGTCCAGTCCGGTTCAAGTTCAAGTTACCGAGGCCTTCCGTTTCCGAAGCTACCCGGTGAGTACCATTACTGGGGAGGCATTTCTGACGTGCACATAGGTTGTGCCGGTCAAGACGGGTTTGGGTACACAAATCCGGTCTGCACTGTTTTAGCAGTGTATCTGTACTGTTTAGCAGTATATCAAGTATTCCGAAGTATCTAGTTATTGTCAAGAATTATGCTTGGTGATTAGTTATGCAGACGATCATCATTGTTGTTTATTTTAAAGGTTAAAAAAATGTTTAATGTTTAATGTTTAATGTGTTAAACGTCCTGCATATTGTGGTATGAATGGTTGTTCATTATTGTGCTTTTGTATTAAGTGTGTTCAAGATTAAGTATCGGATCAGTTGTCAATATGCCGCTCTTTTCGAAATTAAGACAGATCACTACTAGAAAAGGGGTACTCGAAGAAGCCGTCCCTATTCCTCCTAGGGATACTCCAGGGCACTTCATGTATCACAAACATGGCTTAGACGCTATATTATTTCTTGATTTATGGGTAGACTACACCAAGGGATTACCAGAAAGTCAGAGGTGGCCCGCAGCGGGGACCTGGGATGCAGAGTGCATCATGAAAGTCGAGGAAGAGTTATGGAAAAGGAAAGTCAGACAGTCACAGAAAGACGCCGTTGAGTTATGGCGTAAAGAATCTCATAGACGTACAGAAAAAGCACGTAGACAGGAAGAAAAGAATAAAGAAAGTTCAAATAAAGTTCGAGAAAATCTATTAATTGAGGAAGGTATCCGAGTGAAAACAGAACAAGTAGATAGACAAAGAAATGCCCTTATGAATGGTATGTATCCCCTTCTAGCCGAAGGATTACCTAAGGCTACTCCAGAGATACCGAAAGACTTGCCACCTCCATTATTCCCAATTAAGGTACACCCTAAGGGGCATCCTAGAACCGCAGAAGATGTTTTTCTTTCCTCATATTTAGATGACGTAGCTCCCGAGTATGCTAATTCCGCCCCACATAGACCGCATACCAGGGAGGTCCCACGCCAAGATCCAGCACCCGTATCCCTACAGCAACAAATCGAGTCACAAGTTCCGGCAAGCACATCTGTTTCTGCATCTGTTCCTACAGCTACTTCTATAGCTGTGTCCACACCTATAGTTGCTGTGTCACGTTCGACGAATCCTTTCACACCCGACGCCCCAGATGGGGCCACGGGAGGTGCTACCAATATTTTTTCTACGCCACCCAGAATAAATAAACTTACTTTTCAAGAGTCAGCACATTCACGTACACCCAAACTCATAAGTGCCCGTACGCTTAAGGAACTTCTTATAGATTGTAGATATGACCCGGTGCCTGGTAAAGAGGACGAAATGACCCTGGCATCATTGCGTATCAGACGAGCCGCAGTGTATTTAGGGAAGTTACCAGGAATGACTGCGCATCTAGATAAAATATATCATTTTGTCCAAACAGGGCGAGATCCAGAATGTATTAACAGAGCTATGGAATACCAGAAAGTAGAGATACAGGGGGAACTGTTACGTTTCCTCATAAACTGTGTGATCAGAAATCAAGACCGACCGGGGGTAGACCCGGAAGCAATGCAAATTCTTACAAGATGGAGTCAGAATATATCAGAAGGGAGACATGATAAGCAAAATTGTATAATAGCCATGTGCCGAAAGATCCGTAAAGAAATAGAACGCCTACACGAAGAAAGATTAGAGGCAGACGAGTTCGAACAAAGCGAGGAAGAAGGGTCAGGGCTGCCCGCGGGACAGTCGGACACCATAGCCTATGTAGGTAGAGGAAGATCTTGTAATAGAAATCAGACTAGATGTCATACTGACTCGATACGTCCGATATGTCCAGATAATAACAGGAATTTCCAAATACCTATAATTAATATAAGGTCTAACGAGCATTCGTTCCAAACCGCCGACAAACTACTCCGAGAACGAAGGGGTTATCATTTTCTCGATTCTATGGATGAACAAGATTTAGCCAGGGCAGCTGTCCATTGGGTGGACAGTCCCGGAAAATATAGTGATGACACAGTAGTACGCACATTTTTGAATCTCACCCCAGATGAACAGAGGTTAGCTGGGATTTATATGATTCAACAACTCATTATACTATATCGGAGTCAGCATTCGGACCCTGGTCCCTTACCTGACATATTGACTGAACTGCTTATGAATAAATGGAGAGGTGCAGGTACTAAATTAATTAAAGAAATTCTAGAATCAAGAAAGCAGTATATTCTTTTTGTATGCGCAGAGCATGTCTCATTGCCCGTCAAGGAAAGAACCACGTATCACATGGATAGACAGAATCCCTTACGAGAAGTGCACCCAATAAAAGGCGAGGACAACGAGTTTAGGCGCGTATTTGTATATACGCTTATATCAAAAATAGAATTGTTACAAATGAAGAAAGTGGTACCCAGTCATGACAAAGATCCAGCGGGTTTTCACCGAGAAATTAAAGACATGTTACTCATGGGAGAGTATACCTATCCCGACATTATGACAATATTAAAGGTATTGATGCCTGCTGGTATTTATGAGAAACTCAAGGAAAAAGAGTGGGAGGTAGGAGACCAAAAGATAGAATGGTCAGTGTTAGAAGCGGAAGAAAAGGCCCGAACTGCAGGAGCAGGACTTGGGGATAAAACTAAAGCGCTACCAGGTTTATTAGTACAGGTACTGCCACGTTTATTAACTACGAAAAAGGAAGACTGGGGTACAATTTCAGCCTGTAAACAGAAGCAAGATGAAGACACTAGTGATTACTATGCCCGATTCGAAAAATGTTTTGGTATAAATAGTGGCATAAAAGCAAGTAGCGAATCATACCCGCATCTGTTTGTAACAAAATTAGTAGAAAATGCCCTGCCCCCAGTAAAGAATAGAGTATTAAAATTCGAGAGTACCTGGCAAGGTAACACTCCATCACAAATGTTACAAATGTTACAGTACCATCACAATAGAATTAGAGAGGAACAAGAACATGAACACAGACGCATGAAAGACACGAAAATGAAAATGCTAGTTTCCCAGACAGTTCCAGCTGAAGGACATAAAAAGGGTATGACACATTCCGATTCAGCAGGACCTGTGAAAGGGACATGCAATTATTGTAAAAAGCCAGGTCATTACGTACACGATTGTCCAGTTTTAAAACATAATATCGCTATAGGTAAAACACAAGAAAGATCACGGCCACTCAGACAAGATCAGAATGAACAAGGAGCTCTGCAGCATGCCCAGGCCATGCCAGCCGCACAACAGCCAATACAGTTTGTGCCAGCTGCACCACCGTTGCCTGTTGCTGCCACACAGACAACAACACGACAAATGTATCAGACCGCACAGTATGAATATCCTGAGTATCAGCGTTACGCATGAACTAGCCTAGAGAGGGAAGTTGACTTACCCCTTATCGAGATTCCTGTAGATCAAGAAGGACCTTATGTACATAGTGAATTATTAGGTCAAGATAGAAAATTTTTACTCGATACAGGGGCAAGTCGAACAACTATAAAACGTAGTGAAGTTCCAGGGGCACCCCTCTCAGGCTCTCAGAATATTTCCCTTGGTTTTTCAGGAAAACCTATTGTTAATGAAGTATCACAGCCTCTTCCACTTACGATAGGACCTCTGACCCGAACTACAGATTTATTGCTTACTAAATCATGTCCAGAAAACTTGTTAGGAATAAAAACTCTGAAAGCCCTAGGAGCCATAATATGTTGTTCTCCGGAAGGAGTAAGGTTGTTTTTACGTGATTTTAAAGGTCACTATGTGTCTAGAGACATGGATCCCCGACTGCAGACTTTACCTACACACCTATGGGCACAAGGCCCTACTGATGTTGGTTGCATGAATATTACACCATATCGAGTCACATTAAAGGCAGGAGTGGTGCTACCACGAATGCGACAATACAAGTTACCACCAGATGCTGTAGTGGCTTTACTACAAATCATTGACGAGCTAATTGCCCAAGGAGTAGTTGTGGAAACAGACTCCAATGTATGTAATTCACCGATAATTCCGATTCTTAAACGAACAGATCCTACGGCCCCGCCAGTATATCGATTGGTTATTGATCTGCGCGAGTTAAACAAATGCATTGTGCCACAATTTCCTGTGGTCCCAGATATCTCGTCATTACTGACAGCTATTGATTCCGAAGCAACATTCTTTACTGTAATTGATCTCAAGAATGCCTTTTTCAGCGTCCCAATAGATCCGGAAAGCCAATATTTATTCGGATTTAGTTTAAATGGGCGTAGCTTTAAATTCTCACGCGCACCTCAAGGATTTACAGAAAGCCCCAGCATCTATAGCCAAGCACTGAAACGAGAACTTGACAGTATCCACATGCCAGTTAACACTGCCTTGCTTCAATATGTCGATGATCTGCTGATCACCGCGAGAAGCGAACCGGAATGTGAAAAAGCATCACTGACAGTTTTACAATTTCTAGCCGAAAAGGGGCACAAGGTGTCCCCTTCTAAGCTGCAATTCTGTGTCCAGCGAGTTATTTATCTTGGACACTCGCTGTCCAAGGAGGGAAGGCAGCTTACACCCGACCGCATTCAGTTAATAGCTAACATGCCAATACCCAAGACACAAAAGGAGGTGCGGGCTTTCATAGGTCTCACTTCATATTGCAGGCAGTGGATCCCTCAGTACGCATTTCTAGCAAAACCACTCATTCAGTTGACAACACAGGAGGCAGCCACATCGACTGTTCTCCCTTGGACTCAGGAACATACACAAGCTTTTGAAAGTCTAAAGAAAGCTTTATGTCAAGCACCTGTTTTAGCAACGCCATGTTACAGAAAACAGTTTACACTCTTTGTTACAGAACGCGAAGGTACTGCCTTGTCAGTACTCACACAGGAACAAGCAGGAGCACACAAACCATGTGCTTATTTTTCTAGTACATTAGATCCTGTGGCTCAGGCTTTGCCTGCATGCCTGAAATCAGTAGCAGCGACAGCTTTAGCAATCAGACAAAGCGATGCCATAGTGTTAGGACATCCATTGACAGTTCAAGTACCACACGCAGTAGAGGTTCTTGTGAATAGAACGCAAACACAACACTTGACTATAGCGCGACTTACAGGATACGAACTTACATTGTTTCAGCCACATATAGAAATCAGACGTTGTAACACATTGAATCCTGCCACACTTTTACCTGTAATCGGAACAGACCCACTAGCTCATGACTGTATTGAAGTTATTACGATAACGACAAAACCCAGACAAGACTTAACCGATGTCCCATTGTCAGATCCAGACCTAACCTTGTATGTAGATGGTTCATGTATGAGAACAAGTACAGGAGAGTTAGTGGCCGCTTATGCAGTCACAACAGATACTGAAGTCATTGAAACAAACCGTATAAATACCTTGTCAGCTCAAGCCGCAGAACTCATCGCTCTGACACAAGCCTGTATTCAAGCCACGAATAAAAAAGTCAACATATACACTGACTCACGTTATGCATTCGGAGTTGTACATGACTTCGGCGTGCTGTGGCGAGAGAGAGGTTATTTAACTTCCCACGGTGCCCACATTCAGCACGGACCCCTCATTCATGCCTTATTAGATGCAATACATCTACCCACTGCAATATCAATTATGAAATGTAAGGCTCATACGAAGGTTACTGATATCATTTCCCAAGGCAATGATCTAGCCGACAGAACAGCTAAACAGACTGCTCAAACTCAAACCCCCGACATGACAAAGACAATAGTCCCGACACCGACACATTGTATGACAGTTAAAGATCCTACTCTTGACGTAATTGACATACAGTCACATGCTACACCAGACGAAATAAAAAAATGGACTGAATTAGGAGGGATCCAAACGGACCAAGGATGGATGATGAAGGAAAAGTCTGTATGGTTCCTTCCTGATTCAATGGTCCAAGTTATAATTAACACTATACATAGTCCAGCACATCTAGGAGAAAAAGCTATGCTAGACAGCATTCAACACATTTGGTTCAATAAACATTTACGAGCAGCAGCCAAACAAAAGGTCCGTACCTGTATGATCTGTTGTCAGTTTAACCCAGGAAAAAGCGTTCCCGTAGAACAGGGTGGATTTCATCCTCCTAATCACCCTTTTGAAGTACTCCAGATGGACTATATCCAGATGGAACGATGTCGAGGATTCAAATATGTTCTTGTAGTTGTCTGCGCTCTGTCCCGTTGGACAGAGGCATACCCGGTTTCAGATTACACTGCCCCGACTACTGCCAAACAGTTGGTTCGAGAATTCTTCCCACGATACGGTTTACCACGTGTTGTTCACTCAGATAACGGCCAGCCGTTCTCATCCGAATTAATGAAACACGTTTCACTTTTGTTAGGATATCAGTGGAAATTCCACTGTGTCCGACACCCCGAGGCAGCAGGTCTCGTAGAAAGACATAACCAGATACTGAAAATCAGAATGTCCAAAATATGCAGAGAGAAAGGTGTCGACTGGGTAGTAGCGTTACCCGTTGCACTCTTTTACATGAGAATGGTAGCACACTCTCGAACAGGGCTATCCCCGTATGAGGTGATCTTCGGCAGACCACCAAATATGTGGGGGACGCCTATACCACGCAAAATAACTGATATTGACTGTAATATGCTGACAGATTACTTGGCTTCCTTGATGTCTGCACTACAATCTTGTCGTTCACAGGTTGCTGCAGCTTTTCCCGACAACACTGAGGTGAAACCCCATGACGTAGTGCCGGGTGATTTCGTATTTGTGAGAAATTTCGACCGAAAGACTCAGCTGGAGCCCAGGTGGAAGACACCCAAGTTGGTTCTGCTCACTACAAGGACAGCCGTGAAGATCGAGGGCAGGAAAGGTTGGATTCATTCAAGTCATATCAAGAAATTTCATGGACTTCCTGCAGATGTAAACAGCCCACCTCGTGTGTCTTCACCCATTGACTCAAAACTTCCTTTTGTTGAACAGAATAACTCTGAAAAATACAAACTAAAGCTTAGGCCCAACAAGTCGAGCAATTTGATTGTTTAAGTCCTCTCCAAGGTGAAGCGGTTGAATTGTCTCTGACATGTATCCCTTGGACCTGAGTAGAGAAAATACCCGGAAAATGTTGAAACGACAGGCGTATTGTAAATCACTGCGTAGCCACTGCATAGTGACATTATTAATTTTGTTTTTCTTGAGTCTTTTAATAATTACTGCAAGTATATTGTTGCACATATATTACCCTATTTCTAGACATGTTTATAATGTTACTGCTGAACATTCTTTTAGTGACTTACCTCCGCATGAATTGTCTTATAGACTTGCGCTGCGCAATAACACTTTCATTAGTATGTTACATCATTCCCATCAGACTAGTAATGCTACTAATTGTTGGGTGTGTGGTCGGCTCCCTCCCTATCAGAATTATGAAGGAGTCCTGCCATTCTTTCCACATCCATTTACACATAATGGCTCCTGTGGAGCATGGTTTAGTTTAATCAATTCCATAGACTCAGACACAGCAGTTTACCAAGATCATTGGGTATGGGGAAACCTGAACCTAGTTTTACTCAAGGTCTGCTACCCTGACAAGGAGGGTCGCCCCAAAAGAACAGGAACTGATCTAGAAAATGAAGTATATGGATTAGGTAATTTTACACCTAATCTCATGATTCTAAATGTCGTATCCGAAGTTGAACTAGTCTTACCCACCATGTCAGTATTCCCAGCGAAGGGTGAATTGTGTGTAAGAAAGGTTGGTTCCATACATATGGGCCATAGTAAATGCACTACTATAGTAGAATTCAGTGATCAAGGCAAATCTTCATTTAGAGCTTCTCGCCACTCCTACTTTATATGTGGTCAGACTGCATATATGCGTCTACCTCTAGATTGGGATGGTACCTGCTACATTGCATTCCTTTTGCCACCTGTTTTCCTAGCTCCTCCTGATTATTACAGAAATATTCATTTAGTACACAACAGAGAGCGGAGAGATCTCCCCATTGTCGATTACACTGAGACAGCATGGGACAAGTATGTAGATTTTAATAAAGGCATCTTTCCCTATATAGGTACTGTTACTAATAGCAAGCTGATACGTAGATTAACTAGAACACTTGAAGCAGTAGTGAATGAGACTATTTCCGCCTTAGGCAATTTAACAGAAGAGCAGTCTGCTATGCGGATTGTTGTGCTTCAAAATCGTCTTGTCCTTGACGTCATCCTGGCTGATAGGGGCGGAGCTTGTAGGGTCATCGGATCAAGCTGCTGCGTATTCATACCAGAAAATTCGCCATCTGTATATAAAGCCATCACTCGCCTTCATAAGATTGTAAACCAGATACACCAGAACCCAGGCACTTGGACTTGGTCCAGTTGGTTTTGGAGTGTGATATCAGCCTGGGGATGGAGAGTTTTATCCTTCCTAGGTATTGGCCTTCTCATACTATTCAGTTGCTGTCTATGTCTACAATGTGGACCAGCGATTTGTGGTCTGTGTGCCACATCGTGTATTCCACCACCAAGATTTCATTCGTCACGGAAGAAGAAAGAAGAACAAATGATGCTATATGAACAGATCAATGGATTGATGAAGATTGATATCTCTTAACGGGCAAGTAGGGGACAAGGAGGGAATGTGGAAATGTGGATTTTCCTGGTCAGTTATGTCCCCTATCTTGGACCCCAACGGTTCTATGTGCATGTCACAAGTACATGTATGTTCCCTCCAGTTCCAGTTATGAAGACGCAAATACATGTGCGTCCACCGTCAACATGTCCTCTGTCAGATCCACCATGAATAGGCCGGATATTCCATTCCTAAATATGAAAGGCCACCGGCTTTGTATGGTTCACTTATGCCATTTTACAGTCCAGGCAAGTAGGCCCTGATTCTGTCATCAAAACTCCTCTTGCCTTCTGCCTCTGAAAGCTCCAGTCTGAGCCTGCATCTGTGACCATGAACTTTGTCTCATTCTCTGCGCGGCTCACGAAGCCTGACATCAGCCTATTCTCTGCCAAGAACTGTATTTCACCTTCGAATTATCTGCTTCACTCCTTAGCCGATGCATTCCTGTCTAGCAGCTTAAGTAAACATTCTTCCAGCTACTGAGCAAAGGCTCGGCCTCTCTGTCCTCATGCAAGTAATTCATAGCCCTGTTACCAGGGAATATTCCTACCCCCTCACATTCAGTGTAGACACTTAGACGCTTGTACACGCACGCACAGTCAGAATAGAATAGATTTTGTCCGAGAGTCCTTCTTTTGTGGATAACATAGTTCTTTAAACATAGGATGTTAGATATGATTTGGGATTAGGTTGACTTGACCCCCCAGACTTTTTGTCTCCACATGTAGAGCTAAATGTCAAGTCCCCTTGACCCCCTAGTTGCACGTCAATTACACGTCATGCTGCTGCGCGCGCATCTATGCCAAGTATTATCTTATAGATCCACCTATGTGTGACATCATAACCAATTATGTTCCTTTTTACTCCTTATTACACCCATTTTCGGTTACGCAGGTAAAACGTCAATTTCCTTATCAATTGTTACGCCTACTGCATTCGCTTCATTGTAATGTATGTACTATAAAAGTTACTTCTTGTCAATAAAGTATGTACTTCACTTCCTGAACCCCCGTGGTGATGGAACTTGGAGCATCCGATTATAATCGATCATTGGAATAAAGCCCATTCCGAACCTCTAATATCACGGATTCTGCCTCTCATTTTACTGAGCTATTTTATTATGATTCTGTATCAAATTAAGTCCAGGTAAAGGAATTTTATTTACCACAATTACAATTTTTAGGAGTTAGTGCATGTCTAATGCAAGATTAATCACCATATTATGAGAGCCAATGCAATCATCCAGCAAAAAATACTCGTTTTCGCCCAACGTGGGGCTCGAACCCACGACCCTGAGATTAAGAGTCTCATGCTCTACCGACTGAGCTAGCCGGGCTCCCACTCAAATATGGTATGCAGACTCATCATTTTTTATTAAGGAAAACCGTTTCTGGATATTCCTCTGCTCTTGTTTTGCAAGGAACTTCACTTTTATACATCCTTCAGAGGAAAGAATGTCAAGTAAAATAAGACGAAATGAAAATGGAAGGTGTGAAATTTTCATTTTGAGATTGCATAAGAAATCAAATTCCTCTCACGTGCTATAGAATACCTAAACACTTTTGATTAAACCACTTTAGTTGTTATAATGACACCAAATTTGAAAGCCATCTGTGACTTTTCTGTTCTTACTCTGCAACAACCATGGCAATTACAAGTTAAAAAGTAAAATGTATGCAAATTTTAGAATGGAGAATGCGGGCATCGATCCCGCTACCTCTCGCATGCTAAGCGAGCGCTCTACCATTTGAGCTAATTCCCCTGTGTGCTCACTCAGCATCACATTTCAAAAGTAACGTTACTGCTGTCCACACTTTATTTTAAGTCTAATTGCCCATAACATGAGTGTTCAGTTCACTCCTAACTGATGCCTTAACTACACCTAGGGGATGTTTTACACTTCAGGTTGGCATGTTTAGTACTTGAATAGGAGTGATATCACTGTATGTTAACCTAGACTCAGGCCCTACCTAATCTTGGAGATACATTTCTCATGAATGAGTAACCAAGGGAGATACAATTTTTAGGAGTTAGTGCATGTCTAATGCAAGATTAATCACCATATTATGAGAGCCAATGCAATCATCCAGCAAAAAATACTCGTTTTCGCCCAACGTGGGGCTCGAACCCACGACCCTGAGATTAAGAGTCTCATGCTCTACCGACTGAGCTAGCCGGGCTCCCACTTAAATATGGTATGCAGACTCATCATTTTTTATTAAGGAAAACCGTTTCTGGATATTCCTCTGCTCTTGTTTTGCAAGGAACTTCACTTTTATACATCCTTCAGAGGAAAGAATGTCAAGTAAAATAAGACGAAATGAAAATGGAAGGTGTGAAATTTTCATTTTGAGATTGCATAAGAAATCAAATTCCTCTCACGTGCTATAGAATACCTAAACACTTTTGATTAAACCACTTTAGTTGTTATAATGACACCAAATTTGAAAGCCATCTGTGACTTTTCTGTTCTTACTCTGCAACAACCATGGCAATTACAAGTTAAAAAGTAAAATGTATGCAAATTTTAGAATGGAGAATGCGGGCATCGATCCCGCTACCTCTCGCATGCTAAGCGAGCGCTCTACCATTTGAGCTAATTCCCCTGTGTGCTCACTCAGCATCACATTTCAAAAGTAACGTTACTGCTGTCCACACTTTATTTTAAGTCTAATTGCCCATAACATGAGTGTTCAGTTCACTCCTAACTGATGCCTTAACTACACCTAGGTGATGTTTTACACTTCAGGTTGGCATGTTTAGTACTTGAATAGGAGTGATATCACTGTATGTTAACCTAGACTCAGGCCCTACCTAATCTTGGAGATACATTTCTCATGAATGAGTAACCAAGGGAGATACAATTTTTAGGAGTTAGTGCATGTCTAATGCAAGATTAATCACCATATTATGAGAGCCAA
Organism: Triturus cristatus; assembly: GCF_964204655.1. Taxonomy (NCBI): domain Eukaryota; kingdom Metazoa; phylum Chordata; class Amphibia; order Caudata; family Salamandridae; genus Triturus; species Triturus cristatus. The sequence continues at coordinate 123,348,602 of NC_140585.1, read as the reverse complement.
TGCTATCATCCAGCAAAAAATACTCGTTTTCGCCCAACGTGGGGCTCGAACCCACGACCCTGAGATTAAGAACCTCATGCTCTACCGACTGAGCTAGCCGGGCTCCCACTTAAACATGGTATGCAGACTCATCATTTCTTATTAAGGAAAACTGTTTCTGGATATTCCTCTGCTCTTGTTTTGCAAGGAACTTCACTTTTATACATCCTTCAGAGGAAAGAATGTCAAGTAAAATAAGACGAAATGAAAATGGAAGGTGTGAAATTTTCATTTTGAGATTGCAGAAGAAATCAAATTCCTCTCACGTGCTATAGAATACCTAAACACTTTTGATTAAACCACTTTAGTTGTTATAATGACACCAAATTTGAAAGCCATCTGTGACTTTTCTGTTCTTACTCTGCAACAACCATGGCAATTACAAGTTAAAAAGTAAAATGTATGCAAATTTTAGAATGGAGAATGCGGGCATCGATCCCGCTACCTCTCGCATGCTAGGCGAGCGCTCTACCATTTGAGCTAATTCCCCTGTGTGCTCACTCAGCATCACATTTCAAAAGTAACGTTACTGCTGTCCACACTTTATTTTAAGTCTAATTGCCCATAACATGAGTGTTCAGTTCACTCCTAACTGATGCCTTAACTACACCTAGGTGATGATTTACACTTCAGGTTGGCATGTTTAGTACTTGAATAGGAGTGATATCACTGTATGTTAACCTAGACTCAGGCCCTACCTAATCTTGGAGATACATTTCTCATGAATGAGTAACCAAGGGAGATACAATTTTTAGGAGTTAGTGCATGTCTAATGCAAGATTAATCACCATATTATGAGAGCCAATGCTATCATCCAGCAAAAAATACTCGTTTTCGCCCAACGTGGGGCTCGAACCCACGACCCTGAGATTAAGAGTCTCATGCTCTACCGACTGAGCTAGCCGGGCTCCCACTTAAACATGGTATGCAGACTCATCATTTTTTATTAAGGAAAACTGTTTCTGGATATTCCTCTGCTCTTGTTTTGCAAGGAACTTCACTTTTATACATCCTTCAGAGGAAAGAATGTCAAGTAAAATAAGACGAAATGAAAATGGAAGGTGTGAAATTTTCATTTTGAGATTGCATAAGAAATCAAATTCCTCTCACGTGCTATAGAATACCTAAACACTTTTGATTAAACCACTTTAGTTGTTATAATGACACCAAATTTGAAAGCCATCTGTGACTTTTCTGTTCTTACTCTGCAACAACCATGGCAATTACAAGTTAAAAAGTAAAATGTATGCAAATTTTAGAATGGAGAATGCGGGCATCGATCCCGCTACCTCTCGCATGCTAAGCGAGCGCTCTACCATTTGAGCTAATTCCCCTGTGTGCTCACTCAGCATCACATTTCAAAAGTAACGTTACTGCTGTCCACACTTTATTTTAAGTCTAATTGCCCATAACATGAGTGTTCAGTTCACTCCTAACTGATGCCTTAACTACACCTAGGGGATGTTTTACACTTCAGGTTGGCATGTTTAGTACTTGAATAGGAGTGATATCACTGTATGTTAACCTAGACTCAGGCCCTACCTAATCTTGGAGATACATTTCTCATGAATAAGTAACCAAGGGAGATACAATTTTTAGGAGTTAGTGCATGTCTAATGCAAGATTAATCACCATATTATGAGAGCCAATGCAATCATCCAGCAAAAAATACTCGTTTTCGCCCAACGTGGGGCTCGAACCCACGACCCTGAAATTAAGAGTCTCATGCTCTACCGACTGAGCTAGCCGGGCTCCCACTCAAATATGGTATGCAGACTCATCATTTTTTATTAAGGAAAACCGTTTCTGGATATTCCTCTGCTCTTGTTTTGCAAGGAACTTCACTTTTATACATCCTTCAGAGGAAAGAATGTCAAGTAAAATAAGACGAAATGAAAATGGAAGGTGTGAAATTTTCATTTTGAGATTGCATAAGAAATCAAATTCCTCTCACGTGCTATAGAATACCTAAACACTTTTGATTAAACCACTTTAGTTGTTATAATGACACCAAATTTGAAAGCCATCTGTGACTTTTCTGTTCTTACTCTGCAACAACCATGGCAATTACAAGTTAAAAAGTAAAATGTATGCAAATTTTAGAATGGAGAATGCGGGCATCGATCCCGCTACCTCTCGCATGCTAAGCGAGCGCTCTACCATTTGAGCTAATTCCCCTGTGTGCTCACTCAGCATCACATTTCAAAAGTAACGTTACTGCTGTCCACACTTTATTTTAAGTCTAATTGCCCATAACATGAGTGTTCAGTTCACTCCTAACTGATGCCTTAACTACACCTAGGGGATGTTTTACACTTCAGGTTGGCATGTTTAGTACTTGAATAGGAGTGATATCACTGTATGTTAACCTAGACTCAGGCCCTACCTAATCTTGGAGATACATTTCTCATGAATGAGTAACCAAGGGAGATACAATTTTTAGGAGTTAGTGCATGTCTAATGCAAGATTAATCACCATATTATGAGAGCCAATGCTATCATCCAGCAAAAAATACTCGTTTTCGCCCAACGTGGGGCTCGAACCCACGACCCTGAGATTAAGAGTCTCATGCTCTACCGACTGAGCTAGCCGGGCTCCCACTTAAATATGGTATGCAGACTCATCATGTTTTATTAAGGAAAACCGTTTCTGGATATTCCTCTGCTCTTGTTTTGCAAGGAACTTCACTTTTATACATCCTTCAGAGGAAAGAATGTCAAGTAAAATAAGACGAAATGAAAATGGAAGGTGTGAAATTTTCATTTTGAGATTGCATAAGAAATCAAATTCCTCTCACGTGCTATAGAATACCTAAACACTTTTGATTAAACCACTTTAGTTGTTATAATGACACCAAATTTGAAAGCCATCTGTGACTTTTCTGTTCTTACTCTGCAACAACCATGGCAATTACAAGTTAGAAAGTAAAATGTATGCAAATTTTAGAATGGAGAATGCGGGCATCGATCCCGCTACCTCTCGCATGCTAAGCGAGCGCTCTACCATTTGAGCTAATTCCCCTGTGTGCTCACTCAGCATCACATTTCAAAAGTAACGTTACTGCTGTCCACACTTTATTTTAAGTCTAATTGCCCATAACATGAGTGTTCAGTTCACTCCTAACTGATGCCTTAACTACACCTAGGTGATGTTTTACACTTCAGGTTGGCATGTTTAGTACTTGAATAGGAGGGATATCACTGTATGTTAACCTAGACTCAGGCCCTACCTAATCTTGGAGATACATTTCTCATGAATGAGTAACCAAGGGAGATACAATTTTTAGGAGTTAGTGCATGTCTAATGCAAGATTAATCACCATATTATGAGAGCCAATGCTATCATCCAGCAAAAAATACTCGTTTTCGCCCAACGTGGGGCTCGAACCCACGACCCTGAGATTAAGAGTCTCATGCTCTACCGACTGAGCTAGCCGGGCTCCCACTTAAATATGGTATGCAGACTCATCATTTTTTATTAAGGAAAACCGTTTCTGGATATTCCTCTGCTCTTGTTTTGCAAGGAACTTCACTTTTATACATCCTTCAGAGGAAAGAATGTCAAGTAAAATAAGACGAAATGAAAATGGAAGGTGTGAAATTTTCATTTTGAGATTGCATAAGAAATCAAATTCCTCTCACGTGCTATAGAATACCTAAACACTTTTGATTAAACCACTTTAGTTGTTATAATGACACCAAATTTGAAAGCCATCTGTGACTTTTCTGTTCTTACTCTGCAACAACCATGGCAATTACAAGTTAAAAAGTAAAATGTATGCAAATTTTAGAATGGAGAATGCGGGCATCGATCCCGCTACCTCTCGCATGCTAAGCGAGCGCTCTACCATTTGAGCTAATTCCCCTGTGTGCTCACTCAGCATCACATTTCAAAAGTAACGTTACTGCTGTCCACACTTTATTTTAAGTCTAATTGCCCATAACATGAGTGTTCAGTTCACTCCTAACTGATGCCTTAACTACACCTAGGTGATGTTTTACACTTCAGGTTGGCATGTTTAGTACTTGAATAGGAGGGATATCACTGTATGTTAACCTAGACTCAGGCCCTACCTAATCTTGGAGATACATTTCTCATGAATGAGTAACCAAGGGAGATACAATTTTTAGGAGTTAGTGCATGTCTAATGCAAGATTAATCACCATATTATGAGAGCCAATGCTATCATCCAGCAAAAAATACTCGTTTTCGCCCAACGTGGGGCTCGAACCCACGACCCTGAGATTAAGAGTCTCATGCCCTACCGACTGAGCTAGCCGGGCTCCCACTTAAATATGGTATGCAGACTCATCATTTTTTATTAAGGAAAACCGTTTCTGGATATTCCTCTGCTCTTGTTTTGCAAGGAACTTCACTTTTATACATCCTTCAGAGGAAAGAATGTCAAGTAAAATAAGACGAAATGAAAATGGAAGGTGTGAAATTTTCATTTTGAGATTGCATAAGAAATCAAATTCCTCTCACGTGCTATAGAATACCTAAACACTTTTGATTAAACCACTTTAGTTGTTATAATGACACCAAATTTGAAAGCCATCTGTGACTTTTCTGTTCTTACTCTGCAACAACCATGGCAATTACAAGTTAAAAAGTAAAATGTATGCAAATTTTAGAATGGAGAATGCGGGCATCGATCCCGCTACCTCTCGCATGCTAAGCGAGCGCTCAACCATTTGAGCTAATTCCCCTGTGTGCTCACTCAGCATCACATTTCAAAAGTAACGTTACTGCTGTCAACACTTTATTTTAAGTCTAATTGCCCATAACATGAGTGTTCAGTTCACTCCTAACTGATGCCTTAACTACACCTAGGTGATGTTTTACACTTCAGGTTGGCATGTTTAGTACTTGAATAGGAGGGATATCACTGTATGCTAACCTAGACTCAGGCCCTACCTAATCTTGGAGATACATTTCTCATGAATGAGTAACCAAGGGAGATACAATTTTTAGGAGTTAGTGCATGTCTAATGCAAGATTAATCACCATATTATGAGAGCCAATGCTATCATCCAGCAAAAAATACTCGTTTTCGCCCAACGTGGGGCTCGAACCCACGACCCTGAGATTAAGAGTCTCATGCCCTACCGACTGAGCTAGCCGGGCTCCCACTTAAATATGGTATGCAGACTCATCATTTTTTATTAAGGAAAACCGTTTCTGGATATTCCTCTGCTCTTGTTTTGCAAGGAACTTCACTTTTATACATCCTTCAGAGGAAAGAATGTCAAGTAAAATAATACGAAATGAAAATGGAAGGTGTGAAATTTTCATTTTGAGATTGCATAAGAAATCAAATTCCTCTCACGTGCTATAGAATACCTAAACACTTTTGATTAAACCACTTTAGTTGTTATAATGACACCAAATTTGAAAGCCATCTGTGACTTTTCTGTTCTTACTCTGCAACAACCATGGCAATTACAAGTTAAAAAGTAAAATGTATGCAAATTTTAGAATGGAGAATGCGGGCATCGATCCCGCTACCTCTCGCATGCTAAGCGAGCGCTCTACCATTTGAGCTAATTCCCCTGTGTGCTCACTCAGCATCACATTTCAAAAGTAACGTTACTGCTGTCCACACTTTATTTTAAGTCTAATTGCCCATAACATGAGTGTTCAGTTCACTCCTAACTGATGCCTTAACTACACCTAGGTGATGTTTTACACTTCAGGTTGGCATGTTTAGTACTTGAATAGGAGTGATATCACTGTATGTTAACCTAGACTCAGGCCCTACCTAATCTTGGAGATACATTTCTCATGAATGAGTAACCAAGGGAGATACAATTTTTAGGAGTTAGTGCATGTCTAATGCAAGATTAATCACCATATTATGAGAGCCAATGCTATCATCCAGCAAAAAATACTCGTTTTCGCCCAACGTGGGGCTCGAACCCACGACCCTGAGATTAAGAGTCTCATGCTCTACCGACTGAGCTAGCCGGGCTCCCACTTAAATATGGTATGCAGACTCATCATTTTTTATTAAGGAAAACCGTTTCTGGATATTCCTCTGCTCTTGTTTTGCAAGGAACTTCACTTTTATACATCCTTCAGAGGAAAGAATGTCAAGTAAAATAAGACGAAATGAAAATGGAAGGTGTGAAATTTTCATTTTGAGATTGCATAAGAAATCAAATTCCTCTCACGTGCTATAGAATACCTAAACACTTTTGATTAAACCACTTTAGTTGTTATAATGACACCAAATTTGAAAGCCATCTGTGACTTTTCTGTTCTTACTCTGCAACAACCATGGCAATTACAAGTTAAAAAGTAAAATGTATGCAAATTTTAGAATGGAGAATGCGGGCATCGATCCCGCTACCTCTCGCATGCTAAGCAAGCGCTCTACCATTTGAGCTAATTCCCCTGTGTGCTCACTCAGCATCACATTTCAAAAGTAACGTTACTGCTGTCCACACTTTATTTTAAGTCTAATTGCCCATAACATGAGTGTTCAGTTCACTCCTAACTGATGCCTTAACTACACCTAGGTGATGTTTTACACTTCAGGTTGGCATGTTTAGTACTTGAATAGGAGGGATATCACTGTATGTTAACCTAGACTCAGGCCCTACCTAATCTTGGAGATACATTTCTCATGAATGAGTAACCAAGGGAGATACAATTTTTAGGAGTTAGTGCATGTCTAATGCAAGATTAATCACCATATTATGAGAGCCAATGCTATCATCCAGCAAAAAATACTCGTTTTCGCCCAACGTGGGGCTCGAACCCACGACCCTGAGATTAAGAGTCTCATGCCCTACCGACTGAGCTAGCCGGGCTCCCACTTAAATATGGTATGCAGATTCATCATTTTTTATTAAGGAAAACCGTTTCTGGATATTCCTCTGCTCTTGTTTTGCAAGGAACTTCACTTTTATACATCCTTCAGAGGAAAGAATGTCAAGTAAAATAAGACGAAATGAAAATGGAAGGTGTGAAATTTTCATTTTGAGATTGCATAAGAAATCAAATTCCTCTCACGTGCTATAGAATACCTAAACACTTTTGATTAAACCACTTTAGTTGTTATAATGACACCAAATTTGAAAGCCATCTGTGACTTTTCTGTTCTTACTCTGCAACAACCATGGCAATTACAAGTTAAAAAGTAAAATGTATGCAAATTTTAGAATGGAGAATGCGGGCATCGATCCCGCTACCTCTCGCATGCTAAGCGAGCGCTCTACCATTTGAGCTAATTCCCCTGTGTGCTCACTCAGCATCACATTTCAAAAGTAACGTTACTGCTGTCCACACTTTATTTTAAGTCTAATTGCCCATAACATGAGTGTTCAGTTCACTCCTAACTGATGCCTTAACTACACCTAGGTGATGTTTTACACTTCAGGTTGGCATGTTTAGTACTTGAATAGGAGTGATATCACTGTATGTTAACCTAGACTCAGGCCCTACCTAATCTTGGAGATACATTTCTCATGAATGAGTAACCAAGGGAGATACAATTTTTAGGAGTTAGTGCATGTCTAATGCAAGATTAATCACCATATTATGAGAGCCTATGCAATCATCCAGCAAAAAATACTCGTTTTCGCCCAACGTGGGGCTCGAACCCACGACCCTGAGATTAAGAGTCTCATGCTCTACCGACTGAGCTAGCCGGGCTCCCACTCAAATATGGTATGCAGACTCATCATTTTTTATTAAGGAAAACCGTTTCTGGATATTCCTCTGCTCTTGTTTTGCAAGGAACTTCACTTTTATACATCCTTCAGAGGAAAGAATGTCAAGTAAAATAAGACGAAATGAAAATGGAAGGTGTGAAATTTTCATTTTGAGATTGCATAAGAAATCAAATTCCTCTCACGTGCTATAGAATACCTAAACACTTTTGATTAAACCACTTTAGTTATAATGACACCAAATTTGAAAGCCATCTGTGACTTTTCTGTTCTTACTCTGCAACAACCATGGCAATTACAAGTTAAAAAGTAAAATGTATGCAAATTTTAGAATGGAGAATGCGGGCATCGATCCCGCTACCTCTCGCATGCTAAGCGAGCGCTCTACCATTTGAGCTAATTCCCCTGTGTGCTCACTCAGCATCACATTTCAAAAGTAACGTTACTGCTGTCCACACTTTATTTTAAGTCTAATTGCCCATAACATGAGTGTTCAGTTCACTCCTAACTGATGCCTTAACTACACCTAGGTGATGTTTTACACTTCAGGTTGGCATGTTTAGTACTTGAATAGGAGGGATATCACTGTATGTTAACCTAGACTCAGGCCCTACCTAATCTTGGAGATACATTTCTCATGAATGAGTAACCAAGGGAGATACAATTTTTAGGAGTTAGTGCATGTCTAATGCAAGATTAATCACCATATTATGAGAGCCAATGCTATCATCCAGCAAAAAATACTCGTTTTCGCCTAACGTGGGGCTCGAACCCACGACCCTGAGATTAAGAGTCTCATGCCCTACCGACTGAGCTAGCCGGGCTCCCACTTAAATATGGTATGCAGACTCATCATTTTTTATTAAGGAAAACCGTTTCTGGATATTCCTCTGCTCTTGTTTTGCAAGGAACTTCACTTTTATACATCCTTCAGAGGAAAGAATGTCAAGTAAAATAAGACGAAATGAAAATGGAAGGTGTGAAATTTTCATTTTGAGATTGCATAAGAAATCAAATTCCTCTCACGTGCTATAGAATACCTAAACACTTTTGATTAAACCACTTTAGTTGTTATAATGACACCAAATTTGAAAGCCATCTGTGACTTTTCTGTTCTTACTCTGCAACAACCATGGCAATTACAAGTTAAAAAGTAAAATGTATGCAAATTTTAGAATGGAGAATGCGGGCATCGATCCCGCTACCTCTCGCATGCTAAGCGAGCGCTCTACCATTTGAGCTAATTCCCCTGTGTGCTCACTCAGCATCACATTTCAAAAGTAACGTTACTGCTGTCCACACTTTATTTTAAGTCTAATTGCCCATAACATGAGTGTTCAGTTCACTCCTAACTGATGCCTTAACTACACCTAGGTGATGTTTTACACTTCAGGTTGGCATGTTTAGTACTTGAATAGGAGGGATATCACTGTATGTTAACCTAGACTCAGGCCCTACCTAATCTTGGAGATACATTTCTCATGAATGAGTAACCAAGGGAGATACAATTTTTAGGAGTTAGTGCATGTCTAATGCAAGATTAATCACCATATTATGAGAGCCAATGCTATCATCCAGCAAAAAATACTCGTTTTCGCCCAACGTGGGGCTCGAACCCACGACCCTGAGATTAAGAGTCTCATGCCCTACCGACTGAGCTAGCCGGGCTCCCACTTAAATATGGTATGCAGACTCATCATTTTTTATTAAGGAAAACCGTTTCTGGATATTCCTCTGCTCTTGTTTTGCAAGGAACTTCACTTTTATACATCCTTCAGAGGAAAGAATGTCAAGTAAAATAAGACGAAATGAAAATGGAAGGTGTGAAATTTTCATTTTGAGATTGCATAAGAAATCAAATTCCTCTCACGTGCTATAGAATACCTAAACACTTTTGATTAAACCACTTTAGTTGTTATAATGACACCAAATTTGAAAGCCATCTGTGACTTTTCTGTTCTTACTCTGCAACAACCATGGCAATTACAAGTTAAAAAGTAAAATGTATGCAAATTTTAGAATGGAGAATGCGGGCATCGATCCCGCTACCTCTCGCATGCTAAGCGAGCGCTCTACCATTTGAGCTAATTCCCCTGTGTGCTCACTCAGCATCACATTTCAAAAGTAACGTTACTGCTGTCCACACTTTATTTTAAGTCTAATTGCCCATAACATGAGTGTTCAGTTCACTCCTAACTGATGCCTTAACTACACCTAGGTGATGTTTTACACTTCAGGTTGGCATGTTTAGTACTTGAATAGGAGGGATATCACTGTATGTTAACCTAGACTCAGGCCCTACCTAATCTTGGAGATACATTTCTCATGAATGAGTAACCAAGGGAGATACAATTTTTAGGAGTTAGTGCATGTCTAATGCAAGATTAATCACCATATTATGAGAGCCAATGCTATCATCCAGCAAAAAATACTCGTTTTCACGCAACGTGGGGCTCGAACCCACGACCCTGAGATTAAGAGTCTCATGCCCTACCGACTGAGCTAGCCGGGCTCCCACTTAAATATGGTATGCAGACTCATCATTTTTTATTAAGGAAAACCGTTTCTGGATATTCCTCTGCTCTTGTTTTGCAAGGAACTTCACTTTTATACATCCTTCAGAGGAAAGAATGTCAAGTAAAATAAGACGAAATGAAAATGGAAGGTGTGAAATTTTCATTTTGAGATTGCATAAGAAATCAAATTCCTCTCACGTGCTATAGAATACCTAAACACTTTTGATTAAACCACTTTAGTTGTTATAATGACACCAAATTTGAAAGCCATCTGTGACTTTTCTGTTCTTACTCTGCAACAACCATGGCAATTACAAGTTAAAAAGTAAAATGTATGCAAATTTTAGAATGGAGAATGCGGGCATCGATCCCGCTACCTCTTGCATGCTAAGCGAGCGCTCTACCATTTGAGCTAATTCCCCTGTGTGCTCACTCAGCATCACATTTCAAAAGTAACGTTACTGCTGTCCACACTTTATTTTAAGTCTAATTGCCCATAACATGAGTGTTCAGTTCACTCCTAACTGATGCCTTAACTACACCTAGGTGATGTTTTACACTTCAGGTTGGCATGTTTAGTACTTGAATAGGAGGGATATCACTGTATGTTAACCTAGACTCAGGCCCTACCTAATCTTGGAGATACATTTCTCATGAATGAGTAACCAAGGGAGATACAATTTTTAGGAGTTAGTGCATGTCTAATGCAAGATTAATCACCATATTATGAGAGCCAATGCTATCATCCAGCAAAAAATACTCATTTTCGCCCAACGTGGGGCTCGAACCCACGACCCTGAGATTAAGAGTCTCATGCCCTACCGACTGAGCTAGCCGGGCTCCCACTTAAATATGGTATGCAGACTCATCATTTTTTATTAAGGAAAACCGTTTCTGGATATTCCTCTGCTCTTGTTTTGCAAGGAACTTCACTTTTATACATCCTTCAGAGGAAAGAATGTCAAGTAAAATAAGACGAAATGAAAATGGAAGGTGTGAAATTTTCATTTTGAGATTGCATAAGAAATCAAATTCCTCTCACGTGCTATAGAATACCTAAACACTTTTGATTAAACCACTTTAGTTGTTATAATGACACCAAATTTGAAAGCCATCTGTGACTTTTCTGTTCTTACTCTGCAACAACCATGGCAATTACAAGTTAAAAAGTAAAATGTATGCAAATTTTAGAATGGAGAATGCGGGCATCGATCCCGCTACCTCTCGCATGCTAAGCAAGCGCTCTACCATTTGAGCTAATTCCCCTGTGTGCTCACTCAGCATCACATTTCAAAAGTAACGTTACTGCTGTCCACACTTTATTTTAAGTCTAATTGCCCATAACATGAGTGTTCAGTTCACTCCTAACTGATGCCTTAACTACACCTAGGTGATGTTTTACACTTCAGGTTGGCATGTTTAGTACTTGAATAGGAGGGATATCACTGTATGTTAACCTAGACTCAGGCCCTACCTAATCTTGGAGATACATTTCTCATGAATGAGTAACCAAGGGAGATACAATTTTTAGGAGTTAGTGCATGTCTAATGCAAGATTAATCACCATATTATGAGAGCCAATGCTATCATCCAGCAAAAAATACTCGTTTTCGCCCAACGTGGGGCTCGAACCCACGACCCTGAGATTAAGAGTCTCATGCCCTACCGACTGAGCTAGCCGGGCTCCCACTTAAATATGGTATGCAGATTCATCATTTTTTATTAAGGAAAACCGTTTCTGGATATTCCTCTGCTCTTGTTTTGCAAGGAACTTCACTTTTATACATCCTTCAGAGGAAAGAATGTCAAGTAAAATAAGACGAAATGAAAATGGAAGGTGTGAAATTTTCATTTTGAGATTGCATAAGAAATCAAATTCCTCTCACGTGCTATAGAATACCTAAACACTTTTGATTAAACCACTTTAGTTGTTATAATGACACCAAATTTGAAAGCCATCTGTGACTTTTCTGTTCTTACTCTGCAACAACCATGGCAATTACAAGTTAAAAAGTAAAATGTATGCAAATTTTAGAATGGAGAATGCGGGCATCGATCCCGCTACCTCTCGCATGCTAAGCGAGCGCTCTACCATTTGAGCTAATTCCCCTGTGTGCTCACTCAGCATCACATTTCAAAAGTAACGTTACTGCTGTCCACACTTTATTTTAAGTCTAATTGCCCATAACATGAGTGTTCAGTTCACTCCTAACTGATGCCTTAACTACACCTAGGTGATGTTTTACACTTCAGGTTGGCATGTTTAGTACTTGAATAGGAGTGATATCACTGTATGTTAACCTAGACTCAGGCCCTACCTAATCTTGGAGATACATTTCTCATGAATGAGTAACCAAGGGAGATACAATTTTTAGGAGTTAGTGCATGTCTAATGCAAGATTAATCACCATATTATGAGAGCCTATGCAATCATCCAGCAAAAAATACTCGTTTTCGCCCAACGTGGGGCTCGAACCCACGACCCTGAGATTAAGAGTCTCATGCTCTACCGACTGAGCTAGCCGGGCTCCCACTCAAATATGGTATGCAGACTCATCATTTTTTATTAAGGAAAACCGTTTCTGGATATTCCTCTGCTCTTGTTTTGCAAGGAACTTCACTTTTATACATCCTTCAGAGGAAAGAATGTCAAGTAAAATAAGACGAAATGAAAATGGAAGGTGTGAAATTTTCATTTTGAGATTGCATAAGAAATCAAATTCCTCTCACGTGCTATAGAATACCTAAACACTTTTGATTAAACCACTTTAGTTATAATGACACCAAATTTGAAAGCCATCTGTGACTTTTCTGTTCTTACTCTGCAACAACCATGGCAATTACAAGTTAAAAAGTAAAATGTATGCAAATTTTAGAATGGAGAATGCGGGCATCGATCCCGCTACCTCTCGCATGCTAAGCGAGCGCTCTACCATTTGAGCTAATTCCCCTGTGTGCTCACTCAGCATCACATTTCAAAAGTAACGTTACTGCTGTCCACACTTTATTTTAAGTCTAATTGCCCATAACATGAGTGTTCAGTTCACTCCTAACTGATGCCTTAACTACACCTAGGTGATGTTTTACACTTCAGGTTGGCATGTTTAGTACTTGAATAGGAGGGATATCACTGTATGTTAACCTAGACTCAGGCCCTACCTAATCTTGGAGATACATTTCTCATGAATGAGTAACCAAGGGAGATACAATTTTTAGGAGTTAGTGCATGTCTAATGCAAGATTAATCACCATATTATGAGAGCCAATGCTATCATCCAGCAAAAAATACTCGTTTTCGCCTAACGTGGGGCTCGAACCCACGACCCTGAGATTAAGAGTCTCATGCCCTACCGACTGAGCTAGCCGGGCTCCCACTTAAATATGGTATGCAGACTCATCATTTTTTATTAAGGAAAACCGTTTCTGGATATTCCTCTGCTCTTGTTTTGCAAGGAACTTCACTTTTATACATCCTTCAGAGGAAAGAATGTCAAGTAAAATAAGACGAAATGAAAATGGAAGGTGTGAAATTTTCATTTTGAGATTGCATAAGAAATCAAATTCCTCTCACGTGCTATAGAATACCTAAACACTTTTGATTAAACCACTTTAGTTGTTATAATGACACCAAATTTGAAAGCCATCTGTGACTTTTCTGTTCTTACTCTGCAACAACCATGGCAATTACAAGTTAAAAAGTAAAATGTATGCAAATTTTAGAATGGAGAATGCGGGCATCGATCCCGCTACCTCTCGCATGCTAAGCGAGCGCTCTACCATTTGAGCTAATTCCCCTGTGTGCTCACTCAGCATCACATTTCAAAAGTAACGTTACTGCTGTCCACACTTTATTTTAAGTCTAATTGCCCATAACATGAGTGTTCAGTTCACTCCTAACTGATGCCTTAACTACACCTAGGTGATGTTTTACACTTCAGGTTGGCATGTTTAGTACTTGAATAGGAGGGATATCACTGTATGTTAACCTAGACTCAGGCCCTACCTAATCTTGGAGATACATTTCTCATGAATGAGTAACCAAGGGAGATACAATTTTTAGGAGTTAGTGCATGTCTAATGCAAGATTAATCACCATATTATGAGAGCCAATGCTATCATCCAGCAAAAAATACTCATTTTCGCCCAACGTGGGGCTCGAACCCACGACCCTGAGATTAAGAGTCTCATGCCCTACCGACTGAGCTAGCCGGGCTCCCACTTAAATATGGTATGCAGACTCATCATTTTTTATTAAGGAAAACCGTTTCTGGATATTCCTCTGCTCTTGTTTTGCAAGGAACTTCACTTTTATACATCCTTCAGAGGAAAGAATGTCAAGTAAAATAAGACGAAATGAAAATGGAAGGTGTGAAATTTTCATTTTGAGATTGCATAAGAAATCAAATTCCTCTCACGTGCTATAGAATACCTAAACACTTTTGATTAAACCACTTTAGTTGTTATAATGACACCAAATTTGAAAGCCATCTGTGACTTTTCTGTTCTTACTCTGCAACAACCATGGCAATTACAAGTTAAAAAGTAAAATGTATGCAAATTTTAGAATGGAGAATGCGGGCATCGATCCCGCTACCTCTCGCATGCTAAGCGAGCGCTCTACCATTTGAGCTAATTCCCCTGTGTGCTCACTCAGCATCACATTTCAAAAGTAACGTTACTGCTGTCCACACTTTATTTTAAGTCTAATTGCCCATAACATGAGTGTTCAGTTCACTCCTAACTGATGCCTTAACTACACCTAGGTGATGTTTTACACTTCAGGTTGGCATGTTTAGTACTTGAATAGGAGGGATATCACTGTATGTTAACCTAGACTCAGGCCCTACCTAATCTTGGAGATACATTTCTCATGAATGAGTAACCAAGGGAGATACAATTTTTAGGAGTTAGTGCATGTCTAATGCAAGATTAATCACCATATTATGAGAGCCAATGCTATCATCCAGCAAAAAATACTCGTTTTCGCCCAACGTGGGGCTCGAACCCACGACCCTGAGATTAAGAGTCTCATGCCCTACCGACTGAGCTAGCCGGGCTCCCACTTAAATATGGTATGCAGACTCATCATTTTTTATTAAGGAAAACCGTTTCTGGATATTCCTCTGCTCTTGTTTTGCAAGGAACTTCACTTTTATACATCCTTCAGAGGAAAGAATGTCAAGTAAAATAAGACGAAATGAAAATGGAAGGTGTGAAATTTTCATTTTGAGATTGCATAAGAAATCAAATTCCTCTCACGTGCTATAGAATACCTAAACACTTTTGATTAAACCACTTTAGTTGTTATAATGACACCAAATTTGAAAGCCATCTGTGACTTTTCTGTTCTTACTCTGCAACAACCATGGCAATTACAAGTTAAAAAGTAAAATGTATGCAAATTTTAGAATGGAGAATGCGGGCATCGATCCCGCTACCTCTCGCATGCTAAGCGAGCGCTCTACCATTTGAGCTAATTCCCCTGTGTGCTCACTCAGCATCACATTTCAAAAGTAACGTTACTGCTGTCCACACTTTATTTTAAGTCTAATTGCCCATAACATGAGTGTTCAGTTCACTCCTAACTGATGCCTTAACTACACCTAGGTGATGTTTTACACTTCAGGTTGGCATGTTTAGTACTTGAATAGGAGGGATATCACTGTATGTTAACCTAGACTCAGGCCCTACCTAATCTTGGAGATACATTTCTCATGAATGAGTAACCAAGGGAGATACAATTTTTAGGAGTTAGTGCATGTCTAATGCAAGATTAATCACCATATTATGAGAGCCAATGCTATCATCCAGCAAAAAATACTCGTTTTCGCCCAACGTGGGGCTCGAACCCACGACCCTGAGATTAAGAGTCTCATGCCCTACCGACTGAGCTAGCCGGGCTCCCACTTAAATATGGTATGCAGACTCATCATTTTTTATTAAGGAAAACCGTTTCTGGATATTCCTCTGCTCTTGTTTTGCAAGGAACTTCACTTTTATTCATCCTTCAGAGGAAAGAATGTCAAGTAAAATAAGACGAAATGAAAATGGAAGGTGTGAAATTTTCATTTTGAGATTGCATAAGAAATCAAATTCCTCTCACGTGCTATAGAATACCTAAACACTTTTGATTAAACCACTTTAGTTGTTATAATGACACCAAATTTGAAAGCCATCTGTGACTTTTCTGTTCTTACTCTGCAACAACCATGGCAATTACAAGTTAAAAAGTAAAATGTATGCAAATTTTAGAATGGAGAATGCGGGCATCGATCCCGCTACCTCTCGCATGCTAAGCGAGCGCTCTACCATTTGAGCTAATTCCCCTGTGTGCTCACTCAGCATCACATTTCAAAAGTAACGTTACTGCTGTCCACACTTTATTTTAAGTCTAATTGCCCATAACATGAGTGTTCAGTTCACTCCTAACTGATGCCTTAACTACACCTAGGTGATGTTTTACACTTCAGGTTGGCATGTTTAGTACTTGAATAGGAGGGATATCACTGTATGTTAACCTAGACTCAGGCCCTACCTAATCTTGGAGATACATTTCTCATGAATGAGTAACCAAGGGAGATACAATTTTTAGGAGTTAGTGCATGTCTAATGCAAGATTAATCACCATATTATGAGAGCCAATGCTATCATCCAGCAAAAAATACTCGTTTTCACCCAACGTGGGGCTCGAACCCACGACCCTGAGATTAAGAGTCTCATGCCCTACCGACTGAGCTAGCCGGGCTCCCACTTAAATATGGTATGCAGACTCATCATTTTTTATTAAGGAAAACCGTTTCTGGATATTCCTCTGCTCTTGTTTTGCAAGGAACTTCACTTTTATACATCCTTCAGAGGAAAGAATGTCAAGTAAAATAAGACGAAATGAAAATGGAAGGTGTGAAATTTTCATTTTGAGATTGCATAAGAAATCAAATTCCTCTCACGTGCTATAGAATACCTAAACACTTTTGATTAAACCACTTTAGTTGTTATAATGACACCAAATTTGAAAGCCATCTGTGACTTTTCTGTTCTTACTCTGCAACAACCATGGCAATTACAAGTTAAAAAGTAAAATGTATGCAAATTTTAGAATGGAGAATGCGGGCATCGATCCCGCTACCTCTTGCATGCTAAGCGAGCGCTCTACCATTTGAGCTAATTCCCCTGTGTGCTCACTCAGCATCACATTTCAAAAGTAACGTTACTGCTGTCCACACTTTATTTTAAGTCTAATTGCCCATAACATGAGTGTTCAGTTCACTCCTAACTGATGCCTTAACTACACCTAGGTGATGTTTTACACTTCAGGTTGGCATGTTTAGTACTTGAATAGGAGTGATATCACTGTATGTTAACCTAGACTCAGGCCCTACCTAATCTTGGAGATACATTTCTCATGAATGAGTAACCAAGGGAGATACAATTTTTAGGAGTTAGTGCATGTCTAATGCAAGATTAATCACCATATTATGAGAGCCAATGCAATCATCCAGCAAAAAATACTCGTTTTCGCCCAACGTGGGGCTCGAACCCACGACCCTGAGATTAAGAGTCTCATGCCCTACCGACTGAGCTAGCCGGGCTCCCACTTAAATATGGTATGCAGACTCATCATTTTTTATTAAGGAAAACCGTTTCTGGATATTCCTCTGCTCTTGTTTTGCAAGGAACTTCACTTTTATACATCCTTCAGAGGAAAGAATGTCAAGTAAAATAAGACGAAATGAAAATGGAAGGTGTGAAATTTTCATTTTGAGATTGCATAAGAAATCAAATTCCTCTCACGTGCTATAGAATACCTAAACACTTTTGATTAAACCACTTTAGTTGTTATAATGACACCAAATTTGAAAGCCATCTGTGACTTTTCTGTTCTTACTCTGCAACAACCATGGCAATTACAAGTTAAAAAGTAAAATGTATGCAAATTTTAGAATGGAGAATGCGGGCATCGATCCCGCTACCTCTCGCATGCTAAGCGAGCGCTCTACCATTTGAGCTAATTCCCCTGTGTGCTCACTCAGCATCACATTTCAAAAGTAACGTTACTGCTGTCCACACTTTATTTTAAGTCTAATTGCCCATAACATGAGTGTTCAGTTCACTCCTAACTGATGCCTTAACTACACCTAGGTGATGTTTTACACTTCAGGTTGGCATGTTTAGTACTTGAATAGGAGGGATATCACTGTATGTTAACCTAGACTCAGGCCCTACCTAATCTTGGAGATACATTTCTCATGAATGAGTAACCAAGGGAGATACAATTTTTAGGAGTTAGTGCATGTCTAATGCAAGATTAATCACCATATTATGAGAGCCAATGCTATCATCCAGCAAAAAATACTCGTTTTCGCCCAACGTGGGGCTCGAACCCACGACCCTGAGATTAAGAGTCTCATGCCCTACCGACTGAGCTAGCCGGGCTCCCACTTAAATATGGTATGCAGACTCATCATTTTTTATTAAGGAAAACCGTTTCTGGATATTCCTCTGCTCTTGTTTTGCAAGGAACTTCACTTTTATACATCCTTCAGAGGAAAGAATGTCAAGTAAAATAAGACGAAATGAAAATGGAAGGTGTGAAATTTTCATTTTGAGATTGCATAAGAAATCAAATTCCTCTCACGTGCTATAGAATACCTAAACACTTTTGATTAAACCACTTTAGTTGTTATAATGACACCAAATTTGAAAGCCATCTGTGACTTTTCTGTTCTTACTCTGCAACAACCATGGCAATTACAAGTTAAAAAGTAAAATGTATGCAAATTTTAGAATGGAGAATGCGGGCATCGATCCCGCTACCTCTCGCATGCTAAGCGAGCGCTCTACCATTTGAGCTAATTCCCCTGTGTGCTCACTCAGCATCACATTTCAAAAGTAACGTTACTGCTGTCCACACTTTATTTTAAGTCTAATTGCCCATAACATGAGTGTTCAGTTCACTCCTAACTGATGCCTTAACTACACCTAGGTGATGTTTTACACTTCAGGTTGGCATGTTTAGTACTTGAATAGGAGGGATATCACTGTATGTTAACCTAGACTCAGGCCCTACCTAATCTTGGAGATACATTTCTCATGAATGAGTAACCAAGGGAGATACAATTTTTAGGAGTTAGTGCATGTCTAATGCAAGATTAATCACCATATTATGAGAGCCAATGCTATCATCCAGCAAAAAATACTCGTTTTCACCCAACGTGGGGCTCGAACCCACGACCCTGAGATTAAGAGTCTCATGCCCTACCGACTGAGCTAGCCGGGCTCCCACTTAAATATGGTATGCAGACTCATCATTTTTTATTAAGGAAAACCGTTTCTGGATATTCCTCTGCTCTTGTTTTGCAAGGAACTTCACTTTTATACATCCTTCAGAGGAAAGAATGTCAAGTAAAATAAGACGAAATGAAAATGGAAGGTGTGAAATTTTCATTTTGAGATTGCATAAGAAATCAAATTCCTCTCACGTGCTATAGAATACCTAAACACTTTTGATTAAACCACTTTAGTTGTTATAATGACACCAAATTTGAAAGCCATCTGTGACTTTTCTGTTCTTACTCTGCAACAACCATGGCAATTACAAGTTAAAAAGTAAAATGTATGCAAATTTTAGAATGGAGAATGCGGGCATCGATCCCGCTACCTCTTGCATGCTAAGCGAGCGCTCTACCATTTGAGCTAATTCCCCTGTGTGCTCACTCAGCATCACATTTCAAAAGTAACGTTACTGCTGTCCACACTTTATTTTAAGTCTAATTGCCCATAACATGAGTGTTCAGTTCACTCCTAACTGATGCCTTAACTACACCTAGGTGATGTTTTACACTTCAGGTTGGCATGTTTAGTACTTGAATAGGAGGGATATCACTGTATGTTAACCTAGACTCAGGCCCTACCTAATCTTGGAGATACATTTCTCATGAATGAGTAACCAAGGGAGATACAATTTTTAGGAGTTAGTGCATGTCTAATGCAAGATTAATCACCATATTATGAGAGCCAATGCTATCATCCAGCAAAAAATACTCGTTTTCGCCCAACGTGGGGCTCGAACCCACGACCCTGAGATTAAGAGTCTCATGCTCTACCGACTGAGCTAGCCGGGCTCCCACTTAAATATGGTATGCAGACTCATCATTTTTTATTAAGGAAAACCGTTTCTGGATATTCCTCTGCTCTTGTTTTGCAAGGAACTTCACTTTTATACATCCTTCAGAGGAAAGAATGTCAAGTAAAATAAGACGAAATGAAAATGGAAGGTGTGAAATTTTCATTTTGAGATTGCATAAGAAATCAAATTCCTCTCACGTGCTATAGAATACCTAAACACTTTTGATTAAACCACTTTAGTTGTTATAATGACACCAAATTTGAAAGCCATCTGTGACTTTTCTGTTCTTACTCTGCAACAACCATGGCAATTACAAGTTAAAAAGTAAAATGTATGCAAATTTTAGAATGGAGAATGCGGGCATCGATCCCGCTACCTCTCGCATGCTAAGCGAGCGCTCTACCATTTGAGCTAATTCCCCTGTGTGCTCACTCAGCATCACATTTCAAAAGTAACGTTACTGCTGTCCACACTTTATTTTAAGTCTAATTGCCCATAACATGAGTGTTCAGTTCACTCCTAACTGATGCCTTAACTACACCTAGGTGATGTTTTACACTTCAGGTTGGCATGTTTAGTACTTGAATAGGAGGGATATCACTGTATGTTAACCTAGACTCAGGCCCTACCTAATCTTGGAGATACATTTCTCATGAATGAGTAACCAAGGGAGATACAATTTTTAGGAGTTAGTGCATGTCTAATGCAAGATTAATCACCATATTATGAGAGCCAATGCTATCATCCAGCAAAAAATACTCGTTTTTGCCCAACGTGGGGCTCGAACCCACGACCCTGAGATTAAGAGTCTCATGCCCTACCGACTGAGCTAGCCGGGCTCCCACTTAAATATGGTATGCAGACTCATCATTTTTTATTAAGGAAAACCGTTTCTGGATATTCCTCTGCTCTTGTTTTGCAAGGAACTTCACTTTTATACATCCTTCAGAGGAAAGAATGTCAAGTAAAATAAGACGAAATGAAAATGGAAGGTGTGAAATTTTCATTTTGAGATTGCATAAGAAATCAAATTCCTCTCACGTGCTATAGAATACCTAAACACTTTTGATTAAACCACTTTAGTTGTTATAATGACACCAAATTTGAAAGCCATCTGTGACTTTTCTGTTCTTACTCTGCAACAACCATGGCAATTACAAGTTAAAAAGTAAAATGTATGCAAATTTTAGAATGGAGAATGCGGGCATCGATCCCGCTACCTCTCGCATGCTAAGCGAGCGCTCTACCATTTGAGCTAATTCCCCTGTGTGCTCACTCAGCATCACATTTCAAAAGTAACGTTACTGCTGTCCACACTTTATTTTAAGTCTAATTGCCCATAACATGAGTGTTCAGTTCACTCCTAACTGATGCCTTAACTACACCTAGGTGATGTTTTACACTTCAGGTTGGCATGTTTAGTACTTGAATAGGAGGGATATCACTGTATGTTAACCTAGACTCAGGCCCTACCTAATCTTGGAGATACATTTCTCATGAATGAGTAACCAAGGGAGATACAATTTTTAGGAGTTAGTGCATGTCTAATGCAAGATTAATCACCATATTATGAGAGCCAATGCTATCATCCAGCAAAAAATACTCGTTTTCACCCAACGTGGGGCTCGAACCCACGACCCTGAGATTAAGAGTCTCATGCCCTACCGACTGAGCTAGCCGGGCTCCCACTTAAATATGGTATGCAGACTCATCATTTTTTATTAAGGAAAACCGTTTCTGGATATTCCTCTGCTCTTGTTTTGCAAGGAACTTCACTTTTATACATCCTTCAGAGGAAAGAATGTCAAGTAAAATAAGACGAAATGAAAATGGAAGGTGTGAAATTTTCATTTTGAGATTGCATAAGAAATCAAATTCCTCTCACGTGCTATAGAATACCTAAACACTTTTGATTAAACCACTTTAGTTGTTATAATGACACCAAATTTGAAAGCCATCTGTGACTTTTCTGTTCTTACTCTGCAACAACCATGGCAATTACAAGTTAAAAAGTAAAATGTATGCAAATTTCAGAATGGAGAATGCAGGCATCGATCCCGCTACCTCTTGCATGCTAAGCGAGCGCTCTACCATTTGAGCTAATTCCCCTGTGTGCTCACTCAGCATCACATTTCAAAAGTAACGTTACTGCTGTCCACACTTTATTTTAAGTCTAATTGCCCATAACATGAGTGTTCAGTTCACTCCTAACTGATGCCTTAACTACACCTAGGTGATGTTTTACACTTCAGGTTGGCATGTTTAGTACTTGAATAGGAGGGATATCACTGTATGTTAACCTAGACTCAGGCCCTACCTAATCTTGGAGATACATTTCTCATGAATGAGTAACCAAGGGAGATACAATTTTTAGGAGTTAGTGCATGTCTAATGCAAGATTAATCACCATATAATGAGAGCCAATGCTATCATCCAGCAAAAAATACTCGTTTTCGCCCAACGTGGGGCTCGAACCCACGACCCTGAGATTAAGAGTCTCATGCCCTACCGACTGAGCTAGCCGGGCTCCCACTTAAATATGGTATGCAGACTCATCATTTTTTATTAAGGAAAACCGTTTCTGGATATTCCTCTGCTCTTGTTTTGCAAGGAACTTCACTTTTATACATCCTTCAGAGGAAAGAATGTCAAGTAAAATAAGACGAAATGAAAATGGAAGGTGTGAAATTTTCATTTTGAGATTGCATAAGAAATCAAATTCCTCTCACGTGCTATAGAATACCTAAACACTTTTGATTAAACCACTTTAGTTGTTATAATGACACCAAATTTGAAAGCCATCTGTGACTTTTCTGTTCTTACTCTGCAACAACCATGGCAATTACAAGTTAAAAAGTAAAATGTATGCAAATTTTAGAATGGAGAATGCGGGCATCGATCCCGCTACCTCTCGCATGCTAAGCGAGCGCTCTACCATTTGAGCTAATTCCCCTGTGTGCTCACTCAGCATCACATTTCAAAAGTAACGTTACTGCTGTCCACACTTTATTTTAAGTCTAATTGCCCATAACATGAGTGTTCAGTTCACTCCTAACTGATGCCTTAACTACACCTAGGTGATGTTTTACACTTCAGGTTGGCATGTTTAGTACTTGAATAGGAGGGATATCACTGTATGTTAACCTAGACTCAGGCCCTACCTAATCTTGGAGATACATTTCTCATGAATGAGTAACCAAGGGAGATACAATTTTTAGGAGTTAGTGCATGTCTAATGCAAGATTAATCACCATATTATGAGAGCCAATGCTATCATCCAGCAAAAAATTCTCGTTTTCGCCCAACGTGGGGCTCGAACCCACGACCCTGAGATTAAGAGTCTCATGCCCTACCGACTGAGCTAGCCGGGCTCCCACTTAAATATGGTATGCAGACTCATCATTTTTTATTAAGGAAAACCGTTTCTGGATATTCCTCTGCTCTTGTTTTGCAAGGAACTTCACTTTTATACATCCTTCAGAGGAAAGAATGTCAAGTAAAATAAGACGAAATGAAAATGGAAGGTGTGAAATTTTCATTTTGAGATTGCATAAGAAATCAAATTCCTCTCACGTGCTATAGAATACCTAAACACTTTTGATTAAACCACTTTAGTTGTTATAATGACACCAAATTTGAAAGCCATCTGTGACTTTTCTGTTCTTACTCTGCAACAACCATGGCAATTACAAGTTAAAAAGTAAAATGTATGCAAATTTTAGAATGGAGAATGCGGGCATCGATCCCGCTACCTCTCGCATGCTAAGCGAGCGCTCTACCATTTGAGCTAATTCCCCTGTGTGCTCACTCAGCATCACATTTCAAAAGTAACGTTACTGCTGTCCACACTTTATTTTAAGTCTAATTGCCCATAACATGAGTGTTCAGTTCACTCCTAACTGATGCCTTAACTACACCTAGGTGATGTTTTACACTTCAGGTTGGCATGTTTAGTACTTGAATAGGAGGGATATCACTGTATGTTAACCTAGACTCAGGCCCTACCTAATCTTGGAGATACATTTCTCATGAATGAGTAACCAAGGGAGATACAATTTTTAGGAGTTAGTGCATGTCTAATGCAAGATTAATCACCATATTATGAGAGCCAATGCTATCATCCAGCAAAAAATACTCGTTTTCGCCCAACGTGGGGCTCGAACCCACGACCCTGAGATTAAGAGTCTCATGCCCTACCGACTGAGCTAGCCGGGCTCCCACTTAAATATGGTATGCAGACTCATCATTTTTTATTAAGGAAAACCGTTTCTGGATATTCCTCTGCTCTTGTTTTGCAAGGAACTTCACTTTTATACATCCTTCAGAGGAAAGAATGTCAAGTAAAATAAGACGAAATGAAAATGGAAGGTGTGAAATTTTCATTTTGAGATTGCATAAGAAATCAAATTCCTCTCACGTGCTATAGAATACCTAAACACTTTTGATTAAACCACTTTAGTTGTTATAATGACACCAAATTTGAAAGCCATCTGTGACTTTTCTGTTCTTACTCTGCAACAACCATGGCAATTACAAGTTAAAAAGTAAAATGTATGCAAATTTTAGAATGGAGAATGCGGGCATCGATCCCGCTACCTCTCGCATGCTAAGCGAGCGCTCTACCATTTGAGCTAATTCCCCTGTGTGCTCACTCAGCATCACATTTCAAAAGTAACGTTACTGCTGTCCACACTTTATTTTAAGTCTAATTGCCCATAACATGAGTGTTCAGTTCACTCCTAACTGATGCCTTAACTACACCTAGGTGATGTTTTACACTTCAGGTTGGCATGTTTAGTACTTGAATAGGAGTGATATCACTGTATGTTAACCTAGACTCAGGCCCTACCTAATCTTGGAGATACATTTCTCATGAATGAGTAACCAAGGGAGATACAATTTTTAGGAGTTAGTGCATGTCTAATGCAAGATTAATCACCATATTATGAGAGCCTATGCAATCATCCAGCAAAAAATACTCGTTTTCGCCCAACGTGGGGCTCGAACCCACGACCCTGAGATTAAGAGTCTCATGCTCTACCGACTGAGCTAGCCGGGCTCCCACTCAAATATGGTATGCAGACTCATCATTTTATATTAAGGAAAACCGTTTCTGGATATTCCTCTGCTCTTGTTTTGCAAGGAACTTCACTTTTATACATCCTTCAGAGGAAAGAATGTCAAGTAAAATAAGACGAAATGAAAATGGAAGGTGTGAAATTTTCATTTTGAGATTGCATAAGAAATCAAATTCCTCTCACGTGCTATAGAATACCTAAACACTTTTGATTAAACCACTTTAGTTGTTATAATGACACCAAATTTGAAAGCCATCTGTGACTTTTCTGTTCTTACTCTGCAACAACCATGGCAATTACAAGTTAAAAAGTAAAATGTATGCAAATTTTAGAATGGAGAATGCGGGCATCGATCCCGCTACCTCTCGCATGCTAAGCGAGCGCTCTACCATTTGAGCTAATTCCCCTGTGTGCTCACTCAGCATCACATTTCAAAAGTAACGTTACTGCTGTCCACACTTTATTTTAAGTCTAATTGCCCATAACATGAGTGTTCAGTTCACTCCTAACTGATGCCTTAACTACACCTAGGGGATGTTTTACACTTCAGGTTGGCATGTTTAGTACTTGAATAGGAGTGATATCACTGTATGTTAACCTAGACTCAGGCCCTACCTAATCTTGGAGATACATTTCTCATGAATAAGTAACCAAGGGAGATACAATTTTTAGGAGTTAGTGCATGTCTAATGCAAGATTAATCACCATATTATGAGAGCCAATGCAATCATCCAGCAAAAAATACTCGTTTTTGCCCAACGTGGGGCTCGAACCCACGACCCTGAGATTAAGAGTCTCATGCTCTACCGACTGAGCTAGCCGGGCTCCCACTCAAATATGGTATGCAGACTCATCATTTTTTATTAAGGAAAACCGTTTCTGGATATTCCTCTGCTCTTGTTTTGCAAGGAACTTCACTTTTATACATCCTTCAGAGGAAAGAATGTCAAGTAAAATAAGACGAAATGAAAATGGAAGGTGTGAAATTTTCATTTTGAGATTGCATAAGAAATCAAATTCCTCTCACGTGCTATAGAATACCTAAACACTTTTGATTAAACCACTTTAGTTGTTATAATGACACCAAATTTGAAAGCCATCTGTGACTTTTCTGTTCTTACTCTGCAACAACCATGGCAATTACAAGTTAAAAAGTAAAATGTATGCAAATTTTAGAATGGAGAATGCGGGCATCGATCCCGCTACCTCTCGCATGCTAAGCGAGCGCTCTACCATTTGAGCTAATTCCCCTGTGTGCTCACTCAGCATCACATTTCAAAAGTAACGTTACTGCTGTCCACACTTTATTTTAAGTCTAATTGCCCATAACATGAGTGTTCAGTTCACTCCTAACTGATGCCTTAACTACACCTAGGGGATGTTTTACACTTCAGGTTGGCATGTTTAGTACTTGAATAGGAGTGATATCACTGTATGTTAACCTAGACTCAGGCCCTACCTAATCTTGGAGATACATTTCTCATGAATGAGTAACCAAGGGAGATACAATTTTTAGGAGTTAGTGCATGTCTAATGCAAGATTAATCACCATATTATGAGAGCCAATGCTATCATCCAGCAAAAAATACTTGTTTTCGCCCAACGTGGGGCTCGAACCCACGACCCTGAGATTAAGAGTCTCATGCTCTACCGACTGAGCTAGCCGGGCTCCCACTTAAATATGGTATGCAGACTCATCATTTTTTATTAAGGAAAACCGTTTCTGGATATTCCTCTGCTCTTGTTTTGCAAGGAACTTCACTTTTATACATCCTTCAGAGGAAAGAATGTCAAGTAAAATAAGACGAAATGAAAATGGAAGGTGTGAAATTTTCATTTTGAGATTGCATAAGAAATCAAATTCCTCTCACGTGCTATAGAATACCTAAACACTTTTGATTAAACCACTTTAGTTGTTATAATGACACCAAATTTGAAAGCCATCTGTGACTTTTCTGTTCTTACTCTGCAACAACCATGGCAATTACAAGTTAAAAAGTAAAATGTATGCAAATTTTAGAATGGAGAATGCGGGCATCGATCCCGCTACCTCTCGCATGCTAAGCGAGCGCTCTACCATTTGAGCTAATTCCCCTGTGTGCTCACTCAGCATCACATTTCAAAAGTAACGTTACTGCTGTCCACACTTTATTTTAAGTCTAATTGCCCATAACATGAGTGTTCAGTTCACTCCTAACTGATGCCTTAACTACACCTAGGGGATGTTTTACACTTCAGGTTGGCATGTTTAGTACTTGAATAGGAGTGATATCACTGTATGTTAACCTAGACTCAGGCCCTACCTAATCTTGGAGATACATTTCTAATGAATAAGTAACCAAGGGAGATACAATTTTTAGGAGTTAGTGCATGTCTAATGCAAGATTAATCACCATATTATGAGAGCCAATGCAATCATCCAGCAAAAAATACTCGTTTTCGCCCAACGTGGGGCTCGAACCCACGACCCTGAGATTAAGAGTCTCATGCTCTACCGACTGAGCTAGCCGGGCTCCCACTCAAATATGGTATGCAGACTCATCATTTTTTATTAAGGAAAACCGTTTCTGGATATTCCTCTGCTCTTGTTTTGCAAGGAACTTCACTTTTATACATCCTTCAGAGGAAAGAATGTCAAGTAAAATAAGACGAAATGAAAATGGAAGGTGTGAAATTTTAATTTTGAGATTGCATAAGAAATCAAATTCCTCTCACGTGCTATAGAATACCTAAACACTTTTGATTAAACCACTTTAGTTGTTATAATGACACCAAATTTGAAAGCCATCTGTGACTTTTCTGTTCTTACTCTGCAACAACCATGGCAATTACAAGTTAAAAAGTAAAATGTATGCAAATTTTAGAATGGAGAATGCGGGCATCGATCCCGCTACCTCTCGCATGCTAAGCGAGCGCTCTACCATTTGAGCTAATTCCCCTGTGTGCTCACTCAGCATCACATTTCAAAAGTAACGTTACTGCTGTCCACACTTTATTTTAAGTCTAATTGCCCATAACATGAGTGTTCAGTTCACTCCTAACTGATGCCTTAACTACACCTAGGGGATGTTTTACACTTCAGGTTGGCATGTTTAGTACTTGAATA
The DNA here is from genome assembly GCF_964204655.1 of Triturus cristatus. Classification (NCBI taxonomy): domain Eukaryota; kingdom Metazoa; phylum Chordata; class Amphibia; order Caudata; family Salamandridae; genus Triturus; species Triturus cristatus. The sequence goes on along the minus strand of NC_140585.1, from coordinate 123,320,060 downwards.
GGAGTGATATCACTGTATGTTAACCTAGACTCAGGCCCTACCTAATCTTGGAGATACATTTCTCATGAATGAGTAACCAAGGGAGATACAATTTTTAGGAGTTAGTGCATGTCTAATGCAAGATTAATCACCATATTATGAGAGCCAATGCTATCATCCAGCAAAAAATACTCGTTTTCGCCCAACGTGGGGCTCGAACCCACGACCCTGAGATTAAGAGTCTCATGCTCTACCGACTGAGCTAGCCGGGCTCCCACTTAAATATGGTATGCAGACTCATCATTTTTTATTAAGGAAAACCGTTTCTGGATATTCCTCTGCTCTTGTTTTGCAAGGAACTTCACTTTTATACATCCTTCAGAGGAAAGAATGTCAAGTAAAATAAGACGAAATGAAAATGGAAGGTGTGAAATTTTCATTTTGAGATTGCATAAGAAATCAAATTCCTCTCACGTGCTATAGAATACCTAAACACTTTTGATTAAACCACTTTAGTTGTTATAATGACACCAAATTTGAAAGCCATCTGTGACTTTTCTGTTCTTACTCTGCAACAACCATGGCAATTACAAGTTAAAAAGTAAAATGTATGCAAATTTTAGAATGGAGAATGCGGGCATCGATCCCGCTACCTCTCGCATGCTAGGCGAGCGCTCTACCATTTGAGCTAATTCCCCTGTGTGCTCACTCAGCATCACATTTCAAAAGTAACGTTACTGCTGTCCACACTTTATTTTAAGTCTAATTGCCCATAACATGAGTGTTCAGTTCACTCCTAACTGATGCCTTAACTACACCTAGGTGATGTTTTACACTTCAGGTTGGCATGTTTAGTACTTGAATAGGAGTGATATCACTGTATGTTAACCTAGACTCAGGCCCTACCTAATCTTGGAGATACATTTCTCATGAATGAGTAACCAAGGGAGATACAATTTTTAGGAGTTAGTGCATGTCTAATGCAAGATTAATCACCATATTATGAGAGCCAATGCTATCATCCAGCAAAAAATACTCGTTTTTGCCCAACGTGGGGCTCGAACCCACGACCCTGAGATTAAGAGTCTCATGCTCTACCGACTGAGCTAGCCGGGCTCCCACTTAAACATGGTATGCAGACTCATCATTTTTTATTAAGGAAAACTGTTTCTGGATATTCCTCTGCTCTTGTTTTGCAAGGAACTTCACTTTTATACATCCTTCAGAGGAAAGAATGTCAAGTAAAATAAGACGAAATGAAAATGGAAGGTGTGAAATTTTCATTTTGAGATTGCATAAGAAATCAAATTCCTCTCACGTGCTATAGAATACCTAAACACTTTTGATTAAACCACTTTAGTTGTTATAATGACACCAAATTTGAAAGCCATCTGTGACTTTTCTGTTCTTACTCTGCAACAACCATGGCAATTACAAGTTAAAAAGTAAAATGTATGCAAATTTTAGAATGGAGAATGCGGGCATCGATCCCGCTACCTCTCGCATGCTAGGCGAGCGCTCTACCATTTGAGCTAATTCCCCTGTGTGCTCACTCAGCATCACATTTCAAAAGTAACGTTACTGCTGTCCACACTTTATTTTAAGTCTAATTGCCCATAACATGAGTGTTCAGTTCACTCCTAACTGATGCCTTAACTACACCTAGGTGATGTTTTACACTTCAGGTTGGCATGTTTAGTACTTGAATAGGAGTGATATCACTGTATGTTAACCTAGACTCAGGCCCTACCTAATCTTGGAGATACATTTCTCATGAATGAGTAACCAAGGGAGATACAATTTTTAGGAGTTAGTGCATGTCTAATGCAAGATTAATCACCATATTATGAGAGCCAATGCTATCATCCAGCAAAAAATACTCGTCTTTGCCCAACGTGGGGCTCGAACCCACGACCCTGAGATTAAGAGTCTCATGCTCTACCGACTGAGCTAGCCGGGCTCCCACTTAAACATGGTATGCAGACTCATCATTTTTTATTAAGGAAAACTGTTTCTGGATATTCCTCTGCTCTTGTTTTGCAAGGAACTTCACTTTTATACATCCTTCAGAGGAAAGAATGTCAAGTAAAATAAGACGAAATGAAAATGGAAGGTGTGAAATTTTCATTTTGAGATTGCATAAGAAATCAAATTCCTCTCACGTGCTATAGAATACCTAAACACTTTTGATTAAACCACTTTAGTTGTTATAATGACACCAAATTTGAAAGCCATCTGTGACTTTTCTGTTCTTACTCTGCAACAACCATGGCAATTACAAGTTAAAAAGTAAAATGTATGCAAATTTTAGAATGGAGAATGCGGGCATCGATCCCGCTACCTCTCGCATGCTAAGCGAGCGCTCTACCATTTGAGCTAATTCCCCTGTGTGCTCACTCAGCATCACATTTCAAAAGTAACGTTACTGCTGTCCACACTTTATTTTAAGTCTAATTGCCCATAACATGAGTGTTCAGTTCACTCCTAACTGATGCCTTAACTACACCTAGGTGATGATTTACACTTCAGGTTGGCATGTTTAGTACTTGAATAGGAGTGATATCACTGTATGTTAACCTAGACTCAGGCCCTACCTAATCTTGGAGATACATTTCTCATGAATGAGTAACCAAGGGAGATACAATTTTTAGGAGTTAGTGCATGTCTAATGCAAGATTAATCACCATATTATGAGAGCCAATGCTATCATCCAGCAAAAAATACTCGTTTTCGCCCAACGTGGGGCTCGAACCCACGACCCTGAGATTAAGAGTCTCATGCTCTACCGACTGAGCTAGCCGGGCTCCCACTTAAATATGGTATGCAGACTCATCATTTTTTATTAAGGAAAACTGTTTCTGGATATTCCTCTGCTCTTCTTTTGCTAGGAACTTCACTTTTATACATCCTTCAGAGGAAAGAATGTCAAGTAAAATAAGACGAAATGAAAATGGAAGGTGTGAAATTTTCATTTTGAGATTGCATAAGAAATCAAATTCCTCTCACGTGCTATAGAATACCTAAACACTTTTGATTAAACCACTTTAGTTGTTATAATGACACCAAATTTGAAAGCCATCTGTGACTTTTCTGTTCTTACTCTGCAACAACCATGGCAATTACAAGTTAAAAAGTATGCAAATTTTAGAATGGAGAATGCAGGCATCGATCCCGCTACCTCTCGCATGCTAAGCGAGCGCTCTACCATTTGAGCTAATTCCCCTGTGTGCTCACTCAGCATCACATTTCAAAAGTAACGTTACTGCTGTCCACACTTTATTTTAAGTCTAATTGCCCATAACATGAGTGTTCAGTTCACTCCTAACTGATGCCTTAACTACACCTAGGGGATGTTTTACACTTCAGGTTGGCATGTTTAGTACTTGAATAGGAGTGATATCACTGTATGTTAACCTAGACTCAGGCCCTACCTAATCTTGGAGATACATTTCTCATGAATAAGTAACCAAGGGAGATACAATTTTTAGGAGTTAGTGCATGTCTAATGCAAGATTAATCACCATATTATGAGAGCCAATGCAATCATCCAGCAAAAAATACTCGTTTTCGCCCAACGTGGGGCTCGAACCCACGACCCTGAGATTAAGAGTCTCATGCTCTACCGACTGAGCTAGCCGGGCTCCCACTCAAATATGGTATGCAGACTCATCATTTTTTATTAAGGAAAACCGTTTCTGGATATTCCTCTGCTCTTGTTTTGCAAGGAACTTCACTTTTATACATCCTTCAGAGGAAAGAATGTCAAGTAAAATAAGACGAAATGAAAATGGAAGGTGTGAAATTTTCATTTTGAGATTGCATAAGAAATCAAATTCCTCTCACGTGCTATAGAATACCTAAACACTTTTGATTAAACCACTTTAGTTGTTATAATGACACCAAATTTGAAAGCCATCTGTGACTTTTCTGTTCTTACTCTGCAACAACCATGGCAATTACAAGTTAAAAAGTAAAATGTATGCAAATTTTAGAATGGAGAATGCGGGCATCGATCCCGCTACCTCTCGCATGCTAAGCGAGCGCTCTACCATTTGAGCTAATTCCCCTGTGTGCTCACTCAGCATCACATTTCAAAAGTAACGTTACTGCTGTCCACACTTTATTTTAAGTCTAATTGCCCATAACATGAGTGTTCAGTTCACTCCTAACTGATGCCTTAACTACACCTAGGGGATGTTTTACACTTCAGGTTGGCATGTTTAGTACTTGAATAGGAGTGATATCACTGTATGTTAACCTAGACTCAGGCCCTACCTAATCTTGGAGATACATTTCTCATGAATGAGTAACCAAGGGAGATACAATTTTTAGGAGTTAGTGCATGTCTAATGCAAGATTAATCACCATATTATGAGAGCCAATGCTATCATCCAGCAAAAAATACTCGTTTTCGCCCAACGTGGGGCTCGAACCCACGACCCTGAGATTAAGAGTCTCATGCTCTACCGACTGAGCTAGCCGGGCTCCCACTTAAATATGGTATGCAGACTCATCATTTTTTATTAAGGAAAACCGTTTCTGGATATTCCTCTGCTCTTGTTTTGCAAGGAACTTCACTTTTATACATCCTTCAGAGGAAAGAATGTCAAGTAAAATAAGACGAAATGAAAATGGAAGGTGTGAAATTTTCATTTTGAGATTGCATAAGAAATCAAATTCCTCTCACGTGCTATAGAATACCTAAACACTTTTGATTAAACCACTTTAGTTGTTATAATGACACCAAATTTGAAAGCCATCTGTGACTTTTCTGTTCTTACTCTGCAACAACCATGGCAATTACAAGTTAAAAAGTAAAATGTATGCAAATTTTAGAATGGAGAATGCGGGCATCGATCCCGCTACCTCTCGCATGCTAAGCGAGCGCTCTACCATTTGAGCTAATTCCCCTGTGTGCTCACTCAGCATCACATTTCAAAAGTAACGTTACTGCTGTCCACACTTTATTTTAAGTCTAATTGCCCATAACATGAGTGTTCAGTTCACTCCTAACTGATGCCTTAACTACACCTAGGTGATGTTTTACACTTCAGGTTGGCATGTTTAGTACTTGAATAGGAGGGATATCACTGTATGTTAACCTAGACTCAGGCCCTACCTAATCTTGGAGATACATTTCTCATGAATGAGTAACCAAGGGAGATACAATTTTTAGGAGTTAGTGCATGTCTAATGCAAGATTAATCACCATATTATGAGAGCCAATGCTATCATCCAGCAAAAAATACTCGTTTTCGCCCAACGTGGGGCTCGAACCCACGACCCTGAGATTAAGAGTCTCATGCCCTACCGACTGAGCTAGCCGGGCTCCCACTTAAATATGGTATGCAGACTCATCATTTTTTATTAAGGAAAACCGTTTCTGGATATTCCTCTGCTCTTGTTTTGCAAGGAACTTCACTTTTATACATCCTTCAGAGGAAAGAATGTCAAGTAAAATAAGACGAAATGAAAATGGAAGGTGTGAAATTTTCATTTTGAGATTGCATAAGAAATCAAATTCCTCTCACGTGCTATAGAATACCTAAACACTTTTGATTAAACCACTTTAGTTGTTATAATGACACCAAATTTGAAAGCCATCTGTGACTTTTCTGTTCTTACTCTGCAACAACCATGGCAATTACAAGTTAAAAAGTAAAATGTATGCAAATTTTAGAATGGAGAATGCGGGCATCGATCCCGCTACCTCTCGCATGCTAAGCGAGCGCTCTATCATTTGAGCTAATTCCCCTGTGTGCTCACTCAGCATCACATTTCAAAAGTAACGTTACTGCTGTCCACACTTTATTTTAAGTCTAATTGCCCATAACATGAGTGTTCAGTTCACTCCTAACTGATGCCTTAACTACACCTAGGTGATGTTTTACACTTCAGGTTGGCATGTTTAGTACTTGAATAGGAGTGATATCACTGTATGTTAACCTAGACTCAGGCCCTACCTAATCTTGGAGATACATTTCTCATGAATGAGTAACCAAGGGAGATACAATTTTTAGGAGTTAGTGCATGTCTAATGCAAGATTAATCACCATATTATGAGAGCCAATGCAATCATCCAGCAAAAAATACTCGTTTTCGCCCAACGTGGGGCTCGAACCCACGACCCTGAGATTAAGAGTCTCATGCTCTACCGACTGAGCTAGCCGGGCTCCCACTCAAATATGGTATGCAGACTCATCATTTTTTATTAAGGAAAACCGTTTCTGGATATTCCTCTGCTCTTGTTTTGCAAGGAACTTCACTTTTATACATCCTTCAGAGGAAAGAATGTCAAGTAAAATAAGACGAAATGAAAATGGAAGGTGTGAAATTTTCATTTTGAGATTGCATAAGAAATCAAATTCCTCTCACGTGCTATAGAATACCTAAACACTTTTGATTAAACCACTTTAGTTGTTATAATGACACCAAATTTGAAAGCCATCTGTGACTTTTCTGTTCTTACTCTGCAACAACCATGGCAATTACAAGTTAAAAAGTAAAATGTATGCAAATTTTAGAATGGAGAATGCGGGCATCGATCCCGCTACCTCTCGCATGCTAAGCGAGCGCTCTACCATTTGAGCTAATTCCCCTGTGTGCTCACTCAGCATCACATTTCAAAAGTAACGTTACTGCTGTCCACACTTTATTTTAAGTCTAATTGCCCATAACATGAGTGTTCAGTTCACTCCTAACTGATGCCTTAACTACACCTAGGGGATGTTTTACACTTCAGGTTGGCATGTTTAGTACTTGAATAGGAGTGATATCACTGTATGTTAACCTAGACTCAGGCCCTACCTAATCTTGGAGATACATTTCTCATGAATAAGTAACCAAGGGAGATACAATTTTTAGGAGTTAGTGCATGTCTAATGCAAGATTAATCACCATATTATGAGAGCCAATGCAATCATCCAGCAAAAAATACTCGTTTTCGCCCAACGTGGGGCTCGAACCCACGACCCTGAGATTAAGAGTCTCATGCTCTACCGACTGAGCTAGCCGGGCTCCCACTCAAATGTGGTATGCAGACTCATAATTTTTTATTAAGGAAAACCGTTTCTGGATATTCCTCTGCTCTTGTTTTGCAAGGAACTTCACTTTTATACATCCTTCAGAGGAAAGAATGTCAAGTAAAATAAGACGAAATGAAAATGGAAGGTGTGAAATTTTCATTTTGAGATTGCATATGCATAAGAAATCAAATTCCTCTCACGTGCTATAGAATACCTAAACACTTTTGATTAAACCACTTTAGTTGTTATAATGACACCAAATTTGAAAGCCATCTGTGACTTTTCTGTTCTTACTCTGCAACAACCATGGCAATTACAAGTTAAAAAGTAAAATGTATGCAAATTTTAGAATGGAGAATGCGGGCATCGATCCCGCTACCTCTCGCATGCTAAGCGAGCGCTCTACCATTTGAGCTAATTCCCCTGTGTGCTCACTCAGCATCACATTTCAAAAGTAACGTTACTGCTGTCCACACTTTATTTTAAGTCTAATTGCCCATAACATGAGTGTTCAGTTCACTCCTAACTGATGCCTTAACTACACCTAGGGGATGTTTTACACTTCAGGTTGGCATGTTTAGTACTTGAATAGGAGTGATATCACTGTATGTTAACCTAGACTCAGGCCCTACCTAATCTTGGAGATACATTTCTCATGAATGAGTAACCAAGGGAGATACAATTTTTAGGAGTTAGTGCATGTCTAATGCAAGATTAATCACCATATTATGAGAGCCAATGCAATCATCCAGCAAAAAATACTCGTTTTCGCCCAACGTGGGGCTCGAACCCACGACCCTGAGATTAAGAGTCTCATGCTCTACCGACTGAGCTAGCCGGGCTCCCACTCAAATATGGTATGCAGACTCATCATTTTTTATTAAGGAAAACCGTTTCTGGATATTCCTCTGCTCTTGTTTTGCAAGGAACTTCACTTTTATACATCCTTCAGAGGAAAGAATGTCAAGTAAAATAAGACGAAATGAAAATGGAAGGTGTGAAATTTTCATTTTGAGATTGCATAAGAAATCAAATTCCTCTCACGTGCTATAGAATACCTAAACACTTTTGATTAAACCACTTTAGTTGTTATAATGACACCAAATTTGAAAGCCATCTGTGACTTTTCTGTTCTTACTCTGCAACAACCATGGCAATTACAAGTTAAAAAGTAAAATGTATGCAAATTTTAGAATGGAGAATGCGGGCATCGATCCCGCTACCTCTCGCATGCTAAGCGAGCGCTCTACCATTTGAGCTAATTCCCCTGTGTGCTCACTCAGCATCACATTTCAAAAGTAACGTTACTGCTGTCCACACTTTATTTTAAGTCTAATTGCCCATAACATGAGTGTTCAGTTCACTCCTAACTGATGCCTTAACTACACCTAGGGGATGTTTTACACTTCAGGTTGGCATGTTTAGTACTTGAATAGGAGTGATATCACTGTATGTTAACCTAGACTCAGGCCCTACCTAATCTTGGAGATACATTTCTCATGAATAAGTAACCAAGGGAGATACAATTTTTAGGAGTTAGTGCATGTCTAATGCAAGATTAATCACCATATTATGAGAGCCAATGCAATCATCCAGCAAAAAATACTCGTTTTCGCCCAACGTGGGGCTCGAACCCACGACCCTGAGATTAAGAGTCTCATGCTCTACCGACTGAGCTAGCCGGGCTCCCACTCAAATGTGGTATGCAGACTCATAATTTTTTATTAAGGAAAACCGTTTCTGGATATTCCTCTGCTCTTGTTTTGCAAGGAACTTCACTTTTATACATCCTTCAGAGGAAAGAATGTCAAGTAAAATAAGACGAAATGAAAATGGAAGGTGTGAAATTTTCATTTTGAGATTGCATAAGAAATCAAATTCCTCTCACGTGCTATAGAATACCTAAACACTTTTGATTAAACCACTTTAGTTGTTATAATGACACCAAATTTGAAAGCCATCTGTGACTTTTCTGTTCTTACTCTGCAACAACCATGGCAATTACAAGTTAAAAAGTAAAATGTATGCAAATTTTAGAATGGAGAATGCGGGCATCGATCCCGCTACCTCTCGCATGCTAAGCGAGCGCTCTACCATTTGAGCTAATTCCCCTGTGTGCTCACTCAGCATCACATTTCAAAAGTAACGTTACTGCTGTCCACACTTTATTTTAAGTCTAATTGCCCATAACATGAGTGTTCAGTTCACTCCTAACTGATGCCTTAACTACACCTAGGGGATGTTTTACACTTCAGGTTGGCATGTTTAGTACTTGAATAGGAGTGATATCACTGTATGTTAACCTAGACTCAGGCCCTACCTAATCTTGGAGATACATTTCTCATGAATGAGTAACCAAGGGAGATACAATTTTTAGGAGTTAGTGCATGTCTAATGCAAGATTAATCACCATATTATGAGAGCCAATGCTATCATCCAGCAAAAAATACTCGTTTTCGCCCAACGTGGGGCTCGAACCCACGACCCTGAGATTAAGAGTCTCATGCTCTACCGACTGAGCTAGCCGGGCTCCCACTCAAATGTGGTATGCAGACTCATAATTTTTTATTAAGGAAAACCGTTTCTGGATATTCCTCTGCTCTTGTTTTGCAAGGAACTTCACTTTTATACATCCTTCAGAGGAAAGAATGTCAAGTAAAATAAGACGAAATGAAAATGGAAGGTGTGAAATTTTCATTTTGAGATTGCATAAGAAATCAAATTCCTCTCACGTGCTATAGAATACCTAAACACTTTTGATTAAACCACTTTAGTTGTTATAATGACACCAAATTTGAAAGCCATCTGTGACTTTTCTGTTCTTACTCTGCAACAACCATGGCAATTACAAGTTAAAAAGTAAAATGTATGCAAATTTTAGAATGGAGAATGCGGGCATCGATCCCGCTACCTCTCGCATGCTAAGCGAGCGCTCTACCATTTGAGCTAATTCCCCTGTGTGCTCACTCAGCATCACATTTCAAAAGTAACGTTACTGCTGTCCACACTTTATTTTAAGTCTAATTGCCCATAACATGAGTGTTCAGTTCACTCCTAACTGATGCCTTAACTACACCTAGGGGATGTTTTACACTTCAGGTTGGCATGTTTAGTACTTGAATAGGAGTGATATCACTGTATGTTAACCTAGACTCAGGCCCTACCTAATCTTGGAGATACATTTCTCATGAATGAGTAACCAAGGGAGATACAATTTTTAGGAGTTAGTGCATGTCTAATGCAAGATTAATCACCATATTATGAGAGCCAATGCTATCATCCAGCAAAAAATACTCGTTTTCGCCCAACGTGGGGCTCGAACCCACGACCCTGAGATTAAGAGTCTCATGCTCTACCGACTGAGCTAGCCGGGCTCCCACTTAAATATGGTATGCAGACTCATCATTTTTTATTAAGGAAAACCGTTTCTGGATATTCCTCTGCTCTTGTTTTGCAAGGAACTTCACTTTTATACATCCTTCAGAGGAAAGAATGTCAAGTAAAATAAGACGAAATGAAAATGGAAGGTGTGAAATTTTCATTTTGAGATTGCATAAGAAATCAAATTCCTCTCACGTGCTATAGAATACCTAAACACTTTTGATTAAACCACTTTAGTTGTTATAATGACACCAAATTTGAAAGCCATCTGTGACTTTTCTGTTCTTACTCTGCAACAACCATGGCAATTACAAGTTAAAAAGTAAAATGTATGCAAATTTTAGAATGGAGAATGCGGGCATCGATCCCGCTACCTCTCGCATGCTAAGCGAGCGCTCTACCATTTGAGCTAATTCCCCTGTGTGCTCACTCAGCATCACATTTCAAAAGTAACGTTACTGCTGTCCACACTTTATTTTAAGTCTAATTGCCCATAACATGAGTGTTCAGTTCACTCCTAACTGATGCCTTAACTACACCTAGGTGATGTTTTACACTTCAGGTTGGCATGTTTAGTACTTGAATAGGAGGGATATCACTGTATGTTAACCTAGACTCAGGCCCTACCTAATCTTGGAGATACATTTCTCATGAATGAGTAACCAAGGGAGATACAATTTTTAGGAGTTAGTGCATGTCTAATGCAAGATTAATCACCATATTATGAGAGCCAATGCTATCATCAAGCAAAAAATACTCGTTTTCGCCCAACGTGGGGCTCGAACCCACAACCCTGAGATTAAGAGTCTCATGCCCTACCGACTGAGCTAGCCGGGCTCCCACTTAAATATGGTATGCAGACTCATCATTTTTTATTAAGGAAAACCGTTTCTGGATATTCCTCTGCTCTTGTTTTGCAAGGAACTTCACTTTTATACATCCTTCAGAGGAAAGAATGTCAAGTAAAATAAGACGAAATGAAAATGGAAGGTGTGAAATTTTCATTTTGAGATTGCATAAGAAATCAAATTCCTCTCACGTGCTATAGAATACCTAAACACTTTTGATTAAACCACTTTAGTTGTTATAATGACACCAAATTTGAAAGCCATCTGTGACTTTTCTGTTCTTACTCTGCAACAACCATGGCAATTACAAGTTAAAAAGTAAAATGTATGCAAATTTTAGAATGGAGAATGCGGGCATCGATCCCGCTACCTCTCGCATGCTAAGCGAGCGCTCTATCATTTGAGCTAATTCCCCTGTGTGCTCACTCAGCATCACATTTCAAAAGTAACGTTACTGCTGTCCACACTTTATTTTAAGTCTAATTGCCCATAACATGAGTGTTCAGTTCACTCCTAACTGATGCCTTAACTACACCTAGGTGATGTTTTACACTTCAGGTTGGCATGTTTAGTACTTGAATAGGAGTGATATCACTGTATGTTAACCTAGACTCAGGCCCTACCTAATCTTGGAGATACATTTCTCATGAATGAGTAACCAAGGGAGATACAATTTTTAGGAGTTAGTGCATGTCTAATGCAAGATTAATCACCATATTATGAGAGCCAATGCAATCATCCAGCAAAAAATACTCGTTTTCGCCCAACGTGGGGCTCGAACCCACGACCCTGAGATTAAGAGTCTCATGCTCTACCGACTGAGCTAGCCGGGCTCCCACTCAAATATGGTATGCAGACTCATCATTTTTTATTAAGGAAAACCGTTTCTGGATATTCCTCTGCTCTTGTTTTGCAAGGAACTTCACTTTTATACATCCTTCAGAGGAAAGAATGTCAAGTAAAATAAGACGAAATGAAAATGGAAGGTGTGAAATTTTCATTTTGAGATTGCATAAGAAATCAAATTCCTCTCACGTGCTATAGAATACCTAAACACTTTTGATTAAACCACTTTAGTTGTTATAATGACACCAAATTTGAAAGCCATCTGTGACTTTTCTGTTCTTACTCTGCAACAACCATGGCAATTACAAGTTAAAAAGTAAAATGTATGCAAATTTTAGAATGGAGAATGCGGGCATCGATCCCGCTACCTCTCGCATGCTAAGCGAGCGCTCTACCATTTGAGCTAATTCCCCTGTATGCTCACTCAGCATCACATTTCAAAAGTAACGTTACTGCTGTCCACACTTTATTTTAAGTCTAATTGCCCATAACATGAGTGTTCAGTTCACTCCTAACTGATGCCTTAACTACACCTAGGGGATGTTTTACACTTCAGGTTGGCATGTTTAGTACTTGAATAGGAGTGATATCACTGTATGTTAACCTAGACTCAGGCCCTACCTAATCTTGGAGATACATTTCTCATGAATAAGTAACCAAGGGAGATACAATTTTTAGGAGTTAGTGCATGTCTAATGCAAGATTAATCACCATATTATGAGAGCCAATGCAATCATCCAGCAAAAAATACTCGTTTTCGCCCAACGTGGGGCTCGAACCCACGACCCTGAGATTAAGAGTGTCATGCTCTACCGACTGAGCTAGCCGGGCTCCCACTCAAATATGGTATGCAGACTCATCATTTTTTATTAAGGAAAACCGTTTCTGGATATTCCTCTGCTCTTGTTTTGCAAGGAACTTCACTTTTATACATCCTTCAGAGGAAAGAATGTCAAGTAAAATAAGACGAAATGAAAATGGAAGGTGTGAAATTTTCATTTTGAGATTGCATAAGAAATCAAATTCCTCTCACGTGCTATAGAATACCTAAACACTTTTGATTAAACCACTTTAGTTGTTATAATGACACCAAATTTGAAAGCCATCTGTGACTTTTCTGTTCTTACTCTGCAACAACCATGGCAATTACAAGTTAAAAAGTAAAATGTATGCAAATTTTAGAATGGAGAATGCGGGCATCGATCCCGCTACCTCTCGCATGCTAAGCGAGCGCTCTACCATTTGAGCTAATTCCGCTGTGTGCTCACTCAGCATCACATTTCAAAAGTAACGTTACTGCTGTCCACACTTTATTTTAAGTCTAATTGCCCATAACATGAGTGTTCAGTTCACTCCTAACTGATGCCTTAACTACACCTAGGGGATGTTTTACACTTCAGGTTGGCATGTTTAGTACTTGAATAGGAGTGATATCACTGTATGTTAACCTAGACTCAGGCCCTACCTAATCTTGGAGATACATTTCTCATGAATAAGTAACCAAGGGAGATACAATTTTTAGGAGTTAGTGCATGTCTAATGCAAGATTAATCACCATATTATGAGAGCCAATGCAATCATCCAGCAAAAAATACTCGTTTTCACCCAACGTGGGGCTCGAACCCACGACCCTGAGATTAAGAGTCTCATGCTCTACCGACTGAGCTAGCCGGGCTCCCACTCAAATATGGTATGCAGACTCATCATTTTTTATTAAGGAAAACCATTTCTGGATATTCCTCTGCTCTTGTTTTGCAAGGAACTTCACTTTTATACATCCTTCAGAGGAAAGAATGTCAAGTAAAATAAGACGAAATGAAAATGGAAGGTGTGAAATTTTCATTTTGAGATTGCATAAGAAATCAAATTCCTCTCACGTGCTATAGAATACCTAAACACTTTTGATTAAACCACTTTAGTTGTTATAATGACACCAAATTTGAAAGCCATCTGTGACTTTTCTGTTCTTACTCTGCAACAACCATGGCAATTACAAGTTAAAAAGTAAAATGTATGCAAATTTTAGAATGGAGAATGCGGGCATAGATCCCGCTACCTCTCGCATGCTAAGCGAGCGCTCTACCATTTGAGCTAATTCCCCTGTGTGCTCACTAAGCATCACATTTCCAAAGTAACGTTACTGCTGTCCACACTTTATTTTAAGTCTAATTGCCCATAACATGAGTGTTCAGTTCACTCCTAACTGATGCCTTAACTACACCTAGGGGATGTTTTACACTTCAGGTTGGCATGTTTAGTACTTGAATAGGAGTGATATCACTGTATGTTAACCTAGACTCAGGCCCTACCTAATCTTGGAGATACATTTCTCATGAATAAGTAACCAAGGGAGATACAATTTTTAGGAGTTAGTGCATGTCTAATGCAAGATTAATCACCATATTATGAGAACCAATGCAATCATCCAGCAAAAAATACTCGTTTTCGCCCAACGTGGGGCTCGAACCCACGACCCTGAGATTAAGAGTCTCATGCTCTACCGACTGAGCTAGCCGGGCTCCCACTTAAATATGGTATGCAGACTCATCATTTTTTATTAAGGAAAACTGTTTCTGGATATTCCTCTGCTCTTGTTTTGCAAGGAACTTCACTTTTATACATCCTTCAGAGGAAAGAATGTCAAGTAAAATAAGACGAAATGAAAATGGAAGGTGTGAAATTTTCATTTTGAGATTGCATAAGAAATCAAATTCCTCTCACGTGCTATAGAATACCTAAACACTTTTGATTAAACCACTTTAGTTGTTATAATGACACCAAATTTGAAAGCCATCTGTGACTTTTCTGTTCTTACTCTGCAACAACCATGGCAATTACAAGTTAAAAAGTAAAATGTATGCAAATTTTAGAATGGAGAATGCGGGCATCGATCCCGCTACCTCTCGCATGCTAAGCGAGCGCTCTACCATTTGAGCTAATTCCGCTGTGTGCTCACTCAGCATCACATTTCAAAAGTAACGTTACTGCTGTCCACACTTTATTTTAAGTCTAATTGCCCATAACATGAGTGTTCAGTTCACTCCTAACTGATGCCTTAACTACACCTAGGGGATGTTTTACACTTCAGGTTGGCATGTTTAGTACTTGAATAGGAGTGATATCACTGTATGTTAACCTAGACTCAGGCCCTACCTAATCTTGGAGATACATTTCTCATGAATAAGTAACCAAGGGAGATACAATTTTTAGGAGTTAGTGCATGTCTAATGCAAGATTAATCACCATATTATGAGAGCCAATGCAATCATCCAGCAAAAAATACTCGTTTTCGCCCAACGTGGGGCTCGAACCCACGACCCTGAGATTAAGAGTCTCATGCTCTACCGACTGAGCTAGCCGGGCTCCCACTCAAATATGGTATGCAGACTCATCATTTTTTATTAAGGAAAACCATTTCTGGATATTCCTCTGCTCTTGTTTTGCAAGGAACTTCACTTTTATACATCCTTCAGAGGAAAGAATGTCAAGTAAAATAAGACGAAATGAAAATGGAAGGTGTGAAATTTTCATTTTGAGATTGCATAAGAAATCAAATTCCTCTCACGTGCTATAGAATACCTAAACACTTTTGATTAAACCACTTTAGTTGTTATAATGACACCAAATTTGAAAGCCATCTGTGACTTTTCTGTTCTTACTCTGCAACAACCATGGCAATTACAAGTTAAAAAGTAAAATGTATGCAAATTTTAGAATGGAGAATGCGGGCATAGATCCCGCTACCTCTCGCATGCTAAGCGAGCGCTCTACCATTTGAGCTAATTCCCCTGTGTGCTCACTAAGCATCACATTTCCAAAGTAACGTTACTGCTGTCCACACTTTATTTTAAGTCTAATTGCCCATAACATGAGTGTTCAGTTCACTCCTAACTGATGCCTTAACTACACCTAGGGGATGTTTTACACTTCAGGTTGGCATGTTTAGTACTTGAATAGGAGTGATATCACTGTATGTTAACCTAGACTCAGGCCCTACCTAATCTTGGAGATACATTTCTCATGAATAAGTAACCAAGGGAGATACAATTTTTAGGAGTTAGTGCATGTCTAATGCAAGATTAATCACCATATTATGAGAACCAATGCAATCATCCAGCAAAAAATACTCGTTTTCGCCCAACGTGGGGCTCGAACCCACGACCCTGAGATTAAGAGTCTCATGCTCTACCGACTGAGCTAGCCGGGCTCCCACTTAAATATGGTATGCAGACTCATCATTTTTTATTAAGGAAAACTGTTTCTGGATATTCCTCTGCTCTTGTTTTGCAAGGAACTTCACTTTTATACATCCTTCAGAGGAAAGAATGTCAAGTAAAATAAGACGAAATGAAAATGGAAGGTGTGAAATTTTCATTTTGAGATTGCATAAGAAATCAAATTCCTCTCACGTGCTATAGAATACCTAAACACTTTTGATTAAACCACTTTAGTTGTTATAATGACACCAAATTTGAAAGCCATCTGTGACTTTTCTGTTCTTACTCTGCAACAACCATGGCAATTACAAGTTAAAAAGTAAAATGTATGCAAATTTTAGAATGGAGAATGCGAGCATCGATCCCGCTACCTCTCGCATGCTAAGCGAGCGCCCTACCATTTGAGCTAATTCCCCTGTGTGCTCACTCAGCATCACATTTCAAAAGTAACGTTACTGCTGTCCACACTTTATTTTAAGTCTAATTGCCCATAACATGAGTGTTCAGTTCACTCCTAACTGATGCCTTAACTACACCTAGGTGATGTTTTACACTTCAGGTTGGCATGTTTAGTACTTGAATAGGAGTGATATCACTGTATGTTAACCTAGACTCAGGCCCTACCTAATCTTGGAGATACATTTCTCATGAATGAGTAACCAAGGGAGATACAATTTTTAGGAGTTAGTGCATGTCTAATGCAAGATTAATCACCATATTATGAGAGCCAATGCTATCATCCAGCAAAAAATACTTGTTTTCGCCCAATGTGGGGCTCGAACCCACGACCCTGAGATTAAGAGTCTCATGCTCTACCGACTGAGCTAGCCGGGCTCCCACTTAAATATGGTATGCAGACTCATCATTTTTTATTAAGGAAAACTGTTTCTGGATATTCCTCTGCTCTTGTTTTGCAAGGAACTTCACTTTTATACATCCTTCAGAGGAAAGAATGTCAAGTAAAATAAGACGAAATGAAAATGGAAGGTGTGAAATTTTCATTTTGAGATTGCATAAGAAATCAAATTCCTCTCACGTGCTATAGAATACCTAAACACTTTTGATTAAACCACTTTAGTTGTTATAATGACACCAAATTTGAAAGCCATCTGTGACTTTTCTGTTCTTACTCTGCAACAACCATGGCAATTACAAGTTAAAAAGTAAAATGTATGCAAATTTTAGAATGGAGAATGCGGGCATCGATCCCGCTACCTCTCGCATGCTAAGCGAGCGCTCTACCATTTGAGCTAATTCCCCTGTGTGCTCACTCAGCATCACATTTCAAAAGTAACGTTACTGCTGTCCACACTTTATTTTAAGTCTAATTGCCCATAACATGAGTGTTCAGTTCACTCCTAACTGATGCCTTAACTACACCTAGGGGATGTTTTACACTTCAGGTTGGCATGTTTAGTACTTGAATAGGAGTGATATCACTGTATGTTAACCTAGACTCAGGCCCTACCTAATCTTGGAGATACATTTCTCATGAATAAGTAACCAAGGGAGATACAATTTTTAGGAGTTAGTGCATGTCTAATGCAAGATTAATCACCATATTATGAGAGCCAATGCAATCATCCAGCAAAAAATACTCGTTTTCGCCCAACATGGGGCTCGAACCCACGACCCTGAGATTAAGAGTCTCATGCTCTACCGACTGAGCTAGCCGGGCTCCCACTCAAATATGGTATGCAGACTCATCATTTTTTATTAAGGAAAACCGTTTCTGGATATTCCTCTGCTCTTGTTTTGCAAGGAACTTCACTTTTATACATCCTTCAGAGGAAAGAATGTCAAGTAAAATAAGACGAAATGAAAATGGAAGGTGTGAAATTTTCATTTTGAGATTGCATAAGAAATCAAATTCCTCTCACGTGCTATAGAATACCTAAACACTTTTGATTAAACCACTTTAGTTGTTATAATGACACCAAATTTGAAAGCCATCTGTGACTTTTCTGTTCTTACTCTGCAACAACCATGGCAATTACAAGTTAAAAAGTAAAATGTATGCAAATTTTAGAATGGAGAATACGGGCATCGATCCCACTACCTCTCGCATGCTAAGCGAGCGCTCTACCATTTGAGCTAATTCCCCTGTGTGCTCACTAAGCATCACATTTCCAAAGTAACGTTACTGCTGTCCACACTTTATTTTAAGTCTAATTGCCCATAACATGAGTGTTCAGTTCACTCCTAACTGATGCCTTAACTACACCTAGGGGATGTTTTACACTTCAGGTTGGCATGTTTAGTACTTGAATAGGAGTGATATCACTGTATGTTAACCTAGACTCAGGCCCTACCTAATCTTGGAGATACATTTCTCATGAATGAGTAACCAAGGGAGATACAATTTTTAGGAGTTAGTGCATGTCTAATGCAAGATTAATCACCATATTATGAGAGCCAATGCTATCATCCAGCAAAAAATACTCGTTTTCGCCCAACGTGGGGCTCGAACCCACGACCCTGAGATTAAGAGTCTCATGCTCTACCGACTGAGCTAGCCGGGCTCCCACTTAAATATGGTATGCAGACTCATCAATTTTTATTAAGGAAAACTGTTTCTGGATATTCCTCTGCTCTTGTTTTGCAAGGAACTTCACTTTTATACATCCTTCAGAGGAAAGAATGTCAAGTAAAATAAGACGAAATGAAAATGGAAGGTGTGAAATTTTCATTTTGAGATTGCATAAGAAATCAAATTCCTCTCACGTGCTATAGAATACCTAAACACTTTTGATTAAACCACTTTAGTTGTTATAATGACACCAAATTTGAAAGCCATCTGTGACTTTTCTGTTCTTACTCTGCAACAACCATGGCAATTACAAGTTAAAAAGTAAAATGTATGCAAATTTTAGAATGGAGAATGCGGGCATCGATCCCGCTACCTCTCGCATGCTAAGCGAGCGCTCTACCATTTGAGCTAATTCCCCTGTGTGCTCACTCAGCATCACATTTCAAAAGTAACGTTACTGCTGTCCACACTTTATTTTAAGTCTAATTGCCCATAACATGAGTGTTCAGTTCACTCCTAACTGATGCCTTAACTACACCTAGGTGATGTTTTACACTTCAGGTTGGCATGTTTAGTACTTGAATAGGAGTGATATCACTGTATGTTAACCTAGACTCAGGCCCTACCTAATCTTGGAGATACATTTCTCATGAATGAGTAACCAAGGGAGATACAATTTTTAGGAGTTAGTGCATGTCTAATGCAAGATTAATCACCATATTATGAGAGCCAATGCTATCATCCAGCAAAAAATACTCGTTTTCGCCCAACGTGGGGCTCGAACCCACGACCCTGAGATTAAGAGTCTCATGCTCTACCGACTGAGCTAGCCGGGCTCCCACTTAAATATGGTATGCAGACTCATCATTTTTTATTAAGGAAAACTGTTTCTGGATATTCCTCTGCTCTTGTTTTGCAAGGAACTTCACTTTTATACATCCTTCAGAGGAAAGAATGTCAAGTAAAATAAGACGAAATGAAAATGGAAGGTGTGAAATTTTCATTTTGAGATTGCATAAGAAATCAAATTCCTCTCACGTGCTATAGAATACCTAAACACTTTTGATTAAACCACTTTAGTTGTTATAATGACACCAAATTTGAAAGCCATCTGTGACTTTTCTGTTCTTCCTCTGCAACAACCATGGCAATTACAAGTTAAAAAGTAAAATGTATGCAAATTTTAGAATGGAGAATGCGGGCATCGATCCCGCTACCTCTCGCATGCTAAGCGAGCGCTCTACCATTTGAGCTAATTCCCCTGTGTGCTCACTCAGCATCACATTTCAAAAGTAACGTTACTGCTGTCCACACTTTATTTTAAGTCTAATTGCCCATAACATGAGTGTTCAGTTCACTCCTAACTGATGCCTTAACTACACCTAGGGGATGTTTTACACTTCAGGTTGGCATGTTTAGTACTTGAATAGGAGTGATATCACTGTATGTTAACCTAGACTCAGGCCCTACCTAATCTTGGAGATACATTTCTCATGAATAAGTAACCAAGGGAGATACAATTTTTAGGAGTTAGTGCATGTCTAATGCAAGATTAATCACCATATTATGAGAGCCAATGCAATCATCCAGCAAAAAATACTCGTTTTCGCCCAACATGGGGCTCGAACCCACGACCCTGAGATTAAGAGTCTCATGCTCTACCGACTGAGCTAGCCGGGCTCCCACTCAAATATGGTATGCAGACTCATCATTTTTTATTAAGGAAAACCGTTTCTGGATATTCCTCTGCTCTTGTTTTGCAAGGAACTTCACTTTTATACATCCTTCAGAGGAAAGAATGTCAAGTAAAATAAGACGAAATGAAAATGGAAGGTGTGAAATTTTCATTTTGAGATTGCATAAGAAATCAAATTCCTCTCACGTGCTATAGAATACCTAAACACTTTTGATTAAACCACTTTAGTTGTTATAATGACACCAAATTTGAAAGCCATCTGTGACTTTTCTGTTCTTACTCTGCAACAACCATGGCAATTACAAGTTAAAAAGTAAAATGTATGCAAATTTTAGAATGGAGAATGCGGGCATCGATCCCGCTACCTCTCGCATGCTAAGCGAGAGCTCTACCATTTGAGCTAATTCCCCTGTGTGCTCACTAAGCATCACATTTCCAAAGTAACGTTACTGCTGTCCACACTTTATTTTAAGTCTAATTGCCCATAACATGAGTGTTCAGTTCACTCCTAACTGATGCCTTAACTACACCTAGGGGATGTTTTACACTTCAGGTTGGCATGTTTAGTACTTGAATAGGAGTGATATCACTGTATGTTAACCTAGACTCAGGCCCTACCTAATCTTGGAGATACATTTCTCATGAATGAGTAACCAAGGGAGATACAATTTTTAGGAGTTAGTGCATGTCTAATGCAAGATTAATCACCATATTATGAGAGCCAATGCTATCATCCAGCAAAAAATACTCGTTTTCGCCCAACGTGGGGCTCGAACCCACGACCCTGAGATTAAGAGTCTCATGCTCTACCGACTGAGCTAGCCGGGCTCCCACTTAAATATGGTATGCAGACTCATCATTTTTTATTAAGGAAAACTGTTTCTGGATATTCCTCTGCTCTTGTTTTGCAAGGAACTTCACTTTTATACATCCTTCAGAGGAAAGAATGTCAAGTAAAATAAGACGAAATGAAAATGGAAGGTGTGAAATTTTCATTTTGAGATTGCATAAGAAATCAAATTCCTCTCACGTGCTATAGAATACCTAAACACTTTTGATTAAACCACTTTAGTTGTTATAATGACACCAAATTTGAAAGCCATCTGTGACTTTTCTGTTCTTACTCTGCAACAACCATGGCAATTACAAGTTAAAAAGTAAAATGTATGCAAATTTTAGAATGGAGAATGCGGGCATCGATCCCGCTACCTCTCGCATGCTAAGCGAGCGCTCTACCATTTGAGCTAATTCCCCTGTGTGCTCACTCAGCATCACATTTCAAAAGTAACGTTACTGCTGTCCACACTTTATTTTAAGTCTAATTGCCCATAACATGAGTGTTCAGTTCACTCCTAACTGATGCCTTAACTACACCTAGGTGATGTTTTACACTTCAGGTTGGCATGTTTAGTACTTGAATAGGAGTGATATCACTGTATGTTAACCTAGACTCAGGCCCTACCTAATCTTGAAGATACATTTCTCATGAATGAGTAACCAAGGGAGATACAATTTTTAGGAGTTAGTGCATGTCTAATGCAAGATTAATCA
Organism: Triturus cristatus; assembly: GCF_964204655.1. NCBI lineage: Eukaryota > Metazoa > Chordata > Amphibia > Caudata > Salamandridae > Triturus > Triturus cristatus. The sequence goes on along the minus strand of NC_140585.1, from coordinate 123,297,987 downwards.
CCATATTATGAGAGCCAATGCTATCATCCAGCAAAAAATACTCGTTTTCGCCCAACGTGGGGCTCGAACCCACGACCCTGCGATTAAGAGTCTCATGCTCTACCGACTGAGCTAGCCGGGCTCCCACTTAAATATGGTATGCAGACTCATCATTTTTTATTAAGGAAAACTGTTTCTGGATATTCCTCTGCTCTTGTTTTGCAAGGAACTTCACTTTTATACATCCTTCAGAGGAAAGAATGTCAAGTAAAATAAGACGAAATGAAAATGGAAGGTGTGAAATTTTCATTTTGAGATTGCATAAGAAATCAAATTCCTCTCACGTGCTATAGAATACCTAAACACTTTTGATCAAACCACTTTAGTTGTTATAATGACACCAAATTTGAAAGCCATCTGTGACTTTTCTGTTCTTACTCTGCAACAACCATGGCAATTACAAGTTAAAAAGTAAAATGTATGCAAATTTTAGAATGGAGAATGCGGGCATCGATCCCGCTACCTCTCGCATGCTAAGCGAGCGCTCTACCATTTGAGCTAATTCCCCTGTGTGCTCACTAAGCATCACATTTCCAAAGTAACGTTACTGCTGTCCACACTTTATTTTAAGTCTAATTGCCCATAACATGAGTGTTCAGTTCACTCCTAACTGATGCCTTAACTACACCTAGGGGATGTTTTACACTTCAGGTTGGCATGTTTAGTACTTGAATAGGAGTGATATCACTGTATGTTAACCTAGACTCAGGCCCTACCTAATCTTGGAGATACATTTCTCATGAATGAGTAACCAAGGGAGATACCATTTTTAGGAGTTAGTGCATGTCTAATGCAAGATTAATCACCATATTATGAGAGCCAATGCTATCATCCAGCAAAAAATACTTGTTTTCGCCCAACGTGGGGCTCGAACCCACGACCCTGAGATTAAGAGTCTCATGCTCTACCGACTGAGCTAGCCGGGCTCCCACTTAAATATGGTATGCAGACTCATCATTTTTTATTAAGGAAAACTGTTTCTGGATATTCCTCTGCTCTTGTTTTGCAAGGAACTTCACTTTTATACATCCTTCAGAGGAAAGAATGTCAAGTAAAATAAGACGAAATGAAAATGGAAGGTGTGAAATTTTCATTTTGAGATTGCATAAGAAATCAAATTCCTCTCACGTGCTATAGAATACCTAAACACTTTTGATTAAACCACTTTAGTTGTTATAATGACACCAAATTTGAAAGCCATCTGTGACTTTTCTGTTCTTACTCTGCAACAACCATGGCAATTACAAGTTAAAAAGTAAAATGTATGCAAATTTTAGAATGGAGAATGCGGGCATCGATCCCGCTACCTCTCGCATGCTAAGCGAGCGCTCTACCATTTGAGCTAATTCCCCTGTGTGCTCACTCAGCATCACATTTCCAAAGTAACGTTACTGCTGTCCACACTTTATTTTAAGTCTAATTGCCCATAACATGAGTGTTCAGTTCACTCCTAACTGATGCCTTAACTACACCTAGGGGATGTTTTACACTTCAGGTTGGCATGTTTAGTACTTGAATAGGAGTGATATCACTGTATGTTAACCTAGACTCAGGCCCTACCTAATCTTGGAGATACATTTCTCATGAATGAGTAACCAAGGGAGATACAATTTTTAGGAGTTAGTGCATGTCTAATGCAAGATTAATCACCATATTATGAGAGCCAATGCTATCATCCAGCAAAAAATACTCTTTTTCGCCCAACGTGGGGCTCGAACCCACGACCCTGAGATTAAGAGTCTCATGCTCTACCGACTGAGCTAGCCGGGCTCCCACTTAAATATGGTATGCAGACTCATCATTTTTTATTAAGGAAAACTGTTTCTGGATATTCCTCTGCTCTTGTTTTGCAAGGAACTTCACTTTTATACATCCTTCAGAGGAAAGAATGTCAAGTAAAATAAGACGAAATGAAAATGGAAGGTGTGAAATTTTCATTTTGAGATTGCATAAGAAATCAAATTCCTCTCACGTGCTATAGAATACCTAAACACTTTTGATTAAACCACTTTAGTTGTTATAATGACACCAAATTTGAAAGCCATCTGTGACTTTTCTGTTCTTACTCTGCAACAACCATGGCAATTACAAGTTAAAAAGTAAAATGTATGCAAATTTTAGAATGGAGAATGCGGGCATCGATCCCGCTACCTCTCGCATGCTAAGCGAGCGCTCTACCATTTGAGCTAATTCCCCTGTGTGCTCACTCAGCATCACATTTCAAAAGTAACGTTACTGCTGTCCACACTTTATTTTAAGTCTAATTGCCCATAACATGAGTGTTCAGTTCACTCCTAACTGATGCCTTAACTACACCTAGGGGATGTTTTACACTTCAGGTTGGCATGTTTAGTACTTGAATAGGAGTGATATCACTGTATGTTAACCTAGACTCAGGCCCTACCTAATCTTGGAGATACATTTCTCATGAATGAGTAACCAAGGGAGATACCATTTTTAGGAGTTAGTGCATGTCTAATGCAAGATTAATCACCATATTATGAGAGCCAATGCTATCATCCAGCAAAAAATACTTGTTTTCGCCCAACGTGGGGCTCGAACCCACGACCCTGAGATTAAGAGTCTCATGCTCTACCGACTGAGCTAGCCGGGCTCCCACTTAAATATGGTATGCAGACTCATCATTTTTTATTAAGGAAAACTGTTTCTGGATATTCCTCTGCTCTTGTTTTGCAAGGAACTTCACTTTTATACATCCTTCAGAGGAAAGAATGTCAAGTAAAATAAGACGAAATGAAAATGGAAGGTGTGAAATTTTCATTTTGAGATTGCATAAGAAATCAAATTCCTCTCACGTGCTATAGAATACCTAAACACTTTTGATTAAACCACTTTAGTTGTTATAATGACACCAAATTTGAAAGCCATCTGTGACTTTTCTGTTCTTACTCTGCAACAACCATGGCAATTACAAGTTAAAAAGTAAAATGTATGCAAATTTTAGAATGGAGAATGCGGGCATCGATCCCGCTACCTCTCGCATGCTAAGCGAGCGCTCTACCATTTGAGCTAATTCCCCTGTGTGCTCACTCAGCATCACATTTCAAAAGTAACGTTACTGCTGTCCACACTTTATTTTAAGTCTAATTGCCCATAACATGAGTGTTCAGTTCACTCCTAACTGATGCCTTAACTACACCTAGGGGATGTTTTACACTTCAGGTTGGCATGTTTAGTACTTGAATAGGAGTGATATCACTGTATGTTAACCTAGACTCAGGCCCTACCTAATCTTGGAGATACATTTCTCATGAATAAGTAACCAAGGGAGATACAATTTTTAGGAGTTAGTGCATGTCTAATGCAAGATTAATCACCATATTATGAGAGCCAATGCAATCATCCAGCAAAAAATACTCGTTTTCGCCCAACGTGGGGCTCGAACCCACGACCCTGAGATTAAGAGTCTCATGCTCTACCGACTGAGCTAGCCGGGCTCCCACTCAAATATGGTATGCAGACTCATCATTTTTTATTAAGGAAAACCGTTTCTGGATATTCCTCTGCTCTTGTTTTGCAAGGAACTTCACTTTTATACATCCTTCAGAGGAAAGAATGTCAAGTAAAATAAGACGAAATGAAAATGGAAGGTGTGAAATTTTCATTTTGAGATTGCATAAGAAATCAAATTCCTCTCACGTGCTATAGAATACCTAAACACTTTTGATTAAACCACTTTAGTTGTTATAATGACACCAAATTTGAAAGCCATCTGTGACTTTTCTGTTCTTACTCTGCAACAACCATGGCAATTACAAGTTAAAAAGTAAAATGTATGCAAATTTTAGAATGGAGAATGCGGGCATCGATCCCGCTACCTCTCGCATGCTAAGCGAGCGCTCTACCATTTGAGCTAATTCCCCTGTGTGCTCACTAAGCATCACATTTCCAAAGTAACGTTACTGCTGTCCACACTTTATTTTAAGTCTAATTGCCCATAACATGAGTGTTCAGTTCACTCCTAACTGATGCCTTAACTACACCTAGGGGATGTTTTACACTTCAGGTTGGCATGTTTAGTACTTGAATAGGAGTGATATCACTGTATGTTAACCTAGACTCAGGCCCTACCTAATCTTGGAGATACATTTCTCATGAATGAGTAACCAAGGGAGATACAATTTTTAGGAGTTAGTGCATGTCTAATGCAAGATTAATCACCATATTATGAGAGCCAATGCTATCATCCAGCAAAAAATACTCGTTTTCGCCCAACGTGGGGCTCGAACCCACGACCCTGAGATTAAGAGTCTCATGCTCTACCGACTGAGCTAGCCGGGCTCCCACTTAAATATGGTATGCAGACTCATCATTTTTTATTAAGGAAAACTGTTTCTGGATATTCCTCTGCTCTTATTTTGCAAGGAACTTCACTTTTATACATCCTTCAGAGGAAAGAATGTCAAGTAAAATAAGACGAAATGAAAATGGAAGGTGTGAAATTTTCATTTTGAGATTGCATAAGAAATCAAATTCCTCTCACGTGCTATAGAATACCTAAACACTTTTGATTAAACCACTTTAGTTGTTATAATGACACCAAATTTGAAAGCCATCTGTGACTTTTCTGTTCTTACTCTGCAACAACCATGGCAATTACAAGTTAAAAAGTAAAATGTATGCAAATTTTAGAATGGAGAATGCGGGCATCGATCCCGCTACCTCTCGCATGCTAAGCGAGCGCTCTACCATTTGAGCTAATTCCCCTGTGTGCTCACTCAGCATCACATTTCAAAAGTAACGTTACTGCTGTCCACACTTTATTTTAAGTCTAATTGCCCATAACATGAGTGTTCAGTTCACTCCTAACTGATGCCTTAACTACACCTAGGTGATGTTTTACACTTCAGGTTGGCATGTTTAGTACTTGAATAGGAGTGATATCACTGTATGTTAACCTAGACTCAGGCCCTACCTAATCTTGGAGATACATTTCTCATGAATGAGTAACCAAGGGAGATACAATTTTTAGGAGTTAGTGCATGTCTAATGCAAGATTAATCACCATATTATGAGAGCCAATGCTATCATCCAGCAAAAAATACTCGTTTTCGCCCAACGTGGGGCTCGAACCCACGACCCTGAGATTAAGAGTCTCATGCTCTACCGACTGAGCTAGCCGGGCTCCCACTTAAATATGGTATGCAGACTCATCATTTTTTATTAAGGAAAACTGTTTCTGGATATTCCTCTGCTCTTGTTTTGCAAGGAACTTCACTTTTATACATCCTTCAGAGGAAAGAATGTCAAGTAAAATAAGACGAAATGAAAATGGAAGGTGTGAAATTTTCATTTTGAGATTGCATAAGAAATCAAATTCCTCTCACGTGCTATAGAATACCTAAACACTTTTGATTAAACCACTTTAGTTGTTATAATGACACCAAATTTGAAAGCCATCTGTGACTTTTCTGTTCTTACTCTGCAACAACCATGGCAATTACAAGTTAAAAAGTAAAATGTATGCAAATTTTAGAATGGAGAATGCGGGCATCGATCCCGCTACCTCTCGCATGCTAAGCGAGCGCTCTACCATTTGAGCTAATTCCCCTGTGTGCTCACTCAGCATCACATTTCAAAAGTAACGTTACTGCTGTCCACACTTTATTTTAAGTCTAATTGCCCATAACATGAGTGTTCAGTTCACTCCTAACTCATGCCTTAACTACACCTAGGGGATGTTTTACACTTCAGGTTGGCATGTTTAGTACTTGAATAGGAGTGATATCACTGTATGTTAACCTAGACTCAGGCCCTACCTAATCTTGGAGATACATTTCTCTTGAATAAGTAACCAAGGGAGATACAATTTTTAGGAGTTAGTGCATGTCTAATGCAAGATTAATCACCATATTATGAGAGCCAATGCAATCATCCAGCAAAAAATACTCGTTTTCGCCCAACGTGGGGCTCGAACCCACGACCCTGAGATTAAGAGTCTCATGCTCTACCGACTGAGCTAGCCGGGCTCCCACTCAAATATGGTATGCAGACTCATCATTTTTTATTAAGGAAAACCGTTTCTGGATATTCCTCTGCTCTTGTTTTGCAAGGAACTTCACTTTTATACATCCTTCAGAGGAAAGAATGTCAAGTAAAATAAGACGAAATGAAAATGGAAGGTGTGAAATTTTCATTTTGAGATTGCATAAGAAATCAAATTCCTCTCACGTGCTATAGAATACCTAAACACTTTTGATTAAACCACTTTAGTTGTTATAATGACACCAAATTTGAAAGCCATCTGTGACTTTTCTGTTCTTACTCTGCAACAACCATGGCAATTACAAGTTAAAAAGTAAAATGTATGCAAATTTTAGAATGGAGAATGCGGGCATCGATCCCGCTACCTCTCGCATGCTAAGCGAGCGCTCTACCATTTGAGCTAATTCCCCTGTGTGCTCACTAAGCATCACATTTCCAAAGTAACGTTACTGCTGTCCACACTTTATTTTAAGTCTAATTGCCCATAACATGAGTGTTCAGTTCACTCCTAACTGATGCCTCAACTACACCTAGGGGATGTTTTACACTTCAGGTTGGCATGTTTAGTACTTGAATAGGAGTGATATCACTGTATGTTAACCTAGACTCAGGCCCTACCTAATCTTGGAGATACATTTCTCATGAATGAGTAACCAAGGGAGATACAATTTTTAGGAGTTAGTGCATGTCTAATGCAAGATTAATCACCATATTATGAGAGCCAATGCTATCATCCAGCAAAAAATACTCGTTTTCGCCCAACGTGGGGCTCGAACCCACGACCCTGAGATTAAGAGTCTCATGCTCTACCGACTGAGCTAGCCGGGCTCCCACTTAAATATGGTATGCAGACTCATCATTTTTTATTAAGGAAAACCGTTTCTGGATATTCCTCTGCTCTTGTTTTGCAAGGAACTTCACTTTTATACATCCTTCAGAGGAAAGAATGTCAAGTTAAATAAGACGAAATGAAAATGGAAGGTGTGAAATTTTCATTTTGAGATTGCATAAGAAATCAAATTCCTCTCACGTGCTATAGAATACCTAAACACTTTTGATTAAACCACTTTAGTTGTTATAATGACACCAAATTTGAAAGCCATCTGTGACTTTTCTGTTCTTACTCTGCAACAACCATGGCAATTACAAGTTAAAAAGTAAAATGTATGCAAATTTTAGAATGGAGAATGCGGGCATCGATCCCGCTACCTCTCGCATGCTAAGCGAGCGCTCTACCATTTGAGCTAATTCCCCTGTGTGCTCACTCAGCATCACATTTCAAAAGTAACGTTACTGCTGTCCACACTTTATTTTAAGTCTAATTGCCCATAACATGAGTGTTCAGTTCACTCCTAACTGATGCCTTAACTACACCTAGGGGATGTTTTACACTTCAGGTTGGCATGTTTAGTACTTGAATAGGAGTGATATCACTGTATGTTAACCTAGACTCAGGCCCTACCTAATCTTGGAGATACATTTCTCATGAATAAGTAACCAAGGGAGATACAATTTTTAGGAGTTAGTGCATGTCTAATGCAAGATTAATCACCATATTATGAGAGCCAATGCAATCATCCAGCAAAAAATACTGGTTTTCGCCCAACGTGGGGCTCGAACCCACGACCCTGAGATTAAGAGTCTCATGCTCTACCGACTGAGCTAGCCGGGCTCCCACTTAAATATGGTATGCAGACTCATCATTTTTTATTAAGGAAAACTGTTTCTGGATATTCCTCTGCTCTTGTTTTGCAAGGAACTTCACTTTTATACATCCTTCAGAGGAAAGAATGTCAAGTAAAATAAGACGAAATGAAAATGGAAGGTGTGAAATTTTCATTTTGAGATTGCATAAGAAATCAAATTCCTCTCACGTGCTATAGAATACCTAAACACTTTTGATTAAACCACTTTAGTTGTTATAATGACACCAAATTTGAAAGCCATCTGTGACTTTTCTGTTCTTACTCTGCAACAACCATGGCAATTACAAGTTAAAAAGTAAAATGTATGCAAATTTTAGAATGGAGAATGCGGGCATCGATCCCGCTACCTCTCGCATGCTAAGCGAGCGCTCTACCATTTGAGCTAATTCCCCTGTGTGCTCACTCAGCATCACATTTCAAAAGTAACGTTACTGCTGTCCACACTTTATTTTAAGTCTAATTGCCCATAACATGAGTGTTCAGTTCACTCCTAACTCATGCCTTAACTACACCTAGGGGATGTTTTACACTTCAGGTTGGCATGTTTAGTACTTGAATAGGAGTGATATCACTGTATGTTAACCTAGACTCAGGCCCTACCTAATCTTGGAGATACATTTCTCTTGAATAAGTAACCAAGGGAGATACAATTTTTAGGAGTTAGTGCATGTCTAATGCAAGATTAATCACCATATTATGAGAGCCAATGCAATCATCCAGCAAAAAATACTCGTTTTCGCCCAACGTGGGGCTCGAACCCACGACCCTGAGATTAAGAGTCTCATGCTCTACCGACTGAGCTAGCCGGGCTCCCACTCAAATATGGTATGCAGACTCATCATTTTTTATTAAGGAAAACCGTTTCTGGATATTCCTCTGCTCTTGTTTTGCAAGGAACTTCACTTTTATACATCCTTCAGAGGAAAGAATGTCAAGTAAAATAAGACGAAATGAAAATGGAAGGTGTGAAATTTTCATTTTGAGATTGCATAAGAAATCAAATTCCTCTCACGTGCTATAGAATACCTAAACACTTTTGATTAAACCACTTTAGTTGTTATAATGACACCAAATTTGAAAGCCATCTGTGACTTTTCTGTTCTTACTCTGCAACAACCATGGCAATTACAAGTTAAAAAGTAAAATATATGCAAATTTTAGAATGGAGAATGCGGGCATCGATCCCGCTACCTCTCGCATGCTAAGCGAGCGCTCTACCATTTGAGCTAATTCCCCTGTGTGCTCACTAAGCATCACATTTCCAAAGTAACGTTACTGCTGTCCACACTTTATTTTAAGTCTAATTGCCCATAACATGAGTGTTCAGTTCACTCCTAACTGATGCCTCAACTACACCTAGGGGATGTTTTACACTTCAGGTTGGCATGTTTAGTACTTGAATAGGAGTGATATCACTGTATGTTAACCTAGACTCAGGCCCTACCTAATCTTGGAGATACATTTCTCATGAATGAGTAACCAAGGGAGATACAATTTTTAGGAGTTAGTGCATGTCTAATGCAAGATTAATCACCATATTATGAGAGCCAATGCTATCATCCAGCAAAAAATACTCGTTTTCGCCCAACGTGGGGCTCGAACCCACGACCCTGAGATTAAGAGTCTCATGCTCTACCGACTGAGCTAGCCGGGCTCCCACTTAAATATGGTATGCAGACTCATCATTTTTTATTAAGGAAAACCGTTTCTGGATATTCCTCTGCTCTTGTTTTGCAAGGAACTTCACTTTTATACATCCTTCAGAGGAAAGAATGTCAAGTTAAATAAGACGAAATGAAAATGGAAGGTGTGAAATTTTCATTTTGAGATTGCATAAGAAATCAAATTCCTCTCACGTGCTATAGAATACCTAAACACTTTTGATTAAACCACTTTAGTTGTTATAATGACACCAAATTTGAAAGCCATCTGTGACTTTTCTGTTCTTACTCTGCAACAACCATGGCAATTACAAGTTAAAAAGTAAAATGTATGCAAATTTTAGAATGGAGAATGCGGGCATCGATCCCGCTACCTCTCGCATGCTAAGCGAGCGCTCTACCATTTGAGCTAATTCCCCTGTGTGCTCACTCAGCATCACATTTCAAAAGTAACGTTACTGCTGTCCACACTTTATTTTAAGTCTAATTGCCCATAACATGAGTGTTCAGTTCACTCCTAACTGATGCCTTAACTACACCTAGGGGATGTTTTACACTTCAGGTTGGCATGTTTAGTACTTGAATAGGAGTGATATCACTGTATGTTAACCTAGACTCAGGCCCTACCTAATCTTGGAGATACATTTCTCATGAATAAGTAACCAAGGGAGATACAATTTTTAGGAGTTAGTGCATGTCTAATGCAAGATTAATCACCATATTATGAGAGCCAATGCAATCATCCAGCAAAAAATACTGGTTTTCGCCCAACGTGGGGCTCGAACCCACGACCCTGAGATTAAGAGTCTCATGCTCTACCGACTGAGCTAGCCGGGCTCCCACTTAAATATGGTATGCAGACTCATCATTTTTTATTAAGGAAAACTGTTTCTGGATATTCCTCTGCTCTTGTTTTGCAAGGAACTTCACTTTTATACATCCTTCAGAGGAAAGAATGTCAAGTAAAATAAGACGAAATGAAAATGGAAGGTGTGAAATTTTCATTTTGAGATTGCATAAGAAATCAAATTCCTCTCACGTGCTATAGAATACCTAAACACTTTTGATTAAACCACTTTAGTTGTTATAATGACACCAAATTTGAAAGCCATCTGTGACTTTTCTGTTCTTACTCTGCAACAACCATGGCAATTACAAGTTAAAAAGTAAAATGTATGCAAATTTTAGAATGGAGAATGCGGGCATCGATCCCGCTACCTCTCGCATGCTAAGCGAGCGCTCTACCATTTGAGCTAATTCCCCTGTGTGCTCACTCAGCATCACATTTCAAAAGTAACGTTACTGCTGTCCACACTTTATTTTAAGTCTAATTGCCCATAACATGAGTGTTCAGTTCACTCCTAACTGATGCCTTAACTACACCTAGGGGATGTTTTACACTTCAGGTTGGCATGTTTAGTACTTGAATAGGAGTGATATCACTGTATGTTAACCTAGACTCAGGCCCTACCTAATCTTGGAGATACATTTCTCATGAATGAGTAACCAAGGGAGATACAATTTTTAGGAGTTAGTGCATGTCTAATGCAAGATTAATCACCATATTATGAGAGCCAATGCTATCATCCAGCAAAAAATACTCGTTTTCGCCCAACGTGGGGCTCGAACCCACGACCCTGAGATTAAGAGTCTCATGCTCTACCGACTGAGCTAGCCGGGCTCCCACTTAAATATGGTATGCAGACTCATCATTTTTTATTAAGGAAAACTGTTTCTGGATATTCCTCTGCTCTTATTTTGCAAGGAACTTCACTTTTATACATCCTTCAGAGGAAAGAATGTCAAGTAAAATAAGACGAAATGAAAATGGAAGGTGTGAAATTTTCATTTTGAGATTGCATAAGAAATCAAATTCCTCTCACGTGCTATAGAATACCTAAACACTTTTGATTAAACCACTTTAGTTGTTATAATGACACCAAATTTGAAAGCCATCTGTGACTTTTCTGTTCTTACTCTGCAACAACCATGGCAATTACAAGTTAAAAAGTAAAATGTATGCAAATTTTAGAATGGAGAATGCGGGCATCGATCCCGCTACCTCTCGCATGCTAAGCGAGCGCTCTACCATTTGAGCTAATTCCCCTGTGTGCTCACTCAGCATCACATTTCAAAAGTAACGTTACTGCTGTCCACACTTTATTTTAAGTCTAATTGCCCATAACATGAGTGTTCAGTTCACTCCTAACTGATGCCTTAACTACACCTAGGTGATGTTTTACACTTCAGGTTGGCATGTTTAGTACTTGAATAGGAGTGATATCACTGTATGTTAACCTAGACTCAGGCCCTACCTAATCTTGGAGATACATTTCTCATGAATGAGTAACCAAGGGAGATACAATTTTTAGGAGTTAGTGCATGTCTAATGCAAGATTAATCACCATATTATGAGAGCCAATGCTATCATCCAGCAAAAAATACTCGTTTTCGCCCAACGTGGGGCTCGAACCCACGACCCTGAGATTAAGAGTCTCATGCTCTACCGACTGAGCTAGCCGGGCTCCCACTTAAATATGGTATGCAGACTCATCATTTTTTATTAAGGAAAACTGTTTCTGGATATTCCTCTGCTCTTGTTTTGCAAGGAACTTCACTTTTATACATCCTTCAGAGGAAAGAATGTCAAGTAAAATAAGACGAAATGAAAATGGAAGGTGTGAAATTTTCATTTTGAGATTGCATAAGAAATCAAATTCCTCTCACGTGCTATAGAATACCTAAACACTTTTGATTAAACCACTTTAGTTGTTATAATGACACCAAATTTGAAAGCCATCTGTGACTTTTCTGTTCTTACTCTGCAACAACCATGGCAATTACAAGTTAAAAAGTAAAATGTATGCAAATTTTAGAATGGAGAATGCGGGCATCGATCCCGCTACCTCTCGCATGCTAAGCGAGCGCTCTACCATTTGAGCTAATTCCCCTGTGTGCTCACTCAGCATCACATTTCAAAAGTAACGTTACTGCTGTCCACACTTTATTTTAAGTCTAATTGCCCATAACATGAGTGTTCAGTTCACTCCTAACTCATGCCTTAACTACACCTAGGGGATGTTTTACACTTCAGGTTGGCATGTTTAGTACTTGAATAGGAGTGATATCACTGTATGTTAACCTAGACTCAGGCCCTACCTAATCTTGGAGATACATTTCTCTTGAATAAGTAACCAAGGGAGATACAATTTTTAGGAGTTAGTGCATGTCTAATGCAAGATTAATCACCATATTATGAGAGCCAATGCAATCATCCAGCAAAAAATACTCGTTTTCGCCCAACGTGGGGCTCGAACCCACGACCCTGAGATTAAGAGTCTCATGCTCTACCGACTGAGCTAGCCGGGCTCCCACTCAAATATGGTATGCAGACTCATCATTTTTTATTAAGGAAAACCGTTTCTGGATATTCCTCTGCTCTTGTTTTGCAAGGAACTTCACTTTTATACATCCTTCAGAGGAAAGAATGTCAAGTAAAATAAGACGAAATGAAAATGGAAGGTGTGAAATTTTCATTTTGAGATTGCATAAGAAATCAAATTCCTCTCACGTGCTATAGAATACCTAAACACTTTTGATTAAACCACTTTAGTTGTTATAATGACACCAAATTTGAAAGCCATCTGTGACTTTTCTGTTCTTACTCTGCAACAACCATGGCAATTACAAGTTAAAAAGTAAAATGTATGCAAATTTTAGAATGGAGAATGCGGGCATCGATCCCGCTACCTCTCGCATGCTAAGCGAGCGCTCTACCATTTGAGCTAATTCCCCTGTGTGCTCACTAAGCATCACATTTCCAAAGTAACGTTACTGCTGTCCACACTTTATTTTAAGTCTAATTGCCCATAACATGAGTGTTCAGTTCACTCCTAACTGATGCCTCAACTACACCTAGGGGATGTTTTACACTTCAGGTTGGCATGTTTAGTACTTGAATAGGAGTGATATCACTGTATGTTAACCTAGACTCAGGCCCTACCTAATCTTGGAGATACATTTCTCATGAATGAGTAACCAAGGGAGATACAATTTTTAGGAGTTAGTGCATGTCTAATGCAAGATTAATCACCATATTATGAGAGCCAATGCTATCATCCAGCAAAAAATACTCGTTTTCGCCCAACGTGGAGCTCGAACCCACGACCCTGAGATTAAGAGTCTCATGCTCTACCGACTGAGCTAGCCGGGCTCCCACTTAAATATGGTATGCAGACTCATCATTTTTTATTAAGGAAAACCGTTTCTGGATATTCCTCTGCTCTTGTTTTGCAAGGAACTTCACTTTTATACATCCTTCAGAGGAAAGAATGTCAAGTTAAATAAGACGAAATGAAAATGGAAGGTGTGAAATTTTCATTTTGAGATTGCATAAGAAATCAAATTCCTCTCACGTGCTATAGAATACCTAAACACTTTTGATTAAACCACTTTAGTTGTTATAATGACACCAAATTTGAAAGCCATCTGTGACTTTTCTGTTCTTACTCTGCAACAACCATGGCAATTACAAGTTAAAAAGTAAAATGTATGCAAATTTTAGAATGGAGAATGCGGGCATCGATCCCGCTACCTCTCGCATGCTAAGCGAGCGCTCTACCATTTGAGCTAATTCCCCTGTGTGCTCACTCAGCATCACATTTCAAAAGTAACGTTACTGCTGTCCACACTTTATTTTAAGTCTAATTGCCCATAACATGAGTGTTCAGTTCACTCCTAACTGATGCCTTAACTACACCTAGGGGATGTTTTACACTTCAGGTTGGCATGTTTAGTACTTGAATAGGAGTGATATCACTGTATGTTAACCTAGACTCAGGCCCTACCTAATCTTGGAGATACATTTCTCATGAATAAGTAACCAAGGGAGATACAATTTTTAGGAGTTAGTGCATGTCTAATGCAAGATTAATCACCATATTATGAGAGCCAATGCAATCATCCAGCAAAAAATACTGGTTTTCGCCCAACGTGGGGCTCGAACCCACGACCCTGAGATTAAGAGTCTCATGCTCTACCGACTGAGCTAGCCGGGCTCCCACTTAAATATGGTATGCAGACTCATCATTTTTTATTAAGGAAAACTGTTTCTGGATATTCCTCTGCTCTTGTTTTGCAAGGAACTTCACTTTTATACATCCTTCAGAGGAAAGAATGTCAAGTAAAATAAGACGAAATGAAAATGGAAGGTGTGAAATTTTCATTTTGAGATTGCATAAGAAATCAAATTCCTCTCACGTGCTATAGAATACCTAAACACTTTTGATTAAACCACTTTAGTTGTTATAATGACACCAAATTTGAAAGCCATCTGTGACTTTTCTGTTCTTACTCTGCAACAACCATGGCAATTACAAGTTAAAAAGTAAAATGTATGCAAATTTTAGAATGGAGAATGCGGGCATCGATCCCGCTACCTCTCGCATGCTAAGCGAGCGCTCTACCATTTGAGCTAATTCCCCTGTGTGCTCACTCAGCATCACATTTCAAAAGTAACGTTACTGCTGTCCACACTTTATTTTAAGTCTAATTGCCCATAACATGAGTGTTCAGTTCACTCCTAACTCATGCCTTAACTACACCTAGGGGATGTTTTACACTTCAGGTTGGCATGTTTAGTACTTGAATAGGAGTGATATCACTGTATGTTAACCTAGACTCAGGCCCTACCTAATCTTGGAGATACATTTCTCTTGAATAAGTAACCAAGGGAGATACAATTTTTAGGAGTTAGTGCATGTCTAATGCAAGATTAATCACCATATTATGAGAGCCAATGCAATCATCCAGCAAAAAATACTCGTTTTCGCCCAACGTGGGGCTCGAACCCACGACCCTGAGATTAAGAGTCTCATGCTCTACCGACTGAGCTAGCCGGGCTCCCACTCAAATATGGTATGCAGACTCATCATTTTTTATTAAGGAAAACCGTTTCTGGATATTCCTCTGCTCTTGTTTTGCAAGGAACTTCACTTTTATACATCCTTCAGAGGAAAGAATGTCAAGTAAAATAAGACGAAATGAAAATGGAAGGTGTGAAATTTTCATTTTGAGATTGCATAAGAAATCAAATTCCTCTCACGTGCTATAGAATACCTAAACACTTTTGATTAAACCACTTTAGTTGTTATAATGACACCAAATTTGAAAGCCATCTGTGACTTTTCTGTTCTTACTCTGCAACAACCATGGCAATTACAAGTTAAAAAGTAAAATATATGCAAATTTTAGAATGGAGAATGCGGGCATCGATCCCGCTACCTCTCGCATGCTAAGCGAGCGCTCTACCATTTGAGCTAATTCCCCTGTGTGCTCACTAAGCATCACATTTCCAAAGTAACGTTACTGCTGTCCACACTTTATTTTAAGTCTAATTGCCCATAACATGAGTGTTCAGTTCACTCCTAACTGATGCCTCAACTACACCTAGGGGATGTTTTACACTTCAGGTTGGCATGTTTAGTACTTGAATAGGAGTGATATCACTGTATGTTAACCTAGACTCAGGCCCTACCTAATCTTGGAGATACATTTCTCATGAATGAGTAACCAAGGGAGATACAATTTTTAGGAGTTAGTGCATGTCTAATGCAAGATTAATCACCATATTATGAGAGCCAATGCTATCATCCAGCAAAAAATACTCGTTTTCGCCCAACGTGGGGCTCGAACCCACGACCCTGAGATTAAGAGTCTCATGCTCTACCGACTGAGCTAGCCGGGCTCCCACTTAAATATGGTATGCAGACTCATCATTTTTTATTAAGGAAAACCGTTTCTGGATATTCCTCTGCTCTTGTTTTGCAAGGAACTTCACTTTTATACATCCTTCAGAGGAAAGAATGTCAAGTTAAATAAGACGAAATGAAAATGGAAGGTGTGAAATTTTCATTTTGAGATTGCATAAGAAATCAAATTCCTCTCACGTGCTATAGAATACCTAAACACTTTTGATTAAACCACTTTAGTTGTTATAATGACACCAAATTTGAAAGCCATCTGTGACTTTTCTGTTCTTACTCTGCAACAACCATGGCAATTACAAGTTAAAAAGTAAAATGTATGCAAATTTTAGAATGGAGAATGCGGGCATCGATCCCGCTACCTCTCGCATGCTAAGCGAGCGCTCTACCATTTGAGCTAATTCCCCTGTGTGCTCACTCAGCATCACATTTCAAAAGTAACGTTACTGCTGTCCACACTTTATTTTAAGTCTAATTGCCCATAACATGAGTGTTCAGTTCACTCCTAACTGATGCCTTAACTACACCTAGGGGATGTTTTACACTTCAGGTTGGCATGTTTAGTACTTGAATAGGAGTGATATCACTGTATGTTAACCTAGACTCAGGCCCTACCTAATCTTGGAGATACATTTCTCATGAATAAGTAACCAAGGGAGATACAATTTTTAGGAGTTAGTGCATGTCTAATGCAAGATTAATCACCATATTATGAGAGCCAATGCAATCATCCAGCAAAAAATACTGGTTTTCGCCCAACGTGGGGCTCGAACCCACGACCCTGAGATTAAGAGTCTCATGCTCTACCGACTGAGCTAGCCGGGCTCCCACTTAAATATGGTATGCAGACTCATCATTTTTTATTAAGGAAAACTGTTTCTGGATATTCCTCTGCTCTTGTTTTGCAAGGAACTTCACTTTTATACATCCTTCAGAGGAAAGAATGTCAAGTAAAATAAGACGAAATGAAAATGGAAGGTGTGAAATTTTCATTTTGAGATTGCATAAGAAATCAAATTCCTCTCACGTGCTATAGAATACCTAAACACTTTTGATTAAACCACTTTAGTTGTTATAATGACACCAAATTTGAAAGCCATCTGTGACTTTTCTGTTCTTACTCTGCAACAACCATGGCAATTACAAGTTAAAAAGTAAAATGTATGCAAATTTTAGAATGGAGAATGCGGGCATCGATCCCGCTACCTCTCGCATGCTAAGCGAGCGCTCTACCATTTGAGCTAATTCCCCTGTGTGCTCACTCAGCATCACATTTCAAAAGTAACGTTACTGCTGTCCACACTTTATTTTAAGTCTAATTGCCCATAACATGAGTGTTCAGTTCACTCCTAACTGATGCCTTAACTACACCTAGGGGATGTTTTACACTTCAGGTTGGCATGTTTAGTACTTGAATAGGAGTGATATCACTGTATGTTAACCTAGACTCAGGCCCTACCTAATCTTGGAGATACATTTCTCATGAATGAGTAACCAAGGGAGATACAATTTTTAGGAGTTAGTGCATGTCTAATGCAAGATTAATCACCATATTATGAGAGCCAATGCTATCATCCAGCAAAAAATACTCGTTTTCGCCCAACGTGGGGCTCGAACCCACGACCCTGAGATTAAGAGTCTCATGCTCTACCGACTGAGCTAGCCGGGCTCCCACTTAAATATGGTATGCAGACTCATCATTTTTTATTAAGGAAAACCGTTTCTGGATATTCCTCTGCTCTTGTTTTGCAAGGAACTTCACTTTTATACATCCTTCAGAGGAAAGAATGTCAAGTAAAATAAGACGAAATTAAAATGGAAGGTGTGAAATTTTCATTTTGAGATTGCATAAGAAATCAAATTCCTCTCACGTGCTATAGAATACCTAAACACTTTTGATTAAACCACTTTAGTTGTTATAATGACACCAAATTTGAAAGCCATCTGTGACTTTTCTGTTCTTACTCTGCAACAACCATGGCAATTACAAGTTAAAAAGTAAAATGTATGCAAATTTTAGAATGGTGAATGCGGGCATCGATCCCGCTATCTCTCGCATGCTAAGCGAGCGCTCTACCATTTGAGCTAATTCCCCTGTGTGCTCACTCAGCATCACATTTCAAAAGTAACGTTACTGCTGTCCACACTTTATTTTAAGTCTAATTGCCCATAACATGAGTGTTCAGTTCACTCCTAACTGATGCCTTAACTACACCTAGGGGATGTTTTACACTTCAGGTTGGCATGTTTAGTACTTGAATAGGAGTGATATCACTGTATGTTAACCTAGACTCAGGCCCTACCTAATCTTGGAGATACATTTCTCATGAATGAGTAACCAAGGGAGATACAATTTTTAGGAGTTAGTGCATGTCTAATGCAAGATTAATCACCATATTATGAGAGCCAATGCAATCATCCAGCAAAAAATACTCGTTTTCGCCCAACGTGGGGCTCGAACCCACGACCCTGATATTAAGAGTCTCATGCTCTACCGACTGAGATAGCCGGGCTCCCACTTAAATATGGTATGCAGACTCATCATTTTTTATTAAGGAAAACCGTTTCTGGATATTCCTCTGCTCTTGTTTTGCAAGGAACTTCACTTTTATACATCCTTCAGAGGAAAGAATGTCAAGTAAAATAAGACGAAATTAAAATGGAAGGTGTGAAATTTTCATTTTGAGATTGCATAAGAAATCAAATTCCTCTCACGTGCTATAGAATACCTAAACACTTTTGATTAAACCACTTTAGTTGTTATAATGACACCAAATTTGAAAGCCATCTGTGACTTTTCTGTTCTTACTCTGCAACAACCATGGCAATTACAAGTTAAAAAGTAAAATGTATGCAAATTTTAGAATGGTGAATGCGGGCATCGATCCCGCTACCTCTCGCATGCTAAGCGAGCGCTCTACCATTTGAGCTAATTCCCCTGTGTGCTCACTCAGCATCACATTTCAAAAGTAACGTTACTGCTGTCCACACTTTATTTTAAGTCTAATTGCCCATAACATGAGTGTTCAGTTCACTCCTAACTGATGCCTTAACTACACCTAGGGGATGTTTTACACTTCAGGTTGGCATGTTTAGTACTTGAATAGGAGTGATATCACTGCATGTTAACCTAGACTCAGGCCCTACCTAATCTTGGAGATACATTTCTCATGAATGAGTAACCAAGGGAGATACAATTTTTAGGAGTTAGTGCATGTCTAATGCAAGATTAATCACCATATTATGAGAGCCAATGCTATCATCCAGCAAAAAATACTCGTTTTCGCCCAACGTGGGGCTCGAACCCACGACCCTGAGATTAAGAGTCTCATGCTCTACCGACTGAGCTAGCCGGGCTCCCACTTAAATATGGTATGCAGACTCATCATTATTTATTAAGGAAAACTGTTTCTGGATATTCCTCTGCTCTTGTTTTGCAAGGAACTTCACTTTTATACATCCTTCAGAGGAAAGAATGTCAAGTAAAATAAGACGAAATGAAAATGGAAGGTGTGAAATTTTCATTTTGAGATTGCATAAGAAATCAAATTCCTCTCACGTGCTATAGAATACCTAAACACTTTTGATTAAACCACTTTAGTTGTTATAATGACACCAAATTTGAAAGCCATCTGTGACTTTTCTGTTCTTACTCTGCAACAACCATGGCAATTACAAGTTAAAAAGTAAAATGTATGCAAATTTTAAAATGGAGAATGCGGGCATCGATCCCGCTACCTCTCGCATTCTAAGCGAGCGCTCTACCATTTGAGCTAATTCCCCTGTGTGCTCACTCAGCATCACATTTCAAAAGTAACGTTACTGCTGTCCACACTTTATTTTAAGTCTAATTGCCCATAACATGAGTGTTCAGTTCACTCCTAACTGATGCCTTAACTACACCTAGGGGATGTTTTACACTTCAGGTTGGCATGTTTAGTACTTGAATAGGAGTGATATCACTGTATGTTAACCTAGACTCAGGCCCTACCTAATCTTGGAGATACATTTCTCATGAATGAGTAACCAAGGGAGATACAATTTTTAGGAGTTAGTGCATGTCTAATGCAAGATTAATCACCATATTATGAGAGCCAATGCTATCATCCAGCAAAAAATACTCGTTTTCGCCCAACGTGGGGCTCGAACCCACGACCCTGAGATTAAGAGTCTCATGCTCTACCGACTGAGCTAGCCGGGCTCCCACTTAAATATGGTATGCAGACTCATCATTTTTTATTAAGGTAAACTGTTTCTGGATATTCCTCTGCTCTTGTTTTGCAAGGAACTTCACTTTTATACATCCTTCAGAGGAAAGAATGTCAAGTAAAATAAGACGAAATGAAAATGGAAGGTGTGAAATTTTCATTTTGAGATTGCATAAGAAATCAAATTCCTCTCACGTGCTATAGAATACCTAAACACTTTTGATTAAACCACTTTAGTTGTTATAATGACACCAAATTTGAAAGCCATCTGTGACTTTTCTGTTCTTACTCTGCAACAACCATGGCAATTACAAGTTAAAAAGTAAAATGTATGCAAATTTTAGAATGGAGAATGCGGGCATCGATCCCGCTACCTCTCGCATGCTAAGCGAGCGCTCTACCATTTGAGCTAATTCCCCTCTGTGCTCACTCAGCATCACATTTCAAAAGAAACGTTACTGCTGTCCACACTTTATTTTAAGTCTAATTGCCCATAACATGAGTGTTCAGTTCACTCCTAACTGATGCCTTAACTACACCTAGGGGATGTTTTACACTTCAGGTTGGCATGTTTAGTACTTGAATAGGAGTGATATCACTGTATGTTAACCTAGACTCAGGCCCTACCTAATCTTGGAGATACATTTCTCATGAATGAGTAACCAAGGGAGATACAATTTTTAGGAGTTAGTGCATGTCTAATGCAAGATTAATCACCATATTATGAGAGCCAATGCAATCATCCAGCAAAAAATACTCGTTTTCGCCCAACGTGGGGCTCGAACCCACGACCCTGATATTAAGAGTCTCATGCTCTACCGACTGAGCTAGCCGGGCTAAAACTTAAATATGGTATGCAGACTCATCATTTTTTATTAAGGAAAACTGTTTCTGGATATTCCTCTGCTCTTGTTTTGCAAGGAACTTCACTTTTATACATTCTTCAGAGGAAAGAATGTCAAGTAAAATAAGACGAAATGAAAATGGAAGGTGTGAAATTTTCATTTTGAGATTGCATAAGAAATCAAATTCCTCTCACGTGCTATAGAATACCTAAACACTTTTGATTAAACCACTTTAGTTGTTATAATGACACCAAATTTGAAAGCCATCTGTGACTTTTCTGTTCTTACTCTGCAACAACCATGGCAATTACAAGTTAAAAAGTAAAATGTATGCAAATTTTAGAATGGAGAATGCGGGCATCGATCCCGCTACCTCTCGCATGCTAAGCGAGCGCTCTACCATTTGAGCTAATTCCCCTGTGTGCTCACTAAGCATCACATTTCCAAAGTAACGTTACTGCTGTCCACACTTTATTTTAAGTCTAATTGCCCATAACATGAGTGTTCAGTTCACTCCTAACTGATGCCTTAACTACACCTAGGGGATGTTTTACACTTCAGGTTGGCATGTTTAGTACTTGAATAGGAGTGATATCACTGTATGTTAACCTAGACTCAGGCCCTACCTAATCTTGGAGATACATTTCTCATGAATGAGTAACCAAGGGAGATACAATTTTTAGGAGTTAGTGCATGTCTAATGCAAGATTAATCACCATATTATGAGAGCCAATGCAATCATCCAGCAAAAAATACTCGTTTTCGCCCAACGTGGGGCTCGAACCCACGACCCTGATATTAAGAGTCTCATGCTCTACCGACTGAGATAGCCGGGCTCCCACTTAAATATGGTATGCAGACTCATCATTTTTTATTAAGGAAAACCGTTTCTGGATATTCCTCTGCTCTTGTTTTGCAAGGAACTTCACTTTTATACATCCTTCAGAGGAAAGAATGTCAAGTAAAATAAGACGAAATTAAAATGGAAGGTGTGAAATTTTCATTTTGAGATTGCATAAGAAATCAAATTCCTCTCACGTGCTATAGAATACCTAAACACTTTTGATTAAACCACTTTAGTTGTTATAATGACACCAAATTTGAAAGCCATCTGTGACTTTTCTGTTCTTACTCTGCAACAACCATGGCAATTACAAGTTAAAAAGTAAAATGTATGCAAATTTTAGAATGGTGAATGCGGGCATCGATCCCGCTACCTCTCGCATGCTAAGCGAGCGCTCTACCATTTGAGCTAATTCCCCTGTGTGCTCACTCAGCATCACATTTCAAAAGTAACGTTACTGCTGTCCACACTTTATTTTAAGTCTAATTGCCCATAACATGAGTGTTCAGTTCACTCCTAACTGATGCCTTAACTACACCTAGGGGATGTTTTACACTTCAGGTTGGCATGTTTAGTACTTGAATAGGAGTGATATCACTGTATGTTAACCTAGACTCAGGCCCTACCTAATCTTGGAGATACATTTCTCATGAATGAGTAACCAAGGGAGATACAATTTTTAGGAGTTAGTGCATGTCTAATGCAAGATTAATCACCATATTATGAGAGCCAATGCAATCATCCAGCAAAAAATACTCGTTTTCGCCCAACGTGGGGCTCGAACCCACGACCCTGATATTAAGAGTCTCATGCTCTACCGACTGAGCTAGCCGGGCTAAAACTTAAATATGGTATGCAGACTCATCATTTTTTATTAAGGAAAACTGTTTCTGGATATTCCTCTGCTCTTGTTTTGCAAGGAACTTCACTTTTATACATCCTTCAGAGGAAAGAATGTCAAGTAAAATAAGACGAAATGAAAATGGAAGGTGTGAAATTTTCATTTTGAGATTGCATAAGAAATCAAATTCCTCTCACGTGCTATAGAATACCTAAACACTTTTGATTAAACCACTTTAGTTGTTATAATGACACCAAATTTGAAAGCCATCTGTGACTTTTCTGTTCTTACTCTGCAACAACCATGGCAATTACAAGTTAAAAAGTAAAATGTATGCAAATTTTAGAATGGAGAATGCGGGCATCGATCCCGCTACCTCTCGCATGCTAAGCGAGCGCTCTACCATTTGAGCTAATTCCCCTGTGTGCTCACTAAGCATCACATTTCCAAAGTAACGTTACTGCTGTCCACACTTTATTTTAAGTCTAATTGCCCATAACATGAGTGTTCAGTTCACTTCTAACTGATGCCTTAACTACACCTAGGGGATGTTTTACACTTCAGGTTGGCATGTTTAGTACTTGAATAGGAGTGATATCACTGTATGTTAACCTAGACTCAGGCCCTACCTAATCTTGGAGATACATTTCTCATGAATGAGTAACCAAGGGAGATACAATTTTTAGGAGTTAGTGCATGTCTAATGCAAGATTAATCACCATATTATGAGAGCCAATGCTATCATCCAGCAAAAAATACTCGTTTTCGCCCAACGTGGGGCTCGAACCCACGACCCTGAGATTAAGAGTCTCATGCTCTACCGACTGAGCTAGCCGGGCTCCCACTTAAATATGGTATGCAGACTCATCATTTTTTATTAAGGAAAACCGTTTCTGGATATTCCTCTGCTCTTGTTTTGCAAGGAACTTCACTTTTATACATCCTTCAGAGGAAAGAATGTCAAGTAAAATAAGACGAAATGAAAATGGAAGGTGTGAAATTTTCATTTTGAGATTGCATAAGAAATCAAATTCCTCTCACGTGCTATAGAATACCTAAACACTTTTGATTAAACCACTTTAGTTGTTATAATGACACCAAATTTGAAAGCCATCTGTGACTTTTCTGTTCTTACTCTGCAACAACCATGGCAATTACAAGTTAAAAAGTAAAATGTATGCAAATTTTAAAATGGAGAATGCGGGCATCGATCCCGCTACCTCTCGCATGCTAAGCGAGCGCTCTACCATTTGAGCTAATTCCCCTGTGTGCTCACTCAGCATCACATTTCAAAAGTAACGTTACTGCTGTCCACACTTTATTTTAAGTCTAATTGCCCATAACATGAGTGTTCAGTTCACTCCTAACTGATGCCTTAACTACACCTAGGGGATGTTTTACACTTCAGGTTGGCATGTTTAGTACTTGAATAGGAGTGATATCACTGTATGTTAACCTAGACTCAGGCCCTACCTAATCTTGGAGATACATTTCTCATGAATGAGTAACCAAGGGAGATACAATTTTTAGGAGTTAGTGCATGTCTAATGCAAGATTAATCACCATATTATGAGAGCCAATGCTATCATCCAGCAAAAAATACTCGTTTTCGCCCAACGTGGGGCTCGAACCCACGACCCTGAGATTAAGAGTCTCATGCTCTACCGACTGAGCTAGCCGGGCTCCCACTTAAATATGGTATGCAGACTCATCATTTTTTATTAAGGTAAACTGTTTCTGGATATTCCTCTGCTCTTGTTTTGCAAGGAACTTCACTTTTATACATCCTTCAGAGGAAAGAATGTCAAGTAAAATAAGACGAAATGAAAATGGAAGGTGTGAAATTTTCATTTTGAGATTGCATAAGAAATCAAATTCCTCTCACGTGCTATAGAATACCTAAACACTTTTGATTAAACCACTTTAGTTGTTATAATGACACCAAATTTGAAAGCCATCTGTGACTTTTCTGTTCTTACTCTGCAACAACCATGGCAATTACAAGTTAAAAAGTAAAATGTATGCAAATTTTAGAATGGAGAATGCGGGCATCGATCCCGCTACCTCTCGCATGCTAAGCGAGCGCTCTACCATTTGAGCTAATTCCCCTCTGTGCTCACTCAGCATCACATTTCAAAAGAAACGTTACTGCTGTCCACACTTTATTTTAAGTCTAATTGCCCATAACATGAGTGTTCAGTTCACTCCTAACTGATGCCTTAACTACACCTAGGGGATGTTTTACACTTCAGGTTGGCATGTTTAGTACTTGAATAGGAGTGATATCACTGTATGTTAACCTAGACTCAGGCCCTACCTAATCTTGGAGATACATTTCTCATGAATGAGTAACCAAGGGAGATACAATTTTTAGGAGTTAGTGCATGTCTAATGCAAGATTAATCACCATATTATGAGAGCCAATGCAATCATCCAGCAAAAAATACTCGTTTTCGCCCAACGTGGGGCTCGAACCCACGACCCTGATATTAAGAGTCTCATGCTCTACCGACTGAGCTAGCCGGGCTAAAACTTAAATATGGTATGCAGACTCATCATTTTTTATTAAGGAAAACTGTTTCTGGATATTCCTCTGCTCTTGTTTTGCAAGGAACTTCACTTTTATACATCCTTCAGAGGAAAGAATGTCAAGTAAAATAAGACGAAATGAAAATGGAAGGTGTGAAATTTTCATTTTGAGATTGCATAAGAAATCAAATTCCTCTCACGTGCTATAGAATACCTAAACACTTTTGATTAAACCACTTTAGTTGTTATAATGACACCAAATTTGAAAGCCATCTGTGACTTTTCTGTTCTTACTCTGCAACAACCATGGCAATTACAAGTTAAAAAGTAAAATGTATGCAAATTTTAGAATGGAGAATGCGGGCATCGATCCCGCTACCTCTCGCATGCTAAGCGAGCGCTCTACCATTTGAGCTAATTCCCCTGTGTGCTCACTAAGCATCACATTTCCAAAGTAACGTTACTGCTGTCCACACTTTATTTTAAGTCTAATTGCCCATAACATGAGTGTTCAGTTCACTCCTAACTGATGCCTTAACTACACCTAGGGGATGTTTTACACTTCAGGTTGGCATGTTTAGTACTTGAATAGGAGTGATATCACTGTATGTTAACCTAGACTCAGGCCCTACCTAATCTTGGAGATACATTTCTCATGAATGAGTAACCAAGGGAGATACAATTTTTAGGAGTTAGTGCATGTCTAATGCAAGATTAATCACCATATTATGAGAGCCAATGCTATCATCCAGCAAAAAATACTCGTTTTCGCCCAACGTGGGGCTCGAACCCACGACCCTGAGATTAAGAGTCTCATGCTCTACCGACTGAGCTAGCCGGGCTCCCACTTAAATATGGTATGCAGACTCATCATTTCTTATTAAGGAAAACCGTTTCTGGATATTCCTCTGCTCTTGTTTTGCAAGGAACTTCACTTTTATACATCCTTCAGAGGAAAGAATGTCAAGTTAAATAAGACGAAATGAAAATGGAAGGTGTGAAATTTTCATTTTGAGATTGCATAAGAAATCAAATTCCTCTCACGTGCTATAGAATACCTAAACACTTTTGATTAAACCACTTTAGTTGTTATAATGACACCAAATTTGAAAGCCATCTGTGACTTTTCTGTTCTTACTCTGCAACAACCATGGCAATTACAAGTTAAAAAGTAAAATGTATGCAAATTTTAGAATGGAGAATGCGGGCATCGATCCCGCTACCTCTCGCATGCTAAGCGAGCGCTCTACCATTTGAGCTAATTCCCCTGTGTGCTCACTCAGCATCACATTTCAAAAGTAACGTTACTGCTGTCCACACTTTATTTTAAGTCTAATTGCCCATAACATGAGTGTTCAGTTCACTCCTAACTGATGCCTTAACTACACCTAGGGGATGTTTTACACTTCAGGTTGGCATGTTTAGTACTTGAATAGGAGTGATATCACTGTATGTTAACCTAGACTCAGGCCCTACCTAATCTTGGAGATACATTTCTCATGAATAAGTAACCAAGGGAGATACAATTTTTAGGAGTTAGTGCATGTCTAATGCAAGATTAATCACCATATTATGAGAGCCAATGCAATCATCCAGCAAAAAATACTGGTTTTCGCCCAACGTGGGGCTCGAACCCACGACCCTGAGATTAAGAGTCTCATGCTCTACCGACTGAGCTAGCCGGGCTCCCACTTAAATATGGTATGCAGACTCATCATTTTTTATTAAGGAAAACTGTTTCTGGATATTCCTCTGCTCTTGTTTTGCAAGGAACTTCACTTTTATACATCCTTCAGAGGAAAGAATGTCAAGTAAAATAAGACGAAATGAAAATGGAAGGTGTGAAATTTTCATTTTGAGATTGCATAAGAAATCAAATTCCTCTCACGTGCTATAGAATACCTAAACACTTTTGATTAAACCACTTTAGTTGTTATAATGACACCAAATTTGAAAGCCATCTGTGACTTTTCTGTTCTTACTCTGCAACAACCATGGCAATTACAAGTTAAAAAGTAAAATGTATGCAAATTTTAAAATGGAGAATGCGGGCATCGATCCCGCTACCTCTCGCATGCTAAGCGAGCGCTCTACCATTTGAGCTAATTCCCCTGTGTGCTCACTCAGCATCACATTTCAAAAGTAACGTTACTGCTGTCCACACTTTATTTTAAGTCTAATTGCCCATAACATGAGTGTTCAGTTCACTCCTAACTGATGCCTTAACTACACCTAGGGGATGTTTTACACTTCAGGTTGGCATGTTTAGTACTTGAATAGGAGTGATATCACTGTATGTTAACCTAGACTCAGGCCCTACCTAATCTTGGAGATACATTTCTCATGAATGAGTAACCAAGGGAGATACAATTTTTAGGAGTTAGTGCATGTCTAATGCAAGATTAATCACCATATTATGAGAGCCAATGCTATCATCCAGCAAAAAATACTCGTTTTCGCCCAACGTGGGGCTCGAACCCACGACCCTGAGATTAAGAGTCTCATGCTCTACCGACTGAGCTAGCCGGGCTCCCACTTAAATATGGTATGCAGACTCATCATTTTTTATTAAGGTAAACTGTTTCTGGATATTCCTCTGCTCTTGTTTTGCAAGGAACTTCACTTTTATACATCCTTCAGAGGAAAGAATGTCAAGTAAAATAAGACGAAATGAAAATGGAAGGTGTGAAATTTTCATTTTGAGATTGCATAAGAAATCAAATTCCTCTCACGTGCTATAGAATACCTAAACACTTTTGATTAAACCACTTTAGTTGTTATAATGACACCAAATTTGAAAGCCATCTGTGACTTTTCTGTTCTTACTCTGCAACAACCATGGCAATTACAAGTTAAAAAGTAAAATGTATGCAAATTTTAGAATGGAGAATGCGGGCATCGATCCCGCTACCTCTCGCATGCTAAGCGAGCGCTCTACCATTTGAGCTAATTCCCCTCTGTGCTCACTCAGCATCACATTTCAAAAGAAACGTTACTGCTGTCCACACTTTATTTTAAGTCTAATTGCCCATAACATGAGTGTTCAGTTCACTCCTAACTGATGCCTTAACTACACCTAGGGGATGTTTTACACTTCAGGTTGGCATGTTTAGTACTTGAATAGGAGTGATATCACTGTATGTTAACCTAGACTCAGGCCCTACCTAATCTTGGAGATACATTTCTCATGAATGAGTAACCAAGGGAGATACAATTTTTAGGAGTTAGTGCATGTCTAATGCAAGATTAATCACCATATTATGAGAGCCAATGCAATCATCCAGCAAAAAATACTCGTTTTCGCCCAACGTGGGGCTCGAACCCACGACCCTGATATTAAGAGTCTCATGCTCTACCGACTGAGCTAGCCGGGCTAAAACTTAAATATGGTATGCAGACTCATCATTTTTTATTAAGGAAAACTGTTTCTGGATATTCCTCTGCTCTTGTTTTGCAAGGAACTTCACTTTTATACATCCTTCAGAGGAAAGAATGTCAAGTAAAATAAGACGAAATGAAAATGGAAGGTGTGAAATTTTCATTTTGAGATTGCATAAGAAATCAAATTCCTCTCACGTGCTATAGAATACCTAAACACTTTTGATTAAACCACTTTAGTTGTTATAATGACACCAAATTTGAAAGCCATCTGTGACTTTTCTGTTCTTACTCTGCAACAACCATGGCAATTACAAGTTAAAAAGTAAAATGTATGCAAATTTTAGAATGGAGAATGCGGGCATCGATCCCGCTACCTCTCGCATGCTAAGCGAGCGCTCTACCATTTGAGCTAATTCCCCTGTGTGCTCACTAAGCATCACATTTCCAAAGTAACGTTACTGCTGTCCACACTTTATTTTAAGTCTAATTGCCCATAACATGAGTGTTCAGTTCACTCCTAACTGATGCCTTAACTACACCTAGGGGATGTTTTACACTTCAGGTTGGCATGTTTAGTACTTGAATAGGAGTGATATCACTGTATGTTAACCTAGACTCAGGCCCTACCTAATCTTGGAGATACATTTCTCATGAATGAGTAACCAAGGGAGATACAATTTTTAGGAGTTAGTGCATGTCTAATGCAAGATTAATCACCATATTATGAGAGCCAATGCAATCATCCAGCAAAAAATACTCGTTTTCGCCCAACGTGGGGCTCGAACCCACGACCCTGAGATTAAGAGTCTCATGCTCTACCGACTGAGCTAGCCGGGCTCCCACTTAAATATGGTATGCAGACTCATCATTTTTTATTAAGGAAAACCGTTTCTGGATATTCCTCTGCTCTTGTTTTGCAAGGAACTTCACTTTTATACATCCTTCAGAGGAAAGAATGTCAAGTAAAATAAGACGAAATTAAAATGGAAGGTGTGAAATTTTCATTTTGAGATTGCATAAGAAATCAAATTCCTCTCACGTGCTATAGAATACCTAAACACTTTTGATTAAACCACTTTAGTTGTTATAATGACACCAAATTTGAAAGCCATCTGTGACTTTTCTGTTCTTACTCTGCAACAACCATGGCAATTACAAGTTAAAAAGTAAAATGTATGCAAATTTTAGAATGGTGAATGCGGGCATCGATCCCGCTACCTCTCGCATGCTAAGCGAGCGCTCTACCATTTGAGCTAATTCCCCTGTGTGCTCACTCAGCATCACATTTCAAAAGTAACGTTACTGCTGTCCACACTTTATTTTAAGTCTAATTGCCCATAACATGAGTGTTCAGTTCACTCCTAACTGATGCCTTAACTACACCTAGGGGATGTTTTACACTTCAGGTTGGCATGTTTAGTACTTGAATAGGAGTGATATCACTGCATGTTAACCTAGACTCAGGCCCTACCTAATCTTGGAGATACAATTCTCATGAATGAGTAACCAAGGGAGATACAATTTTTAGGAGTTAGTGCATGTCTAATGCAAGATTAATCACCATATTATGAGAGCCAATGCTATCATCCAGCAAAAAATACTCGTTTTCGCCCAGCGTGGGGCTCGAACCCACGACCCTGAGATTAAGAGTCTCATGCTCTACCGACTGAGCTAGCCGGGCTCCCACTTAAATATGGTATGCAGACTCATCATTATTTATTAAGGAAAACTGTTTCTGGATATTCCTCTGCTCTTGTTTTGCAAGGAACTTCACTTTTATACATCCTTCAGAGGAAAGAATGTCAAGTAAAATAAGACGAAATGAAAATGGAAGGTGTGAAATTTTCATTTTGAGATTGCATAAGAAATCAAATTCCTCTCACGTGCTATAGAATACCTAAACACTTTTGATTAAACCACTTTAGTTGTTATAATGACACCAAATTTGAAAGCCATCTGTGACTTTTCTGTTCTTACTCTGCAACAACCATGGCAATTACAAGTTAAAAAGTAAAATGTATGCAAATTTTAAAATGGAGAATGCGGGCATCGATCCCGCTACCTCTCGCATGCTAAGCGAGCGCTCTACCATTTGAGCTAATTCCCCTGTGTGCTCACTCAGCATCACATTTCAAAAGTAACGTTACTGCTGTCCACACTTTATTTTAAGTCTAATTGCCCATAACATGAGTGTTCAGTTCACTCCTAACTGATGCCTTAACTACACCTAGGGGATGTTTTACACTTCAGGTTGGCATGTTTAGTACTTGAATAGGAGTGATATCACTGTATGTTAACCTAGACTCAGGCCCTACCTAATCTTGGAGATACATTTCTCATGAATGAGTAACCAAGGGAGATACAATTTTTAGGAGTTAGTGCATGTCTAATGCAAGATTAATCACCATATTATGAGAGCCAATGCTATCATCCAGCAAAAAATACTCGTTTTCGCCCAACGTGGGGCTCGAACCCACGACCCTGAGATTAAGAGTCTCATGCTCTACCGACTGAGCTAGCCGGGCTCCCACTTAAATATGGTATGCAGACTCATCATTTTTTATTAAGGTAAACTGTTTCTGGATATTCCTCTGCTCTTGTTTTGCAAGGAACTTCACTTTTATACATCCTTCAGAGGAAAGAATGTCAAGTAAAATAAGACGAAATGAAAATGGAAGGTGTGAAATTTTCATTTTGAGATTGCATAAGAAATCAAATTCCTCTCACGTGCTATAGAATACCTAAACACTTTTGATTAAACCACTTTAGTTGTTATAATGACACCAAATTTGAAAGCCATCTGTGACTTTTCTGTTCTTACTCTGCAACAACCATGGCAATTACAAGTTAAAAAGTAAAATGTATGCAAATTTTAGAATGGAGAATGCGGGCATCAATCCCGCTACCTCTCGCATGCTAAGCGAGCGCTCTACCATTTGAGCTAATTCCCCTCTGTGCTCACTCAGCATCACATTTCAAAAGAAACGTTACTGCTGTCCACACTTTATTTTAAGTCTAATTGCCCATAACATGAGTGTTCAGTTCACTCCTAACTGATGCCTTAACTACACCTAGGGGATGTTTTACACTTCAGGTTGGCATGTTTAGTACTTGAATAGGAGTGATATCACTGTATGTTAACCTAGACTCAGGCCCTACCTAATCTTGGAGATACATTTCTCATGAATGAGTAACCAAGGGAGATACAATTTTTAGGAGTTAGTGCATGTCTAATGCAAGATTAATCACCATATTATGAGAGCCAATGCAATCATCCAGCAAAAAATACTCGTTTTCGCCCAACGTGGGGCTCGAACCCACGACCCTGATATTAAGAGTCTCATGCTCTACCGACTGAGCTAGCCGGGCTAAAACTTAAATATGGTATGCAGACTCATCATTTTTTATTAAGGAAAACTGTTTCTGGATATTCCTCTGCTCTTGTTTTGCAAGGAACTTCACTTTTATACATCCTTCAGAGGAAAGAATGTCAAGTAAAATAAGACGAAATGAAAATGGAAGGTGTGAAATTTTCATTTTGAGATTGCATAAGAAATCAAATTCCTCTCACGTGCTATAGAATACCTAAACACTTTTGATTAAACCACTTTAGTTGTTATAATGACACCAAATTTGAAAGCCATCTGTGACTTTTCTGTTCTTACTCTGCAACAACCATGGCAATTACAAGTTAAAAAGTAAAATGTATGCAAATTTTAGAATGGAGAATGCGGGCATCGATCCCGCTACCTCTCGCATGCTAAGCGAGCGCTCTACCATTTGAGCTAATTCCCCTGTGTGCTCACTAAGCATCACATTTCCAAAGTAACGTTTCTGCTGTCCACACTTTATTTTAAGTCTAATTGCCCATAACATGAGTGTTCAGTTCACTCCTAACTGATGCCTTAACTACACCTAGGGGATGTTTTACACTTCAGGTTGGCATGTTTAGTACTTGAATAGGAGTGATATCACTGTATGTTAACCTAGACTCAGGCCCTACCTAATCTTGGAGATACATTTCTCATGAATGAGTAACCAAGGGAGATACAATTTTTAGGAGTTAGTGCATGTCTAATGCAAGATTAATCACCATATTATGAGAGCCAATGCTATCATCCAGCAAAAAAAACTCGTTTTCGCCCAACGTGGGGCTCGAACCCACAACCCTGAGATTAAGAGTCTCATGCTCTACCGACTGAGCTAGCCGGGCTCCCACTTAAATATGGTATGCAGACTCATCATTTTTTATTAAGGAAAACCGTTTCTGGATATTCCTCTGCTCTTGTTTTGCAAGGAACTTCACTTTTATACATCCTTCAGAGGAAAGAATGTCAAGTTAAATAAGACGAAATGAAAATGGAAGGTGTGAAATTTTCATTTTGAGATTGCATAAGAAATCAAATTCCTCTCACGTGCTATAGAATACCTAAACACTTTTGATTAAACCACTTTAGTTGTTATAATGACACCAAATTTGAAAGCCATCTGTGACTTTTCTGTTCTTACTCTGCAACAACCATGGCAATTACAAGTTAAAAAGTAAAATGTATGCAAATTTTAGAATGGAGAATGCGGGCATCGATCCCGCTACCTCTCGCATGCTAAGCGAGCGCTCTACCATTTGAGCTAATTCCCCTGTGTGCTCACTCAGCATCACATTTCAAAAGTAACGTTACTGCTGTCCACACTTTATTTTAAGTCTAATTGCCCATAACATGAGTGTTCAGTTCACTCCTAACTGATGCCTTAACTACACCTAGGGGATGTTTTACACTTCAGGTTGGCATGTTTAGTACTTGAATAGGAGTGATATCACTGTATGTTAACCTAGACTCAGGCCCTACCTAATCTTGGAGATACATTTCTCATGAATAAGTAACCAAGGGAGATACAATTTTTAGGAGTTAGTGCATGTCTAATGCAAGATTAATCACCATATTATGAGAGCCAATGCAATCATCCAGCAAAAAATACTGGTTTTCGCCCAACGTGGGGCTCGAACCCACGACCCTGAGATTAAGAGTCTCATGCTCTACCGACTGAGCTAGCCGGGCTCCCACTTAAATATGGTATGCAGACTCATCATTTTTTATTAAGGAAAACTGTTTCTGGATATTCCTCTGCTCTTGTTTTGCAAGGAACTTCACTTTTATACATCCTTCAGAGGAAAGAATGTCAAGTAAAATAAGACGAAATGAAAATGGAAGGTGTGAAATTTTCATTTTGAGATTGCATAAGAAATCAAATTCCTCTCACGTGCTATAGAATACCTAAACACTTTTGATTAAACCACTTTAGTTGTTATAATGACACCAAATTTGAAAGCCATCTGTGACTTTTCTGTTCTTACTCTGCAACAACCATGGCAATTACAAGTTAAAAAGTAAAATGTATGCAAATTTTAGAATGGAGAATGCGGGCATCGATCCCGCTACCTCTCGCATGCTAAGCGAGCGCTCTACCATTTGAGCTAATTCCCCTGTGTGCTCACTCAGCATCACATTTCAAAAGTAACGTTACTGCTGTCCACACTTTATTTTAAGTCTAATTGCCCATAACATGAGTGTTCAGTTCACTCCTAACTGATGCCTTAACTACACCTAGGGGATGTTTTACACTTCAGGTTGGCATGTTTAGTACTTGAATAGGAGTGATATCACTGTATGTTAACCTAGACTCAGGCCCTACCTAATCTTGGAGATACATTTCTCATGAATGAGTAACCAAGGGAGATACAATTTTTAGGAGTTAGTGCATGTCTAATGCAAGATTAATCACCATATTATGAGAGCCAATGCTATCATCCAGCAAAAAATACTCGTTTTCGCCCAACGTGGGGCTCGAACCCACGACCCTGAGATTAAGAGTCTCATGCTCTACCGACTGAGCTAGCCGGGCTCCCACTTAAATATGGTATGCAGACTCATCATTTTTTATTAAGGAAAACTGTTTCTGGATATTCCTCTGCTCTTGTTTTGCAAGGAACTTCACTTTTATACATCCTTCAGAGGAAAGAATGTCAAGTAAAATAAGACGAAATGAAAATGGAAGATGTGAAATTTTCATTTTGAGATTGCATAAGAAATCAAATTCCTCTCACGTGCTATAGAATACCTAAACACTTTTGATTAAACCACTTTAGTTGTTATAATGACACCAAATTTGAAAGCCATCTGTGACTTTTCTGTTCTTACTCTGCAACAACCATGGCAATTACAAGTTAAAAAGTAAAATGTATGCAAATTTTAGATTGGAGAATGCGGGCATCGATCCCGCTACCTCTCGCATGCTAAGCGAGCGCTCTACCATTTGAGCTAATTCCCCTGTGTGCTCACTCAGCATCACATTTCAAAAGTAACGTTACTGCTGTCCACACTTTATTTTAAGTCTAATTGCCCATAACATGAGTGTTCAGTTCACTCCTAACTGATGCCTTAACTACACCTAGGGGATGTTTTACACTTCAGGTTGGCATGTTTAGTACTTGAATAGGAGTGATATCACTGTATGTTAACCTAGACTCAGGCCCTACCTAATCTTGGAGATACATTTCTCATGAATGAGTAACCAAGGGAGATACAATTTTTAGGAGTTAGTGCATGTCTAATGCAAGATTAATCACCATATTATGAGAGCCAATGCAATCATCCAGCAAAAAATACTCGTTTTCGCCCAACGTGGGGCTCGAACCCACGACCCTGATATTAAGAGTCTCATGCTCTACCGACTGAGATAGCCGGGCTCCCACTTAAATATGGTATGCAGACTCATCATTTTTTATTAAGGAAAACCGTTTCTGGATATTCCTCTGCTCTTGTTTTGCAAGGAACTTCACTTTTATACATCCTTCAGAGGAAAGAATGTCAAGTAAAATAAGACGAAATTAAAATGGAAGGTGTGAAATTTTCATTTTGAGATTGCATAAGAAATCAAATTCCTCTCACGTGCTATAGAATACCTAAACACTTTTGATTAAACCACTTTAGTTGTTATAATGACACCAAATTTGAAAGCCATCTGTGACTTTTCTGTTCTTACTCTGCAACAACCATGGCAATTACAAGTTAAAAAGTAAAATGTGTGCAAATTTTAGAATGGTGAATGCGGGCATCGATCCCGCTATCTCTCGCATGCTAAGCGAGCGCTCTACCATTTGAGCTAATTCCCCTGTGTGCTCACTCAGCATCACATTTCAAAAGTAACGTTACTGCTGTCCACACTTTATTTTAAGTCTAATTGCCCATAACATGAGTGTTCAGTTCACTCCTAACTGATGCCTTAACTACACCTAGGGGATGTTTTACACTTCAGGTTGGCATGTTTAGTACTTGAATAGGAGTGATATCACTGTATGTTAACCTAGACTCAGGCCCTACCTAATCTTGGAGATACATTTCTCATGAATGAGTAACCAAGGGAGATACAATTTTTAGGAGTTAGTGCATGTCTAATGCAAGATTAATCACCATATTATGAGAGCCAATGCAATCATCCAGCAAAAAATACTCGTTTTCGCCCAACGTGGGGCTCGAACCCACGACCCTGATATTAAGAGTCTCATGCTCTACCGACTGAGCTAGCCGGGCTAAAACTTAAATATGGTATGCAGACTCATCATTTTTTATTAAGGAAAACTGTTTCTGGATATTCCTCTGCTCTTGTTTTGCAAGGAACTTCACTTTTATACATCCTTCAGAGGAAAGAATGTCAAGTAAAATAAGACGAAATGAAAATGGAAGGTGTGAAATTTTCATTTTGAGATTGCATAAGAAATCAAATTCCTCTCACGTGCTATAGAATACCTAAACACTTTTGATTAAACCACTTTAGTTGTTATAATGACACCAAATTTGAAAGCCATCTGTGACTTTTCTGTTCTTACTCTGCAACAACCATGGCAATTACAAGTTAAAAAGTAAAATGTATGCAAATTTTAGAATGGAGAATGCGGGCATCGATCCCGCTACCTCTCGCATGCTAAGCGAGCGCTCTACCATTTGAGCTAATTCCCCTGTGTGCTCACTAAGCATCACATTTCCAAAGTAACGTTACTGCTGTCCACACTTTATTTTAAGTCTAATTGCCCATAACATGAGTGTTCAGTTCACTCCTAACTGATGCCTTAACTACACCTAGGGGATGTTTTACACTTCAGGTTGGCATGTTTAGTACTTGAATAGGAGTGATATCACTGTATGTTAACCTAGACTCAGGCCCTACCTAATCTTGGAGATACATTTCTCATGAATGAGTAACCAAGGGAGATACAATTTTTAGGAGTTAGTGCATGTCTAATGCAAGATTAATCACCATATTATGAGAGCCAATGCTATCATCCAGCAAAAAATACTCGTTTTCGCCCAACGTGGGGCTCGAACCCACGACCCTGAGATTAAGAGTCTCATGCTCTACCGACTGAGCTAGCCGGGCTCCCACTTAAATATGGTATGCAGACTCATCATTTTTTATTAAGGAAAACCGTTTCTGGATATTCCTCTGCTCTTGTTTTGCAAGGAACTTCACTTTTATACATCCTTCAGAGGAAAGAATGTCAAGTTAAATAAGACGAAATGAAAATGGAAGGTGTGAAATTTTCATTTTGAGATTGCATAAGAAATCAAATTCCTCTCACGTGCTATAGAATACCTAAACACTTTTGATTAAACCACTTTAGTTGTTATAATGACACCAAATTTGAAAGCCATCTGTGACTTTTCTGTTCTTACTCTGCAACAACCATGGCAATTACAAGTTAAAAAGTAAAATGTATGCAAATTTTAGAATGGAGAATGCGGGCATCGATCCCGCTACCTCTCGCATGCTAAGCGAGCGCTCTACCATTTGAGCTAATTCCCCTGTGTGCTCACTCAGCATCACATTTCAAAAGTAACGTTACTGCTGTCCACACTTTATTTTAAGTCTAATTGCCCATAACATGAGTGTTCAGTTCACTCCTAACTGATGCCTTAACTACACCTAGGGGATGTTTTACACTTCAGGTTGGCATGTTTAGTACTTGAATAGGAGTGATATCACTGTATGTTAACCTAGACTCAGGCCCTACCTAATCTTGGAGATACATTTCTCATGAATAAGTAACCAAGGGAGATACAATTTTTAGGAGTTAGTGCATGTCTAATGCAAGATTAATCACCATATTATGAGAGCCAATGCAATCATCCAGCAAAAAATACTGGTTTTCGCCCAACGTGGGGCTCGAACCCACGACCCTGAGATTAAGAGTCTCATGCTCTACCGACTGAGCTAGCCGGGCTCCCACTTAAATATGGTATGCAGACTCATCATTTTTTATTAAGGAAAACTGTTTCTGGATATTCCTCTGCTCTTGTTTTGCAAGGAACTTCACTTTTATACATCCTTCAGAGGAAAGAATGTCAAGTAAAATAAGACGAAATGAAAATGGAAGGTGTGAAATTTTCATTTTGAGATTGCATAAGAAATCAAATTCCTCTCACGTGCTATAGAATACCTAAACACTTTTGATTAAACCACTTTAGTTGTTATAATGACACCAAATTTGAAAGCCATCTGTGACTTTTCTGTTCTTACTCTGCAACAACCATGGCAATTACAAGTTAAAAAGTAAAATGTATGCAAATTTTAGAATGGAGAATGCGGGCATCGATCCCGCTACCTCTCGCATGCTAAGCGAGCGCTCTACCATTTGAGCTAATTCCCCTGTGTGCTCACTCAGCATCACATTTCAAAAGTAACGTTACTGCTGTCCACACTTTATTTTAAGTCTAATTGCCCATAACATGAGTGTTCAGTTCACTCCTAACTGATGCCTTAACTACACCTAGGGGATGTTTTACACTTCAGGTTGGCATGTTTAGTACTTGAATAGGAGTGATATCACTGTATGTTAACCTAGACTCAGGCCCTACCTAATCTTGGAGATACATTTCTCATGAATGAGTAACCAAGGGAGATACAATTTTTAGGAGTTAGTGCATGTCTAATGCAAGATTAATCACCATATTATGAGAGCCAATGCTATCATCCAGCAAAAAATACTCGTTTTCGCCCAACGTGGGGCTCGAACCCACGACCCTGAGATTAAGAGTCTCATGCTCTACCGACTGAGCTAGCCGGGCTCCCACTTAAATATGGTATGCAGACTCATCATTTTTTATTAAGGAAAACTGTTTCTGGATATTCCTCTGCTCTTGTTTTGCAAGGAACTTCACTTTTATACATCCTTCAGAGGAAAGAATGTCAAGTAAAATAAGACGAAATGAAAATGGAAGATGTGAAATTTTCATTTTGAGATTGCATAAGAAATCAAATTCCTCTCACGTGCTATAGAATACCTAAACACTTTTGATTAAACCACTTTAGTTGTTATAATGACACCAAATTTGAAAGCCATCTGTGACTTTTCTGTTCTTACTCTGCAACAACCATGGCAATTACAAGTTAAAAAGTAAAATGTATGCAAATTTTAGATTGGAGAATGCGGGCATCGATCCCGCTACCTCTCGCATGCTAAGCGAGCGCTCTACCATTTGAGCTAATTCCCCTGTGTGCTCACTCAGCATCACATTTCAAAAGTAACGTTACTGCTGTCCACACTTTATTTTAAGTCTAATTGCCCATAACATGAGTGTTCAGTTCACTCCTAACTGATGCCTTAACTACACCTAGGGGATGTTTTACACTTCAGGTTGGCATGTTTAGTACTTGAATAGGAGTGATATCACTGTATGTTAACCTAGACTCAGGCCCTACCTAATCTTGGAGATACATTTCTCATGAATGAGTAACCAAGGGAGATACAATTTTTAGGAGTTAGTGCATGTCTAATGCAAGATTAATCACCATATTATGAGAGCCAATGCAATCATCCAGCAAAAAATACTCATTTTCGCCCAACGTGGGGCTCGAACCCACGACCCTGATATTAAGAGTCTCATGCTCTACCGACTGAGATAGCCGGGCTCCCACTTAAATATGGTATGCAGACTCATCATTTTTTATTAAGGAAAACCGTTTCTGGATATTCCTCTGCTCTTGTTTTGCAAGGAACTTCACTTTTATACATCCTTCAGAGGAAAGAATGTCAAGTAAAATAAGACGAAATTAAAATGGAAGGTGTGAAATTTTCATTTTGAGATTGCATAAGAAATCAAATTCCTCTCACGTGCTATAGAATACCTAAACACTTTTGATTAAACCACTTTAGTTGTTATAATGACACCAAATTTGAAAGCCATCTGTGACTTTTCTGTTCTTACTCTGCAACAACCATGGCAATTACAAGTTAAAAAGTAAAATGTATGCAAATTTTAGAATGGTGAATGCGGGCATCGATCCCGCTATCTCTCGCATGCTAAGCGAGCGCTCTACCATTTGAGCTAATTCCCCTGTGTGCTCACTCAGCATCACATTTCAAAAGTAACGTTACTGCTGTCCACACTTTATTTTAAGTCTAATTGCCCATAACATGAGTGTTCAGTTCACTCCTAACTGATGCCTTAACTACACCTAGGGGATGTTTTACACTTCAGGTTGGCATGTTTAGTACTTGAATAGGAGTGATATCACTGTATGTTAACCTAGACTCAGGCCCTACCTAATCTTGGAGATACATTTCTCATGAATGAGTAACCAAGGGAGATACAATTTTTAGGAGTTAGTGCATGTCTAATGCAAGATTAATCACCATATTATGAGAGCCAATGCAATCATCCAGCAAAAAATACTCGTTTTCGCCCAACGTGGGGCTCGAACCCACGACCCTGATATTAAGAGTCTCATGCTCTACCGACTGAGATAGCCGGGCTCCCACTTAAATATGGTATGCAGACTCATCATTTTTTATTAAGGAAAACCGTTTCTGGATATTCCTCTGCTCTTGTTTTGCAAGGAACTTCACTTTTATACATCCTTCAGAGGAAAGAATGTCAAGTAAAATAAGACGAAATTAAAATGGAAGGTGTGAAATTTTCATTTTGAGATTGCATAAGAAATCAAATTCCTCTCACGTGCTATAGAATACCTAAACACTTTTGATTAAACCACTTTAGTTGTTATAATGACACCAAATTTGAAAGCCATCTGTGACTTTTCTGTTCTTACTCTGCAACAACCATGGCAATTACAAGTTAAAAAGTAAAATGTATGCAAATTTTAGAATGGTGAATGCGGGCATCGATCCCGCTACCTCTTGCATGCTAAGCGAGCGCTCTACCATTTGAGCTAATTCCCCTGTGTGCTCACTCAGCATCACATTTCAAAAGTAACGTTACTGCTGTCCACACTTTATTTTAAGTCTAATTGCCCATAACATGAGTGTTCAGTTCACTCCTAACTGATGCCTTAACTACACCTAGGGGATGTTTTACACTTCAGGTTGGCATGTTTAGTACTTGAATAGGAGTGATATCACTGCATGTTAACCTAGACTCAGGCCCTACCTAATCTTGGAGATACATTTCTCATGAATGAGTAACCAAGGGAGATACAATTTTTAGGAGTTAGTGCATGTCTAATGCAAGATTAATCACCATATTATGAGAGCCAAAGCTATCATCCAGCAAAAAATACTCATTTTCGCCCAACGTGGGGCTCGAACCCACGACCCTGAGATTAAGAGTCTCATGCTCTACCGACTGAGCTAGCCGGGATCCCACTTAAATATGGTATGCAGACTCATCATTATTTATTAAGGAAAACTGTTTCTGGATATTCCTCTGCTCTTGTTTTGCAAGGAACTTCACTTTTATACATCCTTCAGAGGAAAGAATGTCAAGTAAAATAAGACGAAATGAAAATGGAAGGTGTGAAATTTTCATTTTGAGATTGCATAAGAAATCAAATTCCTCTCACGTGCTATAGAATACCTAAACACTTTTGATTAAACCACTTTAGTTGTTATAATGACACCAAATTTGAAAGCCATCTGTGACTTTTCTGTTCTTACTCTGCAACAACCATGGCAATTACAAGTTAAAAAGTAAAATGTATGCAAATTTTAAAATGGAGAATGCGGGCATCGATCCCGCTACCTCTCGCATGCTAAGCGAGCGCTCTACCATTTGAGCTAATTCCCCTGTGTGCTCACTCAGCATCACATTTCAAAAGTAACGTTACTGCTGTCCACACTTTATTTTAAGTCTAATTGCCCATAACATGAGTGTTCAGTTCACTCCTAACTGATGCCTTAACTACACCTAGGGGATGTTTTACACTTCAGGTTGGCATGTTTAGTACTTGAATAGGAGTGATATCACTGTATGTTAACCTAGACTCAGGCCCTACCTAATCTTGGAGATACATTTCTCATGAATGAGTAACCAAGGGAGATACAATTTTTAGGAGTTAGTGCATGTCTAATGCAAGATTAATCACCATATTATGAGAGCCAATGCAATCATCCAGCAAAAAATACTCGTTTTCGCCCAACGTGGGGCTCGAACCCACGACCCTGATATTAAGAGTCTCATGCTCTACCGACTGAGATAGCCGGGCTCCCACTTAAATATGGTATGCAGACTCATCATTTTTTATTAAGGAAAACCGTTTCTGGATATTCCTCTGCTCTTGTTTTGCAAGGAACTTCACTTTTATACATCCTTCAGAGGAAAGAATGTCAAGTAAAATAAGACGAAATTAAAATGGAAGGTGTGAAATTTTCATTTTGAGATTGCATAAGAAATCAAATTCCTCTCACGTGCTATAGAATACCTAAACACTTTTGATTAAACCACTTTAGTTGTTATAATGACACCAAATTTGAAAGCCATCTGTGACTTTTCTGTTCTTACTCTGCAACAACCATGGCAATTACAAGTTAAAAAGTAAAATGTATGCAAATTTTAGAATGGTGAATGCGGGCATCGATCCCGCTACCTCTCGCATGCTAAGCGAGCGCTCTACCATTTGAGCTAATTCCCCTGTGTGCTCACTCAGCATCACATTTCAAAAGTAACGTTACTGCTGTCCACACTTTATTTTAAGTCTAATTGCCCATAACATGAGTGTTCAGTTCACTCCTAACTGATGCCTTAACTACACCTAGGGGATGTTTTACACTTCAGGTTGGCATGTTTAGTACTTGAATAGGAGTGATATCACTGCATGTTAACCTAGACTCAGGCCCTACCTAATCTTGGAGATACATTTCTCATGAATGAGTAACCAAGGGAGATACAATTTTTAGGAGTTAGTGCATGTCTAATGCAAGATTAATCACCATATTATGAGAGCCAATGCTATCATCCAGCAAAAAATACTCATTTTCGCCCAACGTGGGGCTCGAACCCACGACCCTGAGATTAAGAGTCTCATGCTCTACCGACTGAGCTAGCCGGGATCCCACTTAAATATGGTATGCAGACTCATCATTATTTATTAAGGAAAACTGTTTCTGGATATTCCTCTGCTCTTGTTTTGCAAGGAACTTCACTTTTATACATCCTTCAGAGGAAAGAATGTCAAGTAAAATAAGACGAAATGAAAATGGAAGGTGTGAAATTTTCATTTTGAGATTGCATAAGAAATCAAATTCCTCTCACGTGCTATAGAATACCTAAACACTTTTGATTAAACCACTTTAGTTGTTATAATGACACCAAATTTGAAAGCCATCTGTGACTTTTCTGTTCTTACTCTGCAACAACCATGGCAATTACAAGTTAAAAAGTAAAATGTATGCAAATTTTAAAATGGAGAATGCGGGAATCGATCCCGCTACCTCTCGCATGCTAAGCGAGCGCTCTACCATTTGAGCTAATTCCCCTGTGTGCTCACTCAGCATCACATTTCAAAAGTAACGTTACTGCTGTCCACACTTTATTTTAAGTCTAATTGCCCATAACATGAGTGTTCAGTTCACTCCTAACTGATGCCTTAACTACACCTAGGGGATGTTTTACACTTCAGGTTGGCATGTTTAGTACTTGAATAGGAGTGATATCACTGTATGTTAACCTAGACTCAGGCCCTACCTAATCTTGGAGATACATTTCTCATGAATGAGTAACCAAGGGAGATACAATTTTTAGGAGTTAGTGCATGTCTAATGCAAGATTAATCACCATATTATGAGAGCCAATGCTATCATCCAGCAAAAAATACTCGTTTTCGCCCAACGTGGGGCTCGAACCCACGACCCTGAGATTAAGAGTCTCATGCTCTACCGACTGAGCTAGCCGGGCTCCCACTTAAATATGGTATGCAGACTCATCATTTTTTATTAAGGTAAACTGTTTCTGGATATTCCTCTGCTCTTGTTTTGCAAGGAACTTCACTTTTATACATCCTTCAGAGGAAAGAATGTCAAGTAAAATAAGACGAAATGAAAATGGAAGGTGTGAAATTTTCATTTTGAGATTGCATAAGAAATCAAATTCCTCTCACGTGCTATAGAATACCTAAACACTTTTGATTAAACCACTTTAGTTGTTATAATGACACCAAATTTGAAAGCCATCTGTGACTTTTCTGTTCTTACTCTGCAACAACCATGGCAATTACAAGTTAAAAAGTAAAATGTATGCAAATTTTAGAATGGAGAATGCGGGCATCGATCCCGCTACCTCTCGCATGCTAAGCGAGCGCTCTACCATTTGAGCTAATTCCCCTCTGTGCTCACTCAGCATCACATTTCAAAAGAAACGTTACTGCTGTCCACACTTTATTTTAAGTCTAATTGCCCATAACATGAGTGTTCAGTTCACTCCTAACTGATGCCTTAACTACACCTAGGGGATGTTTTACACTTCAGGTTGGCATGTTTAGTACTTGAATAGGAGTGATATCACTGTATGTTAACCTAGACTCAGGCCCTACCTAATCTTGGAGATACATTTCTCATGAATGAGTAACCAAGGGAGATACAATTTTTAGGAGTTAGTGC
Organism: Triturus cristatus; assembly: GCF_964204655.1. Classification (NCBI taxonomy): domain Eukaryota; kingdom Metazoa; phylum Chordata; class Amphibia; order Caudata; family Salamandridae; genus Triturus; species Triturus cristatus. The sequence goes on along the minus strand of NC_140585.1, from coordinate 123,253,277 downwards.
ATGTCTAATGCAAGATTAATCACCATATTATGAGAGCCAATGCAATCATCCAGCAAAAAATACTCGTTTTCGCCCAACGTGGGGCTCGAACCCACGACCCTGATATTAAGAGTCTCATGCTCTACCGACTGAGCTAGCCGGGCTAAAACTTAAATATGGTATGCAGACTCATCATTTTTTATTAAGGAAAACTGTTTCTGGATATTCCTCTGCTCTTGTTTTGCAAGGAACTTCACTTTTATACATCCTTCAGAGGAAAGAATGTCAAGTAAAATAAGACGAAATGAAAATGGAAGGTGTGAAATTTTCATTTTGAGGTTGCATAAGAAATCAAATTCCTCTCACGTGCTATAGAATACCTAAACACTTTTGATTAAACCACTTTAGTTGTTATAATGACACCAAATTTGAAAGCCATCTGTGACTTTTCTGTTCTTACTCTGCAACAACCATGGCAATTACAAGTTAAAAAGTAAAATGTATGCAAATTTTAGAATGGAGAATGCGGGCATCGATCCCGCTACCTCTCGCATGCTAAGCGAGCGCTCTACCATTTGAGCTAATTCCCCTGTGTGCTCACTAAGCATCACATTTCCAAAGTAACGTTACTGCTGTCCACACTTTATTTTAAGTCTAATTGCCCATAACATGAGTGTTCAGTTCACTCCTAACTGATGCCTTAACTACACCTAGGGGATGTTTTACACTTCAGGTTGGCATGTTTAGTACTTGAATAGGAGTGATATCACTGTATGTTAACCTAGACTCAGGCCCTACCTAATCTTGGAGATACATTTCTCATGAATGAGTAACCAAGGGAGATACAATTTTTAGGAGTTAGTGCATGTCTAATGCAAGATTAATCACCATATTATGAGAGCCAATGCTATCATCCAGCAAAAAATACTCGTTTTCGCCCAACGTGGGGCTCGAACCCACGACCCTGAGATTAAGAGTCTCATGCTCTACCGACTGAGCTAGCCGGGCTCCCACTTAAATATGGTATGCAGACTCATCATTTTTTATTAAGGAAAACCGTTTCTGGATATTCCTCTGCTCTTGTTTTGCAAGGAACTTCACTTTTATACATCCTTCAGAGGAAAGAATGTCAAGTTAAATAAGACGAAATGAAAATGGAAGGTGTGAAATTTTCATTTTGAGATTGCATAAGAAATCAAATTCCTCTCACGTGCTATAGAATACCTAAACACTTTTGATTAAACCACTTTAGTTGTTATAATGACACCAAATTTGAAAGCCATCTGTGACTTTTCTGTTCTTACTCTGCAACAACCATGGCAATTACAAGTTAAAAAGTAAAATGTATGCAAATTTTAGAATGGAGAATGCGGGCATCGATCCCGCTACCTCTCGCATGCTAAGCGAGCGCTCTACCATTTGAGCTAATTCCCCTGTGTGCTCACTCAGCATCACATTTCAAAAGTAACGTTACTGCTGTCCACACTTTATTTTAAGTCTAATTGCCCATAACATGAGTGTTCAGTTCACTCCTAACTGATGCCTTAACTACACCTAGGGGATGTTTTACACTTCAGGTTGGCATGTTTAGTACTTGAATAGGAGTGATATCACTGTATGTTAACCTAGACTCAGGCCCTACCTAATCTTGGAGATACATTTCTCATGAATGAGTAACCAAGGGAGATACAATTTTTAGGAGTTAGTGCATGTCTAATGCAAGATTAATCACCATATTATGAGAGCCAATGCTATCATCCAGCAAAAAATACTCGTTTTCGCCCAACGTGGGGCTCGAACCCTCGACCCTGAGATTAAGAGTCTCATGCTCTACCGACTGAGCTAGCCGGGCTCCCACTTAAATATGGTATGCAGACTCATCATTTTTTATTAAGGAAAACCGTTTCTGGATATTCCTCTGCTCTTGTTTTGCAAGGAACTTCACTTTTATACATCCTTCAGAGGAAAGAATGTCAAGTTAAATAAGACGAAATGAAAATGGAAGGTGTGAAATTTTCATTTTGAGATTGCATAAGAAATCAAATTCCTCTCACGTGCTATAGAATACCTAAACACTTTTGATTAAACCACTTTAGTTGTTATAATGACACCAAATTTGAAAGCCATCTGTGACTTTTCTGTTCTTACTCTGCAACAACCATGGCAATTACAAGTTAAAAAGTAAAATGTATGCAAATTTTAGAATGGAGAATGCGGGCATCGATCCCGCTACCTCTCGCATGCTAAGCGAGCGCTCTACCATTTGAGCTAATTCCCCTGTGTGCTCACTCAGCATCACATTTCAAAAGTAACGTTACTGCTGTCCACACTTTATTTTAAGTCTAATTGCCCATAACATGAGTGTTCAGTTCACTCCTAACTGATGCCTTAACTACACCTAGGGGATGTTTTACACTTCAGGTTGGCATGTTTAGTACTTGAATAGGAGTGATATCACTGTATGTTAACCTAGACTCAGGCCCTACCTAATCTTGGAGATACATTTCTCATGAATAAGTAACCAAGGGAGATACAATTTTTAGGAGTTAGTGCATGTCTAATGCAAGATTAATCACCATATTATGAGAGCCAATGCAATCATCCAGCAAAAAATACTCGTTTTCGCCCAACGTGGGGCTCGAACCCACGACCCTGATATTAAGAGTCTCATGCTCTACCGACTGAGATAGCCGGGCTCCCACTTAAATATGGTATGCAGACTCATCATTTTTTATTAAGGAAAACCGTTTCTGGATATTCCTCTGCTCTTGTTTTGCAAGGAACTTCACTTTTATACATCCTTCAGAGGAAAGAATGTCAAGTAAAATAAGACGAAATTAAAATGGAAGGTGTGAAATTTTCATTTTGAGATTGCATAAGAAATCAAATTCCTCTCACGTGCTATAGAATACCTAAACACTTTTGATTAAACCACTTTAGTTGTTATAATGACACCAAATTTGAAAGCCATCTGTGACTTTTCTGTTCTTACTCTGCAACAACCATGGCAATTACAAGTTAAAAAGTAAAATGTATGCAAATTTTAGAATGGTGAATGCGGGCATCGATCCCGCTATCTCTCGCATGCTAAGCGAGCGCTCTACCATTTGAGCTAATTCCCCTGTGTGCTCACTCAGCATCACATTTCAAAAGTAACGTTACTGCTGTCCACACTTTATTTTAAGTCTAATTGCCCATAACATGAGTGTTCAGTTCACTCCTAACTGATGCCTTAACTACACCTAGGGGATGTTTTACACTTCAGGTTGGCATGTTTAGTACTTGAATAGGAGTGATATCACTGTATGTTAACCTAGACTCAGGCCCTACCTAATCTTGGAGATACATTTCTCATGAATGAGTAACCAAGGGAGATACAATTTTTAGGAGTTAGTGCATGTCTAATGCAAGATTAATCACCATATTATGAGAGCCAATGCAATCATCCAGCAAAAAATACTGGTTTTCGCCCAACGTGGGGCTCGAACCCACGACCCTGATATTAAGAGTCTCATGCTCTACCGACTGAGCTAGCCGGGCTCCCACTTAAATATGGTATGCAGACTCATCATTTTTTATTAAGGAAAACTGTTTCTGGATATTCCTCTGCTCTTGTTTTGCAAGGAACTTCACTTTTATACATCCTTCAGAGGAAAGAATGTCAAGTAAAATAAGACGAAATGAAAATGGAAGGTGTGAAATGTTCATTTTGAGATTGCATAAGAAATCAAATTCCTCTCACGTGCTATAGAATACCTAAACACTTTTGATTAAACCACTTTAGTTGTTATAATGACACCAAATTTGAAAGCCATCTGTGACTTTTCTGTTCTTACTCTGCAACAACCATGGCAATTACAAGTTAAAAAGTAAAATGTATGCAAATTTTAGAATGGAGAATGCGGGCATCGATCCCGCTACCTCTCGCATGCTAAGCGAGCGCTCTACCATTTGAGCTAATTCCCCTGTGTGCTCACTCAGCATCACATTTCAAAAGTAACGTTACTGCTGTCCACACTTTATTTTAAGTCTAATTGCCCATAACATGAGTGTTCAGTTCACTCCTAACTGATGCCTTAACTACACCTAGGGAATGTTTTACACTTCAGGTTGGCATGTTTAGTACTTGAATAGGAGTGATATCACTGTATGTTAACCTAGACTCAGGCCCTACCTAATCTTGGAGATACATTTCTCATGAATGAGTAACCAAGGGAGATACAATTTTTAGGAGTTAGTGCATGTCTAATGCAAGATTAATCACCATATTATGAGAGCCAATGCTATCATCCAGCAAAAAATACTCGTTTTCGCCCAACGTGGGGCTCGAACCCACGACCCTGAGATTAAGAGTCTCATGCTCTACCGACTGAGCTAGCCGGGCTCCCACTTAAATATGGTATGCAGACTCATCATTTTTTATTAAGGAAAACTGTTTCTGGATATTCCTCTGCTCTTGTTTTGCAAGGAACTTCACTTTTATACATCCTTCAGAGGAAAGAATGTCAAGTAAAATAAGACGAAATGAAAATGGAAGATGTGAAATTTTCATTTTGAGATTGCATAAGAAATCAAATTCCTCTCACGTGCTATAGAATACCTAAACACTTTTGATTAAACCACTTTAGTTGTTATAATGACACCAAATTTGAAAGCCATCTGTGACTTTTCTGTTCTTACTCTGCAACAACCATGGCAATTACAAGTTAAAAAGTAAAATGTATGCAAATTTTAGATTGGAGAATGCGGGCATCGATCCCGCTACCTCTCGCATGCTAAGCGAGCGCTCTACCATTTGAGCTAATTCCCCTGTGTGCTCACTCAGCATCACATTTCAAAAGTAACGTTACTGCTGTCCACACTTTATTTTAAGTCTAATTGCCCATAACATGAGTGTTCAGTTCACTCCTAACTGATGCCTTAACTACACCTAGGGGATGTTTTACACTTCAGGTTGGCATGTTTAGTACTTGAATAGGAGTGATATCACTGTATGTTAACCTAGACTCAGGCCCTACCTAATCTTGGAGATACATTTCTCATGAATGAGTAACCAAGGGAGATACAATTTTTAGGAGTTAGTGCATGTCTAATGCAAGATTAATCACCATATTATGAGAGCCAATGCAATCATCCAGCAAAAAATACTCGTTTTCGCCCAACGTGGGGCTCGAACCCACGACCCTGATATTAAGAGTCTCATGCTCTACCGACTGAGATAGCCGGGCTCCCACTTAAATATGGTATGCAGACTCATCATTTTTTATTAAGGAAAACCGTTTCTGGATATTCCTCTGCTCTTGTTTTGCAAGGAACTTCACTTTTATACATCCTTCAGAGGAAAGAATGTCAAGTAAAATAAGACGAAATTAAAATGGAAGGTGTGAAATTTTCATTTTGAGATTGCATAAGAAATCAAATTCCTCTCACGTGCTATAGAATACCTAAACACTTTTGATTAAACCACTTTAGTTGTTATAATGACACCAAATTTGAAAGCCATCTGTGACTTTTCTGTTCTTACTCTGCAACAACCATGGCAATTACAAGTTAAAAAGTAAAATGTATGCAAATTTTAGAATGGTGAATGCGGGCATCGATCCCGCTATCTCTCGCATGCTAAGCGAGCGCTCTACCATTTGAGCTAATTCCCCTGTGTGCTCACTCAGCATCACATTTCAAAAGTAACGTTACTGCTGTCCACACTTTATTTTAAGTCTAATTGCCCATAACATGAGTGTTCAGTTCACTCCTAACTGATGCCTTAACTACACCTAGGGGATGTTTTACACTTCAGGTTGGCATGTTTAGTACTTGAATAGGAGTGATATCACTGTATGTTAACCTAGACTCAGGCCCTACCTAATCTTGGAGATACATTTCTCATGAATGAGTAACCAAGGGAGATACAATTTTTAGGAGTTAGTGCATGTCTAATGCAAGATTAATCACCATATTATGAGAGCCAATGCAATCATCCAGCAAAAAATACTCGTTTTCGCCCAACGTGGGGCTCGAACCCACGACCCTGATATTAAGAGTCTCATGCTCTACCGACTGAGCTAGCCGGGCTAAAACTTAAATATGGTATGCAGACTCATCATTTTTTATTAAGGAAAACTGTTTCTGGATATTCCTCTGCTCTTGTTTTGCAAGGAACTTCACTTTTATACATCCTTCAGAGGAAAGAATGTCAAGTAAAATAAGACGAAATGAAAATGGAAGGTGTGAAATTTTCATTTTGAGATTGCATAAGAAATCAAATTCCTCTCACGTGCTATAGAATACCTAAACACTTTTGATTAAACCACTTTAGTTGTTATAATGACACCAAATTTGAAAGCCATCTGTGACTTTTCTGTTCTTACTCTGCAACAACCATGGCAATTACAAGTTAAAAAGTAAAATGTATGCAAATTTTAGAATGGAGAATGCGGGCATCGATCCCGCTACCTCTCGCATGCTAAGCGAGCGCTCTACCATTTGAGCTAATTCCCCTGTGTGCTCACTAAGCATCACATTTCCAAAGTAACGTTACTGCTGTCCACACTTTATTTTAAGTCTAATTGCCCATAACATGAGTGTTCAGTTCACTCCTAACTGATGCCTTAACTACACCTAGGGGATGTTTTACACTTCAGGTTGGCATGTTTAGTACTTGAATAGGAGTGATATCACTGTATGTTAACCTAGACTCAGGCCCTACCTAATCTTGGAGATACATTTCTCATGAATGAGTAACCAAGGGAGATACAATTTTTAGGAGTTAGTGCATGTCTAATGCAAGATTAATCACCATATTATGAGAGCCAATGCTATCATCCAGCAAAAAATACTCGTTTTCGCCCAACGTGGGGCTCGAACCCACGACCCTGAGATTAAGAGTCTCATGCTCTACCGACTGAGCTAGCCGGGCTCCCACTTAAATATGGTATGCAGACTCATCATTTTTTATTAAGGAAAACCGTTTCTGGATATTCCTCTGCTCTTGTTTTGCAAGGAACTTCACTTTTATACATCCTTCAGAGGAAAGAATGTCAAGTTAAATAAGACGAAATGAAAATGGAAGGTGTGAAATTTTCATTTTGAGATTGCATAAGAAATCAAATTCCTCTCACGTGCTATAGAATACCTAAACACTTTTGATTAAACCACTTTAGTTGTTATAATGACACCAAATTTGAAAGCCATCTGTGACTTTTCTGTTCTTACTCTGCAACAACCATGGCAATTACAAGTTAAAAAGTAAAATGTATGCAAATTTTAGAATGGAGAATGCGGGCATCGATCCCGCTACCTCTCGCATGCTAAGCGAGCGCTCTACCATTTGAGCTAATTCCCCTGTGTGCTCACTCAGCATCACATTTCAAAAGTAACGTTACTGCTGTCCACACTTTATTTTAAGTCTAATTGCCCATAACATGAGTGTTCAGTTCACTCCTAACTGATGCCTTAACTACACCTAGGGGATGTTTTACACTTCAGGTTGGCATGTTTAGTACTTGAATAGGAGTGATATCACTGTATGTTAACCTAGACTCAGGCCCTACCTAATCTTGGAGATACATTTCTCATGAATAAGTAACCAAGGGAGATACAATTTTTAGGAGTTAGTGCATGTCTAATGCAAGATTAATCACCATATTATGAGAGCCAATGCAATCATCCAGCAAAAAATACTGGTTTTCGCCCAACGTGGGGCTCGAACCCACGACCCTGAGATTAAGAGTCTCATGCTCTACCGACTGAGCTAGCCGGGCTCCCACTTAAATATGGTATGCAGACTCATCATTTTTTATTAAGGAAAACTGTTTCTGGATATTCCTCTGCTCTTGTTTTGCAAGGAACTTCACTTTTATACATCCTTCAGAGGAAAGAATGTCAAGTAAAATAAGACGAAATGAAAATGGAAGGTGTGAAATTTTCATTTTGAGATTGCATAAGAAATCAAATTCCTCTCACGTGCTATAGAATACCTAAACACTTTTGATTAAACCAATTTAGTTGTTATAATGACACCAAATTTGAAAGCCATCTGTGACTTTTCTGTTCTTACTCTGCAACAACCATGGCAATTACAAGTTAAAAAGTAAAATGTATGCAAATTTTAGAATGGAGAATGCGGGCATCGATCCCGCTACCTCTCGCATGCTAAGCGAGCGCTCTACCATTTGAGCTAATTCCCCTGTGTGCTCACTCAGCATCACATTTCAAAAGTAACGTTACTGCTGTCCACACTTTATTTTAAGTCTAATTGCCCATAACATGAGTGTTCAGTTCACTCCTAACTGATGCCTTAACTACACCTAGGGGATGTTTTACACTTCAGGTTGGCATGTTTAGTACTTGAATAGGAGTGATATCACTGTATGTTAACCTAGACTCAGGCCCTACCTAATCTTGGAGATACATTTCTCATGAATGAGTAACCAAGGGAGATACAATTTTTAGGAGTTAGTGCATGTCTAATGCAAGATTAATCACCATATTATGAGAGCCAATGCTATCATCCAGCAAAAAATACTCGTTTTCGCCCAACGTGGGGCTCGAACCCACGACCCTGAGATTAAGAGTCTCATGCTCTACCGACTGAGCTAGCCGGGCTCCCACTTAAATATGGTATGCAGACTCATCATTTTTTATTAAGGAAAACTGTTTCTGGATATTCCTCTGCTCTTGTTTTGCAAGGAACTTCACTTTTATACATCCTTCAGAGGAAAGAATGTCAAGTAAAATAAGACGAAATGAAAATGGAAGATGTGAAATTTTCATTTTGAGATTGCATAAGAAATCAAATTCCTCTCACGTGCTATAGAATACCTAAACACTTTTGATTAAACCACTTTAGTTGTTATAATGACACCAAATTTGAAAGCCATCTGTGACTTTTCTGTTCTTACTCTGCAACAACCATGGCAATTACAAGTTAAAAAGTAAAATGTATGCAAATTTTAGATTGGAGAATGCGGGCATCGATCCCGCTACCTCTCGCATGCTAAGCGAGCGCTCTACCATTTGAGCTAATTCCCCTGTGTGCTCACTCAGCATCACATTTCAAAAGTAACGTTACTGCTGTCCACACTTTATTTTAAGTCTAATTGCCCATAACATGAGTGTTCAGTTCACTCCTAACTGATGCCTTAACTACACCTAGGGGATGTTTTACACTTCAGGTTGGCATGTTTAGTACTTGAATAGGAGTGATATCACTGTATGTTAACCTAGACTCAGGCCCTACCTAATCTTGGAGATACATTTCTCATGAATGAGTAACCAAGGGAGATACAATTTTTAGGAGTTAGTGCATGTCTAATGCAAGATTAATCACCATATTATGAGAGCCAATGCAATCATCCAGCAAAAAATACTCGTTTTCGCCCAACGTGGGGCTCGAACCCACGACCCTGATATTAAGAGTCTCATGCTCTACCGACTGAGATAGCCGGGCTCCCACTTAAATATGGTATGCAGACTCATCATTTTTTATTAAGGAAAACCGTTTCTGGATATTCCTCTGCTCTTGTTTTGCAAGGAACTTCACTTTTATACATCCTTCAGAGGAAAGAATGTCAAGTAAAATAAGACGAAATTAAAATGGAAGGTGTGAAATTTTCATTTTGAGATTGCATAAGAAATCAAATTCCTCTCACGTGCTATAGAATACCTAAACACTTTTGATTAAACCACTTTAGTTGTTATAATGACACCAAATTTGAAAGCCATCTGTGACTTTTCTGTTCTTACTCTGCAACAACCATGGCAATTACAAGTTAAAAAGTAAAATGTATGCAAATTTTAGAATGGTGAATGCGGGCATCGATCCCGCTATCTCTCGCATGCTAAGCGAGCGCTCTACCATTTGAGCTAATTCCCCTGTGTGCTCACTCAGCATCACATTTCAAAAGTAACGTTACTGCTGTCCACACTTTATTTTAAGTCTAATTGCCCATAACATGAGTGTTCAGTTCACTCCTAACTGATGCCTTAACTACACCTAGGGGATGTTTTACACTTCAGGTTGGCATGTTTAGTACTTGAATAGGAGTGATATCACTGTATGTTAACCTAGACTCAGGCCCTACCTAATCTTGGAGATACATTTCTCATGAATGAGTAACCAAGGGAGATACAATTTTTAGGAGTTAGTGCATGTCTAATGCAAGATTAATCACCATATTATGAGAGCCAATGCAATCATCCAGCAAAAAATACTCGTTTTCGCCCAACGTGGGGCTCGAACCCACGACCCTGATATTAAGAGTCTCATGCTCTACCGACTGAGATAGCCGGGCTCCCACTTAAATATGGTATGCAGACTCATCATTTTTTATTAAGGAAAACCGTTTCTGGATATTCCTCTGCTCTTGTTTTGCAAGGAACTTCACTTTTATACATCCTTCAGAGGAAAGAATGTCAAGTAAAATAAGACGAAATTAAAATGGAAGGTGTGAAATTTTCATTTTGAGATTGCATAAGAAATCAAATTCCTCTCACGTGCTATAGAATACCTAAACACTTTTGATTAAACCACTTTAGTTGTTATAATGACACCAAATTTGAAAGCCATCTGTGACTTTTCTGTTCTTACTCTGCAACAACCATGGCAATTACAAGTTAAAAAGTAAAATGTATGCAAATTTTAGAATGGTGAATGCGGGCATCGATCCCGCTACCTCTCGCATGCTAAGCGAGCGCTCTACCATTTGAGCTAATTCCCCTGTGTGCTCACTCAGCATCACATTTCAAAAGTAACGTTACTGCTGTCCACACTTTATTTTAAGTCTAATTGCCCATAACATGAGTGTTCAGTTCACTCCTAACTGATGCCTTAACTACACCTAGGGGATGTTTTACACTTCAGGTTGGCATGTTTAGTACTTGAATAGGAGTGATATCACTGCATGTTAACCTAGACTCAGGCCCTACCTAATCTTGGAGATACATTTCTCATGAATGAGTAACCAAGGGAGATACAATTTTTAGGAGTTAGTGCATGTCTAATGCAAGATTAATCACCATATTATGAGAGCCAATGCTATCATCCAGCAAAAAATACTCATTTTCGCCCAACGTGGGGCTCGAACCCACGACCCTGAGATTAAGAGTCTCATGCTCTACCGACTGAGCTAGCCGGGATCCCACTTAAATATGGTATGCAGACTCATCATTATTTATTAAGGAAAACTGTTTCTGGATATTCCTCTGCTCTTGTTTTGCAAGGAACTTCACTTTTATACATCCTTCAGAGGAAAGAATGTCAAGTAAAATAAGACGAAATGAAAATGGAAGGTGTGAAATTTTCATTTTGAGATTGCATAAGAAATCAAATTCCTCTCACGTGCTATAGAATACCTAAACACTTTTGATTAAACCACTTTAGTTGTTATAATGACACCAAATTTGAAAGCCATCTGTGACTTTTCTGTTCTTACTCTGCAACAACCATGGCAATTACAAGTTAAAAAGTAAAATGTATGCAAATTTTAAAATGGAGAATGCGGGCATCGATCCCGCTACCTCTCGCATGCTAAGCGAGCGCTCTACCATTTGAGCTAATTCCCCTGTGTGCTCACTCAGCATCACATTTCAAAAGTAACGTTACTGCTGTCCACACTTTATTTTAAGTCTAATTGCCCATAACATGAGTGTTCAGTTCACTCCTAACTGATGCCTTAACTACACCTAGGGGATGTTTTACACTTCAGGTTGGCATGTTTAGTACTTGAATAGGAGTGATATCACTGTATGTTAACCTAGACTCAGGCCCTACCTAATCTTGGAGATACATTTCTCATGAATGAGTAACCAAGGGAGATACAATTTTTAGGAGTTAGTGCATGTCTAATGCAAGATTAATCACCATATTATGAGAGCCAATGCTATCATCCAGCAAAAAATACTCGTTTTCGCCCAACGTGGGGCTCGAACCCACGACCCTGAGATTAAGAGTCTCATGCTCTACCGACTGAGCTAGCCGGGCTCCCACTTAAATATGGTATGCAGACTCATCATTTTTTATTAAGGTAAACTGTTTCTGGATATTCCTCTGCTCTTGTTTTGCAAGGAACTTCACTTTTATACATCCTTCAGAGGAAAGAATGTCAAGTAAAATAAGACGAAATGAAAATGGAAGGTGTGAAATTTTCATTTTGAGATTGCATAAGAAATCAAATTCCTCTCACGTGCTATAGAATACCTAAACACTTTTGATTAAACCACTTTAGTTGTTATAATGACACCAAATTTGAAAGCCATCTGTGACTTTTCTGTTCTTACTCTGCAACAACCATGGCAATTACAAGTTAAAAAGTAAAATGTATGCAAATTTTAGAATGGAGAATGCGGGCATCGATCCCGCTACCTCTCGCATGCTAAGCGAGCGCTCTACCATTTGAGCTAATTCCCCTCTGTGCTCACTCAGCATCACATTTCAAAAGAAACGTTACTGCTGTCCACACTTTATTTTAAGTCTAATTGCCCATAACATGAGTGTTCAGTTCACTCCTAACTGATGCCTTAACTACACCTAGGGGATGTTTTACACTTCAGGTTGGCATGTTTAGTACTTGAATAGGAGTGATATCACTGTATGTTAACCTAGACTCAGGCCCTACCTAATCTTGGAGATACATTTCTCATGAATGAGTAACCAAGGGAGATACAATTTTTAGGAGTTAGTGCATGTCTAATGCAAGATTAATCACCATATTATGAGAGCCAATGCAATCATCCAGCAAAAAATACTCGTTTTCGCCCAACGTGGGGCTCGAACCCACGACCCTGATATTAAGAGTCTCATGCTCTACCGACTGAGCTAGCCGGGCTAAAACTTAAATATGGTATGCAGACTCATCATTTTTTATTAAGGAAAACTGTTTCTGGATATTCCTCTGCTCTTGTTTTGCAAGGAACTTCACTTTTATACATCCTTCAGAGGAAAGAATGTCAAGTAAAATAAGACGAAATGAAAATGGAAGGTGTGAAATTTTCATTTTGAGATTGCATAAGAAATCAAATTCCTCTCACGTGCTATAGAATACCTAAACACTTTTGATTAAACCACTTTAGTTGTTATAATGACACCAAATTTGAAAGCCATCTGTGACTTTTCTGTTCTTACTCTGCAACAACCATGGCAATTACAAGTTAAAAAGTAAAATGTATGCAAATTTTAGAATGGAGAATGCGGGCATCGATCCCGCTACCTCTCGCATGCTAAGCGAGCGCTCTACCATTTGAGCTAATTCCCCTGTGTGCTCACTAAGCATCACATTTCCAAAGTAACGTTACTGCTGTCCACACTTTATTTTAAGTCTAATTGCCCATAACATGAGTGTTCAGTTCACTCCTAACTGATGCCTTAACTACACCTAGGGGATGTTTTACACTTCAGGTTGGCATGTTTAGTACTTGAATAGGAGTGATATCACTGTATGTTAACCTAGACTCAGGCCCTACCTAATCTTGGAGATACATTTCTCATGAATGAGTAACCAAGGGAGATACAATTTTTAGGAGTTAGTGCATGTCTAATGCAAGATTAATCACCATATTATGAGAGCCAATGCTATCATCCAGCAAAAAATACTCGTTTTCGCCCAACGTGGGGCTCGAACCCACGACCCTGAGATTAAGAGTCTCATGCTCTACCGACTGAGCTAGCCGGGCTCCCACTTAAATATGGTATGCAGACTCATCATTTTTTATTAAGGAAAACCGTTTCTGGATATTCCTCTGCTCTTGTTTTGCAAGGAACTTCACTTTTATACATCCTTCAGAGGAAAGAATGTCAAGTTAAATAAGACGAAATGAAAATGGAAGGTGTGAAATTTTCATTTTGAGATTGCATAAGAAATCAAATTCCTCTCACGTGCTATAGAATACCTAAACACTTTTGATTAAACCACTTTAGTTGTTATAATGACACCAAATTTGAAAGCCATCTGTGACTTTTCTGTTCTTACTCTGCAACAACCATGGCAATTACAAGTTAAAAAGTAAAATGTATGCAAATTTTAGAATGGAGAATGCGGGCATCGATCCCGCTACCTCTCGCATGCTAAGCGAGCGCTCTACCATTTGAGCTAATTCCCCTGTGTGCTCACTCAGCATCACATTTCAAAAGTAACGTTACTGCTGTCCACACTTTATTTTAAGTCTAATTGCCCATAACATGAGTGTTCAGTTCACTCCTAACTGATGCCTTAACTACACCTAGGGGATGTTTTACACTTCAGGTTGGCATGTTTAGTACTTGAATAGGAGTGATATCACTGTATGTTAACCTAGACTCAGGCCCTACCTAATCTTGGAGATACATTTCTCATGAATAAGTAACCAAGGGAGATACAATTTTTAGGAGTTAGTGCATGTCTAATGCAAGATTAATCACCATATTATGAGAGCCAATGCAATCATCCAGCAAAAAATACTGGTTTTCGCCCAACGTGGGGCTCGAACCCACGACCCTGAGATTAAGAGTCTCATGCTCTACCGACTGAGCTAGCCGGGCTCCCACTTAAATATGGTATGCAGACTCATCATTTTTTATTAAGGAAAACTGTTTCTGGATATTCCTCTGCTCTTGTTTTGCAAGGAACTTCACTTTTATACATCCTTCAGAGGAAAGAATGTCAAGTAAAATAAGACGAAATGAAAATGGAAGGTGTGAAATTTTCATTTTGAGATTGCATAAGAAATCAAATTCCTCTCACGTGCTATAGAATACCTAAACACTTTTGATTAAACCACTTTAGTTGTTATAATGACACCAAATTTGAAAGCCATCTGTGACTTTTCTGTTCTTACTCTGCAACAACCATGGCAATTACAAGTTAAAAAGTAAAATGTATGCAAATTTTAGAATGGAGAATGCGGGCATCGATCCCGCTACCTCTCGCATGCTAAGCGAGCGCTCTACCATTTGAGCTAATTCCCCTGTGTGCTCACTCAGCATCACATTTCAAAAGTAACGTTACTGCTGTCCACACTTTATTTTAAGTCTAATTGCCCATAACATGAGTGTTCAGTTCACTCCTAACTGATGCCTTAACTACACCTAGGGGATGTTTTACACTTCAGGTTGGCATGTTTAGTACTTGAATAGGAGTGATATCACTGTATGTTAACCTAGACTCAGGCCCTACCTAATCTTGGAGATACATTTCTCATGAATGAGTAACCAAGGGAGATACAATTTTTAGGAGTTAGTGCATGTCTAATGCAAGATTAATCACCATATTATGAGAGCCAATGCTATCATCCAGCAAAAAATACTCGTTTTCGCCCAACGTGGGGCTCGAACCCACGACCCTGAGATTAAGAGTCTCATGCTCTACCGACTGAGCTAGCCGGGCTCCCACTTAAATATGGTATGCAGACTCATCATTTTTTATTAAGGAAAACTGTTTCTGGATATTCCTCTGCTCTTGTTTTGCAAGGAACTTCACTTTTATACATCCTTCAGAGGAAAGAATGTCAAGTAAAATAAGACGAAATGAAAATGGAAGATGTGAAATTTTCATTTTGAGATTGCATAAGAAATCAAATTCCTCTCACGTGCTATAGAATACCTAAACACTTTTGATTAAACCACTTTAGTTGTTATAATGACACCAAATTTGAAAGCCATCTGTGACTTTTCTGTTCTTACTCTGCAACAACCATGGCAATTACAAGTTAAAAAGTAAAATGTATGCAAATTTTAAAATGGAGAATGCGGGCATCGATCCCGCTACCTCTCGCATGCTAAGCGAGCGCTCTACCATTTGAGCTAATTCCCCTGTGTGCTCACTCAGCATCACATTTCAAAAGTAACGTTACTGCTGTCCACACTTTATTTTAAGTCTAATTGCCCATAACATGAGTGTTCAGTTCACTCCTAACTGATGCCTTAACTACACCTAGGGGATGTTTTACACTTCAGGTTGGCATGTTTAGTACTTGAATAGGAGTGATATCACTGTATGTTAACCTAGACTCAGGCCCTACCTAATCTTGGAGATACATTTCTCATGAATGAGTAACCAAGGGAGATACAATTTTTAGGAGTTAGTGCATGTCTAATGCAAGATTAATCACCATATTATGAGAGCCAATGCTATCATCCAGCAAAAAATACTCGTTTTCGCCCAACGTGGGGCTCGAACCCACGACCCTGAGATTAAGAGTCTCATGCTCTACCGACTGAGCTAGCCGGGCTCCCACTTAAATATGGTATGCAGACTCATCATTTTTTATTAAGGTAAACTGTTTCTGGATATTCCTCTGCTCTTGTTTTGCAAGGAACTTCACTTTTATACATCCTTCAGAGGAAAGAATGTCAAGTAAAATAAGACGAAATGAAAATGGAAGGTGTGAAATTTTCATTTTGAGATTGCATAAGAAATCAAATTCCTCTCACGTGCTATAGAATACCTAAACACTTTTGATTAAACCACTTTAGTTGTTATAATGACACCAAATTTGAAAGCCATCTGTGACTTTTCTGTTCTTACTCTGCAACAACCATGGCAATTACAAGTTAAAAAGTAAAATGTATGCAAATTTTAGAATGGAGAATGCGGGCATCGATCCCGCTACCTCTCGCATGCTAAGCGAGCGCTCTACCATTTGAGCTAATTCCCCTCTGTGCTCACTCAGCATCACATTTCAAAAGAAACATTACTGCTGTCCACACTTTATTTTAAGTCTAATTGCCCATAACATGAGTGTTCAGTTCACTCCTAACTGATGCCTTAACTACACCTAGGGGATGTTTTACACTTCAGGTTGGCATGTTTAGTACTTGAATAGGAGTGATATCACTGTATGTTAACCTAGACTCAGGCCCTACCTAATCTTGGAGATACATTTCTCATGAATGAGTAACCAAGGGAGATACAATTTTTAGGAGTTAGTGCATGTCTAATGCAAGATTAATCACCATATTATGAGAGCCAATGCAATCATCCAGCAAAAAATACTCGTTTTCGCCCAACGTGGGGCTCGAACCCACGACCCTGATATTAAGAGTCTCATGCTCTACCGACTGAGCTAGCCGGGCTAAAACTTAAATATGGTATGGAGACTCATCATTTTTTATTAAGGAAAACTGTTTCTGGATATTCCTCTGCTCTTGTTTTGCAAGGAACTTCACTTTTATACATCCTTCAGAGGAAAGAATGTCAAGTAAAATAAGACGAAATGAAAATGGAAGGTGTGAAATTTTCATTTTGAGATTGCATAAGAAATCAAATTCCTCTCACATGCTATAGAATACCTAAACACTTTTGATTAAACCACTTTAGTTGTTATAATGACACCAAATTTGAAAGCCATCTGTGACTTTTCTGTTCTTACTCTGCAACAACCATGGCAATTACAAGTTAAAAAGTAAAATGTATGCAAATTTTAGAATGGAGAATGCGGGCATCGATCCCGCTACCTCTCGCATGCTAAGCGAGCGCTCTACCATTTGAGCTAATTCCCCTGTGTGCTCACTAAGCATCACATTTCCAAAGTAACGTTACTGCTGTCCACACTTTATTTTAAGTCTAATTGCCCATAACATGAGTGTTCAGTTCACTCCTAACTGATGCCTTAACTACACCTAGGGGATGTTTTACACTTCAGGTTGGCATGTTTAGTACTTGAATAGGAGTGATATCACTGTATGTTAACCTAGACTCAGGCCCTACCTAATCTTGGAGATACATTTCTCATGAATGAGTAACCAAGGGAGATACAATTTTTAGGAGTTAGTGCATGTCTAATGCAAGATTAATCACCATATTATGAGAGCCAATGCTATCATCCAGCAAAAAATACTCGTTTTCGCCCAACGTGGGGCTCGAACCCTCGACCCTGAGATTAAGAGTCTCATGCTCTACCGACTGAGCTAGCCGGGCTCCCACTTAAATATGGTATGCAGACTCATCATTTTTTATTAAGGAAAACCGTTTCTGGATATTCCTCTGCTCTTGTTTTGCAAGGAACTTCACTTTTATACATCCTTCAGAGGAAAGAATGTCAAGTTAAATAAGACGAAATGAAAATGGAAGGTGTGAAATTTTCATTTTGAGATTGCATAAGAAATCAAATTCCTCTCACGTGCTATAGAATACCTAAACACTTTTGATTAAACCACTTTAGTTGTTATAATGACACCAAATTTGAAAGCCATCTGTGACTTTTCTGTTCTTACTCTGCAACAACCATGGCAATTACAAGTTAAAAAGTAAAATGTATGCAAATTTTAGAATGAAGAATGCGGGCATCGATCCCGCTACCTCTCGCATGCTAAGCGAGCGCTCTACCATTTGAGCTAATTCCCCTGTGTGCTCACTCAGCATCACATTTCAAAAGTAACGTTACTGCTGTCCACACTTTATTTTAAGTCTAATTGCCCATAACATGAGTGTTCAGTTCACTCCTAACTGATGCCTTAACTACACCTAGGGGATGTTTTACACTTCAGGTTGGCATGTTTAGTACTTGAATAGGAGTGATATCACTGTATGTTAACCTAGACTCAGGCCCTACCTAATCTTGGAGATACATTTCTCATGAATAAGTAACCAAGGGAGATACAATTTTTAGGAGTTAGTGCATGTCTAATGCAAGATTAATCACCATATTATGAGAGCCAATGCAATCATCCAGCAAAAAATACTGGTTTTCGCCCAACGTGGGGCTCGAACCCACGACCCTGAGATTAAGAGTCTCATGCTCTACCGACTGAGCTAGCCGGGCTCCCACTTAAATATGGTATGCAGACTCATCATTTTTTATTAAGGAAAACTGTTTCTGGATATTCCTCTGCTCTTGTTTTGCAAGGAACTTCACTTTTATACATCCTTCAGAGGAAAGAATGTCAAGTAAAATAAGACGAAATGAAAATGGAAGGTGTGAAATTTTCATTTTGAGATTGCATAAGAAATCAAATTCCTCTCACGTGCTATAGAATACCTAAACACTTTTGATTAAACCACTTTAGTTGTTATAATGACACCAAATTTGAAAGCCATCTGTGACTTTTCTGTTCTTACTCTGCAACAACCATGGCAATTACAAGTTAAAAAGTAAAATGTATGCAAATTTTAGAATGGAGAATGCGGGCATCGATCCCGCTACCTCTCGCATGCTAAGCGAGCGCTCTACCATTTGAGCTAATTCCCCTGTGTGCTCACTCAGCATCACATTTCAAAAGTAACGTTACTGCTGTCCACACTTTATTTTAAGTCTAATTGCCCATAACATGAGTGTTCAGTTCACTCCTAACTGATGCCTTAACTACACCTAGGGGATGTTTTACACTTCAGGTTGGCATGTTTAGTACTTGAATAGGAGTGATATCACTGTATGTTAACCTAGACTCAGGCCCTACCTAATCTTGGAGATACATTTCTCATGAATGAGTAACCAAGGGAGATACAATTTTTAGGAGTTAGTGCATGTCTAATGCAAGATTAATCACCATATTATGAGAGCCAATGCTATCATCCAGCAAAAAATACTCGTTTTCGCCCAACGTGGGGCTCGAACCCACGACCCTGAGATTAAGAGTCTCATGCTCTACCGACTGAGCTAGCCGGGCTCCCACTTAAATATGGTATGCAGACTCATCATTTTTTATTAAGGAAAACTGTTTCTGGATATTCCTCTGCTCTTGTTTTGCAAGGAACTTCACTTTTATACATCCTTCAGAGGAAAGAATGTCAAGTAAAATAAGACGAAATGAAAATGGAAGATGTGAAATTTTCATTTTGAGATTGCATAAGAAATCAAATTCCTCTCACGTGCTATAGAATACCTAAACACTTTTGATTAAACCACTTTAGTTGTTATAATGACACCAAATTTGAAAGCCATCTGTGACTTTTCTGTTCTTACTCTGCAACAACCATGGCAATTACAAGTTAAAAAGTAAAATGTATGCAAATTTTAGATTGGAGAATGCGGGCATCGATCCCGCTACCTCTCGCATGCTAAGCGAGCGCTCTACCATTTGAGCTAATTCCCCTGTGTGCTCACTCAGCATCACATTTCAAAAGTAACGTTACTGCTGTCCACACTTTATTTTAAGTCTAATTGCCCATAACATGAGTGTTCAGTTCACTCCTAACTGATGCCTTAACTACACCTAGGGGATGTTTTACACTTCAGGTTGGCATGTTTAGTACTTGAATAGGAGTGATATCACTGTATGTTAACCTAGACTCAGGCCCTACCTAATCTTGGAGATACATTTCTCATGAATGAGTAACCAAGGGAGATACAATTTTTAGGAGTTAGTGCATGTCTAATGCAAGATTAATCACCATATTATGAGAGCCAATGCAATCATCCAGCAAAAAATACTCGTTTTCGCCCAACGTGGGGCTCGAACCCACGACCCTGATATTAAGAGTCTCATGCTCTACCGACTGAGATAGCCGGGCTCCCACTTAAATATGGTATGCAGACTCATCATTTTTTATTAAGGAAAACCGTTTCTGGATATTCCTCTGCTCTTGTTTTGCAAGGAACTTCACTTTTATACATCCTTCAGAGGAAAGAATGTCAAGTAAAATAAGACGAAATTAAAATGGAAGGTGTGAAATTTTCATTTTGAGATTGCATAAGAAATCAAATTCCTCTCACGTGCTATAGAATACCTAAACACTTTTGATTAAACCACTTTAGTTGTTATAATGACACCAAATTTGAAAGCCATCTGTGACTTTTCTGTTCTTACTCTGCAACAACCATGGCAATTACAAGTTAAAAAGTAAAATGTATGCAAATTTTAGAATGGTGAATGCGGGCATCGATCCCGCTATCTCTCGCATGCTAAGCGAGCGCTCTACCATTTGAGCTAATTCCCCTGTGTGCTCACTCAGCATCACATTTCAAAAGTAACGTTACTGCTGTCCACACTTTATTTTAAGTCTAATTGCCCATAACATGAGTGTTCAGTTCACTCCTAACTGATGCCTTAACTACACCTAGGGGATGTTTTACACTTCAGGTTGGCATGTTTAGTACTTGAATAGGAGTGATATCACTGTATGTTAACCTAGACTCAGGCCCTACCTAATCTTGGAGATACATTTCTCATGAATGAGTAACCAAGGGAGATACAATTTTTAGGAGTTAGTGCATGTCTAATGCAAGATTAATCACCATATTATGAGAGCCAATGCAATCATCCAGCAAAAAATACTCGTTTTCGCCCAACGTGGGGCTCGAACCCACGACCCTGATATTAAGAGTCTCATGCTCTACCGACTGAGATAGCCGGGCTCCCACTTAAATATGGTATGCAGACTCATCATTTTTTATTAAGGAAAACCGTTTCTGGATATTCCTCTGCTCTTGTTTTGCAAGGAACTTCACTTTTATACATCCTTCAGAGGAAAGAATGTCAAGTAAAATAAGACGAAATTAAAATGGAAGGTGTGAAATTTTCATTTTGAGATTGCATAAGAAATCAAATTCCTCTCACGTGCTATAGAATACCTAAACACTTTTGATTAAACCACTTTAGTTGTTATAATGACACCAAATTTGAAAGCCATCTGTGACTTTTCTGTTCTTACTCTGCAACAACCATGGCAATTACAAGTTAAAAAGTAAAATGTATGCAAATTTTAGAATGGTGAATGCGGGCATCGATCCCGCTACCTCTCGCATGCTAAGCGAGCGCTCTACCATTTGAGCTAATTCCCCTGTGTGATCACTCAGCATCACATTTCAAAAGTAACGTTACTGCTGTCCACACTTTATTTTAAGTCTAATTGCCCATAACATGAGTGTTCAGTTCACTCCTAACTGATGCCTTAACTACACCTAGGGGATGTTTTACACTTCAGGTTGGCATGTTTAGTACTTGAATAGGAGTGATATCACTGCATGTTAACCTAGACTCAGGCCCTACCTAATCTTGGAGATACATTTCTCATGAATGAGTAACCAAGGGAGATACAATTTTTAGGAGTTAGTGCATGTCTAATGCAAGATTAATCACCATATTATGAGAGCCAATGCTATCATCCAGCAAAAAATACTCGTTTTCGCCCAACGTGGGGCTCGAACCCACGACCCTGAGATTAAGAGTCTCATGCTCTACCGACTGAGCTAGCCGGGCTCCCACTTAAATATGGTATGCAGACTCATCATTTTTTATTAAGGAAAACTGTTTCTGGATATTCCTCTGCTCTTGTTTTGCAAGGAACTTCACTTTTATACATCCTTCAGAGGAAAGAATGTCAAGTAAAATAAGACGAAATGAAAATGGAAGGTGTGAAATTTTCATTTTGAGATTGCATAAGAAATCAAATTCCTCTCACGTGCTATAGAATACCTAAACACTTTTGATTAAACCACTTTAGTTGTTATAATGACACCAAATTTGAAAGCCATCTGTGACTTTTCTGTTCTTACTCTGCAACAACCATGGCAATTACAAGTTAAAAAGTAAAATGTATGCAAATTTTAGAATGGAGAATGCGGGCATCGATCCCGCTACCTCTCGCATGCTAAGCGAGCGCTCCACCATTTGAGCTAATTCCCCTCTGTGCTCACTCAGCATCACATTTCAAAAGAAACGTTACTGCTGTCCACACTTTATTTTAAGTCTAATTGCCCATAACATGAGTGTTCAGTTCACTCCTAACTGATGCCTTAACTACACCTAGGGGATGTTTTACACTTCAGGTTGGCATGTTTAGTACTTGAATAGGAGTGATATCACTGTATGTTAACCTAGACTCAGGCCCTACCTAATCTTGGAGATACATTTCTCATGAATGAGTAACCAAGGGAGATACAATTTTTAGGAGTTAGTGCATGTCTAATGCAAGATTAATCACCATATTATGAGAGCCAATGCAATCATCCAGCAAAAAATACTCGTTTTCGCCCAACGTGGGGCTCGAACCCACGACCCTGATATTAAGAGTCTCATGCTCTACCGACTGAGCTAGCCGGGCTAAAACTTAAATATGGTATGCAGACTCATCATTTTTTATTAAGGAAAACTGTTTCTGGATATTCCTCTGCTCTTGTTTTGCAAGGAACTTCACTTTTATACATCCTTCAGAGGAAAGAATGTCAAGTAAAATAAGACGAAATGAAAATGGAAGGTGTGAAATTTTCATTTTGAGATTGCATAAGAAATCAAATTCCTCTCACGTGCTATAGAATACCTAAACACTTTTGATTAAACCACTTTAGTTGTTATAATGACACCAAATTTGAAAGCCATCTGTGACTTTTCTGTTCTTACTCTGCAACAACCATGGCAATTACAAGTTAAAAAGTAAAATGTATGCAAATTTTAAAATGGAGAATGCGGGCATCGATCCCGCTACCTCTCGCATGCTAAGCGAGCGCTCTACCATTTGAGCTAATTCCCCTGTGTGCTCACTCAGCATCACATTTCAAAAGTAACGTTACTGCTGTCCACACTTTATTTTAAGTCTAATTGCCCATAACATGAGTGTTCAGTTCACTCCTAACTCATGCCTTAACTACACCTAGGGGATGTTTTACACTTCAGGTTGGCATGTTTAGTACTTGAATAGGAGTGATATCACTGTATGTTAACCTAGACTCAGGCCCTACCTAATCTTGGAGATACATTTCTCATGAATGAGTAACCAAGGGAGATACAATTTTTAGGAGTTAGTGCATGTCTAATGCAAGATTAATCACCATATTATGAGAGCCAATGCTATCATCCAGCAAAAAATACTCGTTTTCGCCCAACGTGGGGCTCGAACCCACGACCCTGAGATTAAGAGTCTCATGCTCTACCGACTGAGCTAGCCGGGCTCCCACTTAAATATGGTATGCAGACTCATCATTTTTTATTAAGGAAAACTGTTTCTGGATATTCCTCTGCTCTTGTTTTGCAAGGAACTTCACTTTTATACATCCTTCAGAGGAAAGAATGTCAAGTAAAATAAGACGAAATGAAAATGGAAGGTGTGAAATTTTCATTTTGAGATTGCATAAGAAATCAAATTCCTCTCACGTGCTATAGAATACCTAAACACTTTTGATTAAACCACTTTAGTTGTTATAATGACACCAAATTTGAAAGCCATCTGTGACTTTTCTGTTCTTACTCTGCAACAACCATGGCAATTACAAGTTAAAAAGTAAAATGTATGCAAATTTTAGAATGGAGAATGCGGGCATCGATCCCGCTACCTCTCGTATGCTAAGCGAGCGCTCTACCATTTGAGCTAATTCCCCTGTGTGCTCACTCAACATCACATTTCAAAAGTAACGTTACTGCTGTCCACACTTTATTTTAAGTCTAATTGCCCATAACATGAGTGTTCAGTTCACTCCTAACTGATGCCTTAACTACACCTAGGGGATGTTTTACACTTCAGGTTGGCATGTTTAGTACTTGAATAGGAGTGATATCACTGCATGTTAACCTAGACTCAGGCCCTACCTAATCTTGGAGATACATTTCTCATGAATGAGTAACCAAGGGAGATACAATTTTTAGGAGTTAGTGCATGTCTAATGCAAGATTAATCACCATATTATGAGAGCCAATGCTATCATCCAGCAAAAAATACTCGTTTTCGCCCAACGTGGGGCTCGAACCCACGACCCTGAGATTAAGAGTCTCATAGCTCTACCGACTGAGCTAGCCGTGATCCCCCTTAAATATGGTATGCAGACTCATCATTTTTTATTAAGGAAAACCGTTTCTGGATATTCCTCTGCTCTTGTTTTGCAAGGAACTTCACTTTTATACATCCTTCAGAGGAAAGAATGTCAAGTAAAATAAGACGAAATGAAAATGGAAGGTGTGAAATTTTCATTTTGAGATTGCATAAGAAATCAAATTCCTCTCACGTGCTATAGAATACCTAAACACTTTTGATTAAACCACTTTAGTTGTTATAATGACACCAAATTTGAAAGCCATCTGTGACTTTTCTGTTCTTACTCTGCAACAACCATGGCAATTACAAGTTAAAAAGTAAAATGTATGCAAATTTTAAAATGGAGAATGCGGGCATCGATCCCGCTACCTCTCGCATGCTAAGCGAGCGCTCTACCATTTGAGCTAATTCCCCTGTGTGCTCACTCAACATCACATTTCAAAAGTAACGTTACTGCTGTCCACACTTTATTTTAAGTCTAATTGCCCATAACATGAGTGTTCAGTTCACTCCTAACTGATGCCTTAACTACACCTAGGGGATGTTTTACACTTCAGGTTGGCATGTTTAGTACTTGAATAGGAGTGATATCACTGTATGTTAACCTAGACTCAGGCCCTACCTAATCTTGGAGATACATTTCTCATGAATGAGTAACCAAGGGAGATACAATTTTTAGGAGTTAGTGCATGTCTAATGCAAGATTAATCACCATATTATGAGAGCCAATGCAATCATCCAGCAAAAAATACTCGTTTTCGCCCAACGTGGGGCTCGAACCCACGACCCTGATATTAAGAGTCTCATGCTCTACCGACTGAGATAGCCGGGCTCCCACTTAAATATGGTATGCAGACTCATCATTTTTTATTAAGGAAAACCGTTTCTGGATATTCCTCTGCTCTTGTTTTGCAAGGAACTTCACTTTTATACATCCTTCAGAGGAAAGAATGTCAAGTAAAATAAGACGAAATTAAAATGGAAGGTGTGAAATTTTCATTTTGAGATTGCATAAGAAATCAAATTCCTCTCACGTGCTATAGAATACCTAAACACTTTTGATTAAACCACTTTAGTTGTTATAATGACACCAAATTTGAAAGCCATCTGTGACTTTTCTGTTCTTACTCTGCAACAACCATGGCAATTACAAGTTAAAAAGTAAAATGTATGCAAATTTTAGAATGGTGAATGCGGGCATCGATCCCGCTACCTCTCGCATGCTAAGCGAGCGCTCTACCATTTGAGCTAATTCCCCTGTGTGCTCACTCAGCATCACATTTCAAAAGTAACGTTACTGCTGTCCACACTTTATTTTAAGTCTAATTGCCCATAACATGAGTGTTCAGTTCACTCCTAACTGATGCCTTAACTACACCTAGGGGATGTTTTACACTTCAGGTTGGCATGTTTAGTACTTGAATAGGAGTGATATCACTGCATGTTAACCTAGACTCAGGCCCTACCTAATCTTGGAGATACATTTCTCATGAATGAGTAACCAAGGGAGATACAATTTTTAGGAGTTAGTGCATGTCTAATGCAAGATTAATCACCATATTATGAGAGCCAATGCTATCATCCAGCAAAAAATACTCGTTTTCGCCCAACGTGGGGCTCGAACCCACGACCCTGAGATTAAGAGTCTCATGCTCTACCGACTGAGCTAGCCGGGCTCCCACTTAAATATGGTATGCAGACTCATCATTTTTTATTAAGGAAAACTGTTTCTGGATATTCCTCTGCTCTTGTTTTGCAAGGAACTTCACTTTTATACATCCTTCAGAGGAAAGAATGTCAAGTAAAATAAGACGAAATGAAAATGGAAGGTGTGAAATTTTCATTTTGAGATTGCATAAGAAATCAAATTCCTCTCACGTGCTATAGAATACCTAAACACTTTTGATTAAACCACTTTAGTTGTTATAATGACACCAAATTTGAAAGCCATCTGTGACTTTTCTGTTCTTACTCTGCAACAACCATGGCAATTACAAGTTAAAAAGTAAAATGTATGCAAATTTTAAAATGGAGAATGCGGGCATCGATCCCGCTACCTCTCGCATGCTAAGCGAGCGCTCTACCATTTGAGCTAATTCCCCTGTGTGCTCACTCAGCATCACATTTCAAAAGTAACGTTACTGCTGTCCACACTTTATTTTAAGTCTAATTGCCCATAACATGAGTGTTCAGTTCACTCCTAACTGATGCCTTAACTACACCTAGGGGATGTTTTACACTTCAGGTTGGCATGTTTAGTACTTGAATAGGAGTGATATCACTGTATGTTAACCTAGACTCAGGCCCTACCTAATCTTGGAGATACATTTCTCATGAATGAGTAACCAAGGGAGATACAATTTTTAGGAGTTAGTGCATGTCTAATGCAAGATTAATCACCATATTATGAGAGCCAATGCTATCATCCAGCAAAAAATACTCGTTTTTGCCCAACGTGGGGCTCGAACCCACGACCCTGAGATTAAGAGTCTCATGCTCTACCGACTGAGCTAGCCGGGCTCCCACTTAAATATGGTATGCAGACTCATCATTTTTTATTAAGGAAAACTGTTTCTGGATATTCCTCTGCTCTTGTTTTGCAAGGAACTTCACTTTTATACATCCTTCAGAGGAAAGAATGTCAAGTAAAATAAGACGAAATGAAAATGGAAGATGTGAAATTTTCATTTTGAGATTGCATAAGAAATCAAATTCCTCTCACGTGCTATAGAATACCTAAACACTTTTGATTAAACCACTTTAGTTGTTATAATGACACCAAATTTGAAAGCCATCTGTGACTTTTCTGTTCTTACTCTGCAACAACCATGGCAATTACAAGTTAAAAAGTAAAATGTATGCAAATTTTAGATTGGAGAATGCGGGCATCGATCCCGATACCTCTCGCATGCTAAGCGAGCGCTCTACCATTTGAGCTAATTCCCCTGTGTGCTCACTCAGCATCACATTTCAAAAGTAACGTTACTGCTGTCCACACTTTATTTTAAGTCTAATTGCCCATAACATGAGTGTTCAGTTCACTCCTAACTGATGCCTTAACTACACCTAGGGGATGTTTTACACTTCAGGTTGGCATGTTTAGTACTTGAATAGGAGTGATATCACTGTATGTTAACCTAGACTCAGGCCCTACCTAATCTTGGAGATACATTTCTCATGAATGAGTAACCAAGGGAGATACAATTTTTAGGAGTTAGTGCATGTCTAATGCAAGATTAATCACCATATTATGAGAGCCAATGCAATCATCCAGCAAAAAATACTCGTTTTCGCCCAACGTGGGGCTCGAACCCACGACCCTGATATTAAGAGTCTCATGCTCTACCGACTGAGATAGCCGGGCTCCCACTTAAATATGGTATGCAGACTCATCATTTTTTATTAAGGAAAACCATTTCTGGATATTCCTCTGCTCTTGTTTTGCAAGGAACTTCACTTTTATACATCCTTCAGAGGAAAGAATGTCAAGTAAAATAAGACGAAATTAAAATGGAAGGTGTGAAATTTTCATTTTGAGATTGCATAAGAAATCAAATTCCTCTCACGTGCTATAGAATACCTAAACACTTTTGATTAAACCACTTTAGTTGTTATAATGACACCAAATTTGAAAGCCATCTGTGACTTTTCTGTTCTTACTCTGCAACAACCATGGCAATTACAAGTTAAAAAGTAAAATGTATGCAAATTTTAGAATGGTGAATGCGGGCATCGATCCCGCTATCTCTCGCATGCTAAGCGAGCGCTCTACCATTTGAGCTAATTCCCCTGTGTGCTCACTCAGCATCACATTTCAAAAGTAACGTTACTGCTGTCCACACTTTATTTTAAGTCTAATTGCCCATAACATGAGTGTTCAGTTCACTCCTAACTGATGCCTTAACTACACCTAGGGGATGTTTTACACTTCAGGTTGGCATGTTTAGTACTTGAATAGGAGTGATATCACTGTATGTTAACCTAGACTCAGGCCCTACCTAATCTTGGAGATACATTTCTCATGAATGAGTAACCAAGGGAGATACAATTTTTAGGAGTTAGTGCATGTCTAATGCAAGATTAATCACCATATTATGAGAGCCAATGCAATCATCCAGCAAAAAATACTCGTTTTCGCCCAACGTGGGGCTCGAACCCACGACCCTGATATTAAGAGTCTCATGCTCTACCGACTGAGATAGCCGGGCTCCCACTTAAATATGGTATGCAGACTCATCATTTTTTATTAAGGAAAACCGTTTCTGGATATTCCTCTGCTCTTGTTTTGCAAGGAACTTCACTTTTATACATCCTTCAGAGGAAAGAATGTCAAGTAAAATAAGACGAAATTAAAATGGAAGGTGTGAAATTTTCATTTTGAGATTGCATAAGAAATCAAATTCCTCTCACGTGCTATAGAATACCTAAACACTTTTGATTAAACCACTTTAGTTGTTATAATGACACCAAATTTGAAAGCCATCTGTGACTTTTCTGTTCTTACTCTGCAACAACCATGGCAATTACAAGTTAAAAAGTAAAATGTATGCAAATTTTAGAATGGTGAATGCGGGCATCGATCCCGCTACCTCTCGCATGCTAAGCGAGCGCTCTACCATTTGAGCTAATTCCCCTGTGTGCTCACTCAGCATCACATTTCAAAAGTAACGTTACTGCTGTCCACACTTTATTTTAAGTCTAATTGCCCATAACATGAGTGTTCAGTTCACTCCTAACTGATGCCTTAACTACACCTAGGGGATGTTTTACACTTCAGGTTGGCATGTTTAGTACTTGAATAGGAGTGATATCACTGCATGTTAACCTAGACTCAGGCCCTACCTAATCTTGGAGATACATTTCTCATGAATGAGTAACCAAGGGAGATACAATTTTTAGGAGTTAGTGCATGTCTAATGCAAGATTAATCACCATATTATGAGAGCCAATGCTATCATCCAGCAAAAAATACTCGTTTATGCCCAACGTGGGGCTCGAAACCACGACCATGAGATTAAGAGTCTCATGCTCTACCGACTGAGCTAGCCGGGCTCCCACTTAAATATGGTATGCAGACTCATCATTTTTTATTAAGGAAAACTGTTTCTGGATATTCCTCTGCTCTTGTTTTGCAAGGAACTTCACTTTTATACATCCTTCAGAGGAAAGAATGTCAAGTAAAATAAGACGAAATGAAAATGGAAGGTGTGAAATTTTCATTTTGAGATTGCATAAGAAATCAAATTCCTCTCACGTGCTATAGAATACCTAAACACTTTTGATTAAACCACTTTAGTTGTTATAATGACACCAAATTTGAAAGCCATCTGTGACTTTTCTGTTCTTACTCTGCAACAACCATGGCAATTACAAGTTAAAAAGTAAAATGTATGCAAATTTTAAAATGGAGAATGCGGGCATCGATCCCGCTACCTCTCGCATGCTAAGCGAGCGCTCTACCATTTGAGCTAATTCCCCTGTGTGCTCACTCAGCATCACATTTCAAAAGTAACGTTACTGCTGTCCACACTTTATTTTAAGTCTAATTGCCCATAACATGAGTGTTCAGTTCACTCCTAACTGATGCCTTAACTACACCTAGGGGATGTTTTACACTTCAGGTTGGCATGTTTAGTACTTGAATAGGAGTGATATCACTGTATGTTAACCTAGACTCAGGCCCTACCTAATCTTGGAGATACATTTCTCATGAATGAGTAACCAAGGGAGATACAATTTTTAGGAGTTAGTGCATGTCTAATGCAAGATTAATCACCATATTATGAGAGCCAATGCTATCATCCAGCAAAAAATACTCGTTTTCGCCCAACGTGGGGCTCGAACCCACGACCCTGAGATTAAGAGTCTCATGCTCTACCGACTGAGCTAGCCGGGCTCCCACTTAAATATGGTATGCAGACTCATCATTTTTTATTAAGGTAAACTGTTTCTGGATATTCCTCTGCTCTTGTTTTGCAAGGAACTTCACTTTTATACATCCTTCAGAGGAAAGAATGTCAAGTAAAATAAGACGAAATGAAAATGGAAGGTGTGAAATTTTCATTTTGAGATTGCATAAGAAATCAAATTCCTCTCACGTGCTATAGAATACCTAAACACTTTTGATTAAACCACTTTAGTTGTTATAATGACACCAAATTTGAAAGCCATCTGTGACTTTTCTGTTCTTACTCTGCAACAACCATGGCAATTACAAGTTAAAAAGTAAAATGTATGCAAATTTTAGAATGGAGAATGCGGGCATCGATCCCGCTACCTCTCGCATGCTAAGCGAGCGCTCTACCATTTGAGCTAATTCCCCTCTGTGCTCACTCAGCATCACATTTCAAAAGAAACGTTACTGCTGTCCACACTTTATTTTAAGTCTAATTGCCCATAACATGAGTGTTCAGTTCACTCCTAACTGATGCCTTAACTACACCTAGGGGATGTTTTACACTTCAGGTTGGCATGTTTAGTACTTGAATAGGAGTGATATCACTGTATGTTAACCTAGACTCAGGCCCTACCTAATCTTGGAGATACATTTCTCATGAATGAGTAACCAAGGGAGATACAATTTTTAGGAGTTAGTGCATGTCTAATGCAAGATTAATCACCATATTATGAGAGCCAATGCAATCATCCAGCAAAAAATACTCGTTTTCGCCCAACGTGGGGCTCGAACCCACGACCCTGATATTAAGAGTCTCATGCTCTACCGACTGAGCTAGCCGGGCTAAAACTTAAATATGGTATGCAGACTCATCATTTTTTATTAAGGAAAACTGTTTCTGGATATTCCTCTGCTCTTGTTTTGCAAGGAACTTCACTTTTATACATCCTTCAGAGGAAAGAATGTCAAGTAAAATAAGACGAAATGAAAATGGAAGGTGTGAAATTTTCATTTTGAGATTGCATAAGAAATCAAATTCCTCTCACGTGCTATAGAATACCTAAACACTTTTGATTAAACCACTTTAGTTGTTATAATGACACCAAATTTGAAAGCCATCTGTGACTTTTCTGTTCTTACTCTGCAACAACCATGGCAATTACAAGTTAAAAAGTAAAATGTATGCAAATTTTAAAATGGAGAATGCGGGCATCGATCCCGCTACCTCTCGCATGCTAAGCGAGCGCTCTACCATTTGAGCTAATTCCCCTGTGTGCTCACTCAGCATCACATTTCAAAAGTAACGTTACTGCTGTCCACACTTTATTTTAAGTCTAATTGCCCATAACATGAGTGTTCAGTTCACTCCTAACTCATGCCTTAACTACACCTAGGGGATGTTTTACACTTCAGGTTGGCATGTTTAGTACTTGAATAGGAGTGATATCACTGTATGTTAACCTAGACTCAGGCCCTACCTAATCTTGGAGATACATTTCTCATGAATGAGTAACCAAGGGAGATACAATTTTTAGGAGTTAGTGCATGTCTAATGCAAGATTAATCACCATATTATGAGAGCCAATGCTATCATCCAGCAAAAAATACTCGTTTTCGCCCAACGTGGGGCTCGAACCCACGACCCTGAGATTAAGAGTCTCATGCTCTACCGACTGAGCTAGCCGGGCTCCCACTTAAATATGGTATGCAGACTCATCATTTTTTATTAAGGAAAACTGTTTCTGGATATTCCTCTGCTCTTGTTTTGCAAGGAACTTCACTTTTATACATCCTTCAGAGGAAAGAATGTCAAGTAAAATAAGACGAAATGAAAATGGAAGGTGTGAAATTTTCATTTTGAGATTGCATAAGAAATCAAATTCCTCTCACGTGCT
The DNA here is from genome assembly GCF_964204655.1 of Triturus cristatus. Taxonomy (NCBI): domain Eukaryota; kingdom Metazoa; phylum Chordata; class Amphibia; order Caudata; family Salamandridae; genus Triturus; species Triturus cristatus. The sequence continues at coordinate 123,220,854 of NC_140585.1, read as the reverse complement.
ATAGAATACCTAAACACTTTTGATTAAACCACTTTAGTTGTTATAATGACACCAAATTTGAAAGCCATCTGTGACTTTTCTGTTCTTACTCTGCAACAACCATGGCAATTACAAGTTAAAAAGTAAAATGTATGCAAATTTTAAAATGGAGAATGCGGGCATCGATCCCGCTACCTCTCGCATGCTAAGCGAGCGCTCTACCATTTGAGCTAATTCCCCTGTGTGCTCACTCAGCATCACATTTCAAAAGTAACGTTACTGCTGTCCACACTTTATTTTAAGTCTAATTGCCCATAACATGAGTGTTCAGTTCACTCCTAACTCATGCCTTAACTACACCTAGGGGATGTTTTACACTTCAGGTTGGCATGTTTAGTACTTGAATAGGAGTGATATCACTGTATGTTAACCTAGACTCAGGCCCTACCTAATCTTGGAGATACATTTCTCATGAATGAGTAACCAAGGGAGATACAATTTTTAGGAGTTAGTGCATGTCTAATGCAAGATTAATCACCATATTATGAGAGCCAATGCAATCATCCAGCAAAAAATACTCGTTTTCGCCCAACGTGGGGCTCGAACCCACGACCCTGATATTAAGAGTCTCATGCTCTACCGACTGAGCTAGCCGGGCTAAAACTTAAATATGGTATGCAGACTCATCATTTTTTATTAAGGAAAACTGTTTCTGGATATTCCTCTGCTCTTGTTTTGCAAGGAACTTCACTTTTATACATCCTTCAGAGGAAAGAATGTCAAGTAAAATAAGACGAAATGAAAATGGAAGGTGTGAAATTTTCATTTTGAGATTGCATAAGAAATCAAATTCCTCTCACGTGCTATAGAATACCTAAACACTTTTGATTAAACCACTTTAGTTGTTATAATGACACCAAATTTGAAAGCCATCTGTGACTTTTCTGTTCTTACTCTGCAACAACCATGGCAATTACAAGTTAAAAAGTAAAATGTATGCAAATTTTAAAATGGAGAATGCGGGCATCGATCCCGCTACCTCTCGCATGCTAAGCGAGCGCTCTACCATTTGAGCTAATTCCCCTGTGTGCTCACTCAGCATCACATTTCAAAAGTAACGTTACTGCTGTCCACACTTTATTTTAAGTCTAATTGCCCATAACATGAGTGTTCAGTTCACTCCTAACTCATGCCTTAACTACACCTAGGGGATGTTTTACACTTCAGGTTGGCATGTTTAGTACTTGAATAGGAGTGATATCACTGTATGTTAACCTAGACTCAGGCCCTACCTAATCTTGGAGATACATTTCTCATGAATGAGTAACCAAGGGAGATACAATTTTTAGGAGTTAGTGCATGTCTAATGCAAGATTAATCACCATATTATGAGAGCCAATGCAATCATCCAGCAAAAAATACTCGTTTTCGCCCAACGTGGGGCTCGAACCCACGACCCTGATATTAAGAGTCTCATGCTCTACCGACTGAGCTAGCCGGGCTAAAACTTAAATATGGTATGCAGACTCATCATTTTTTATTAAGGAAAACTGTTTCTGGATATTCCTCTGCTCTTGTTTTGCAAGGAACTTCACTTTTATACATCCTTCAGAGGAAAGAATGTCAAGTAAAATAAGACGAAATGAAAATGGAAGGTGTGAAATTTTCATTTTGAGATTGCATAAGAAATCAAATTCCTCTCACGTGCTATAGAATACCTAAACACTTTTGATTAAACCACTTTAGTTGTTATAATGACACCAAATTTGAAAGCCATCTGTGACTTTTCTGTTCTTACTCTGCAACAACCATGGCAATTACAAGTTAAAAAGTAAAATGTATGCAAATTTTAAAATGGAGAATGCGGGCATCGATCCCGCTACCTCTCGCATGCTAAGCGAGCGCTCTACCATTTGAGCTAATTCCCCTGTGTGCTCACTCAGCATCACATTTCAAAAGTAACGTTACTGCTGTCCACACTTTATTTTAAGTCTAATTGCCCATAACATGAGTGTTCAGTTCACTCCTAACTCATGCCTTAACTACACCTAGGGGATGTTTTACACTTCAGGTTGGCATGTTTAGTACTTGAATAGGAGTGATATCACTGTATGTTAACCTAGACTCAGGCCCTACCTAATCTTGGAGATACATTTCTCATGAATGAGTAACCAAGGGAGATACAATTTTTAGGAGTTAGTGCATGTCTAATGCAAGATTAATCACCATATTATGAGAGCCAATGCAATCATCCAGCAAAAAATACTCGTTTTCGCCCAACGTGGGGCTCGAACCCACGACCCTGATATTAAGAGTCTCATGCTCTACCGACTGAGCTAGCCGGGCTAAAACTTAAATATGGTATGCAGACTCATCATTTTTTATTAAGGAAAACTGTTTCTGGATATTCCTCTGCTCTTGTTTTGCAAGGAACTTCACTTTTATACATCCTTCAGAGGAAAGAATGTCAAGTAAAATAAGACGAAATGAAAATGGAAGGTGTGAAATTTTCATTTTGAGATTGCATAAGAAATCAAATTCCTCTCACGTGCTATAGAATACCTAAACACTTTTGATTAAACCACTTTAGTTGTTATAATGACACCAAATTTGAAAGCCATCTGTGACTTTTCTGTTCTTACTCTGCAACAACCATGGCAATTACAAGTTAAAAAGTAAAATGTATGCAAATTTTAAAATGGAGAATGCGGGCATCGATCCCGCTACCTCTCGCATGCTAAGCGAGCGCTCTACCATTTGAGCTAATTCCCCTGTGTGCTCACTCAGCATCACATTTCAAAAGTAACGTTACTGCTGTCCACACTTTATTTTAAGTCTAATTGCCCATAACATGAGTGTTCAGTTCACTCCTAACTCATGCCTTAACTACACCTAGGGGATGTTTTACACTTCAGGTTGGCATGTTTAGTACTTGAATAGGAGTGATATCACTGTATGTTAACCTAGACTCAGGCCCTACCTAATCTTGGAGATACATTTCTCATGAATGAGTAACCAAGGGAGATACAATTTTTAGGAGTTAGTGCATGTCTAATGCAAGATTAATCACCATATTATGAGAGCCAATGCTATCATCCAGCAAAAAATACTCGTTTTCGCCCAACGTGGGGCTCGAACCCACGACCCTGAGATTAAGAGTCTCATGCTCTACCGACTGAGCTAGCCGGGCTCCCACTTAAATATGGTATGCAGACTCATCATTTTTTATTAAGGAAAACTGTTTCTGGATATTCCTCTGCTCTTGTTTTGCAAGGAACTTCACTTTTATACATCCTTCAGAGGAAAGAATGTCAAGTAAAATAAGACGAAATGAAAATGGAAGGTGTGAAATTTTCATTTTGAGATTGCATAAGAAATCAAATTCCTCTCACGTGCTATAGAATACCTAAACACTTTTGATTAAACCACTTTAGTTGTTATAATGACACCAAATTTGAAAGCCATCTGTGACTTTTCTGTTCTTACTCTGCAACAACCATGGCAATTACAAGTTAAAAAGTAAAATGTATGCAAATTTTAAAATGGAGAATGCGGGCATCGATCCCGCTACCTCTCGCATGCTAAGCGAGCGCTCTACCATTTGAGCTAATTCCCCTGTGTGCTCACTCAGCATCACATTTCAAAAGTAACGTTACTGCTGTCCACACTTTATTTTAAGTCTAATTGCCCATAACATGAGTGTTCAGTTCACTCCTAACTGATGCCTTAACTACACCTAGGGGATGTTTTACACTTCAGGTTGGCATGTTTAGTACTTGAATAGGAGTGATATCACTGTATGTTAACCTAGACTCAGGCCCTACCTAATCTTGGAGATACATTTCTCATGAATGAGTAACCAAGGGAGATACAATTTTTAGGAGTTAGTGCATGTCTAATGCAAGATTAATCACCATATTATGAGAGCCAATGCTATCATCCAGCAAAAAATACTCGTTTTCGCCCAACGTGGGGCTCGAACCCACGACCCTGAGATTAAGAGTCTCATGCTCTACCGACTGAGCTAGCCGGGCTCCCACTTAAATATGGTATGCAGACTCATCATTTTTTATTAAGGTAAACTGTTTCTGGATATTCCTCTGCTCTTGTTTTGCAAGGAACTTCACTTTTATACATCCTTCAGAGGAAAGAATGTCAAGTAAAATAAGACGAAATGAAAATGGAAGGTGTGAAATTTTCATTTTGAGATTGCATAAGAAATCAAATTCCTCTCACGTGCTATAGAATACCTAAACACTTTTGATTAAACCACTTTAGTTGTTATAATGACACCAAATTTGAAAGCCATCTGTGACTTTTCTGTTCTTACTCTGCAACAACCATGGCAATTACAAGTTAAAAAGTAAAATGTATGCAAATTTTAGAATGGAGAATGCGGGCATCGATCCCGCTACCTCTCGCATGCTAAGCGAGCGCTCTACCATTTGAGCTAATTCCCCTCTGTGCTCACTCAGCATCACATTTCAAAAGAAACGTTACTGCTGTCCACACTTTATTTTAAGTCTAATTGCCCATAACATGAGTGTTCAGTTCACTCCTAACTGATGCCTTAACTACACCTAGGGGATGTTTTACACTTCAGGTTGGCATGTTTAGTACTTGAATAGGAGTGATATCACTGTATGTTAACCTAGACTCAGGCCCTACCTAATCTTGGAGATACATTTCTCATGAATGAGTAACCAAGGGAGATACAATTTTTAGGAGTTAGTGCATGTCTAATGCAAGATTAATCACCATATTATGAGAGCCAATGCAATCATCCAGCAAAAAATACTCGTTTTCGCCCAACGTGGGGCTCGAACCCACGACCCTGATATTAAGAGTCTCATGCTCTACCGACTGAGATAGCCGGGCTCCCACTTAAATATGGTATGCAGACTCATCATTTTTTATTAAGGAAAACCGTTTCTGGATATTCCTCTGCTCTTGTTTTGCAAGGAACTTCACTTTTATACATCCTTCAGAGGAAAGAATGTCAAGTAAAATAAGACGAAATTAAAATGGAAGGTGTGAAATTTTCATTTTGAGATTGCATAAGAAATCAAATTCCTCTCACGTGCTATAGAATACCTAAACACTTTTGATTAAACCACTTTAGTTGTTATAATGACACCAAATTTGAAAGCCATCTGTGACTTTTCTGTTCTTACTCTGCAACAACCATGGCAATTACAAGTTAAAAAGTAAAATGTATGCAAATTTTAGAATGGTGAATGCGGGCATCGATCCCGCTACCTCTCGCATGCTAAGCGAGCGCTCTACCATTTGAGCTAATTCCCCTGTGTGCTCACTCAGCATCACATTTCAAAAGTAACGTTACTGCTGTCCACACTTTATTTTAAGTCTAATTGCCCATAACATGAGTGTTCAGTTCACTCCTAACTGATGCCTTAACTACACCTAGGGGATGTTTTACACTTCAGGTTGGCATGTTTAGTACTTGAATAGGAGTGATATCACTGCATGTTAACCTAGACTCAGGCCCTACCTAATCTTGGAGATACATTTCTCATGAATGAGTAACCAAGGGAGATACAATTTTTAGGAGTTAGTGCATGTCTAATGCAAGATTAATCACCATATTATGAGAGCCAATGCTATCATCCAGCAAAAAATACTCGTTTTCGCCCAACGTGGGGCTCGAACCCACGACCCTGAGATTAAGAGTCTCATGCTCTACCGACTGAGCTAGCCGGGCTCCCACTTAAATATGGTATGCAGACTCATCATTTTTTATTAAGGAAAACTGTTTCTGGATATTCCTCTGCTCTTGTTTTGCAAGGAACTTCACTTTTATACATCCTTCAGAGGAAAGAATGTCAAGTAAAATAAGACGAAATGAAAATGGAAGGTGTGAAATTTTCATTTTGAGATTGCATAAGAAATCAAATTCCTCTCACGTGCTATAGAATACCTAAACACTTTTGATTAAACCACTTTAGTTGTTATAATGACACCAAATTTGAAAGCCATCTGTGACTTTTCTGTTCTTACTCTGCAACAACCATGGCAATTACAAGTTAAAAAGTAAAATGTATGCAAATTTTAAAATGGAGAATGCGGGCATCGATCCCGCTACCTCTCGCATGCTAAGCGAGCGCTCTACCATTTGAGCTAATTCCCCTGTGTGCTCACTCAGCATCACATTTCAAAAGTAACGTTACTGCTGTCCACACTTTATTTTAAGTCTAATTGCCCATAACATGAGTGTTCAGTTCACTCCTAACTGATGCCTTAACTACACCTAGGGGATGTTTTACACTTCAGGTTGGCATGTTTAGTACTTGAATAGGAGTGATATCACTGTATGTTAACCTAGACTCAGGCCCTACCTAATCTTGGAGATACATTTCTCATGAATGAGTAACCAAGGGAGATACAATTTTTAGGAGTTAGTGCATGTCTAATGCAAGATTAATCACCATATTATGAGAGCCAATGCTATCATCCAGCAAAAAATACTCGTTTTCGCCCAACGTGGGGCTCGAACCCACGACCCTGAGATTAAGAGTCTCATGCTCTACCGACTGAGCTAGCCGGGCTCCCACTTAAATATGGTATGCAGACTCATCATTTTTTATTAAGGTAAACTGTTTCTGGATATTCCTCTGCTCTTGTTTTGCAAGGAACTTCACTTTTATACATCCTTCAGAGGAAAGAATGTCAAGTAAAATAAGACGAAATGAAAATGGAAGGTGTGAAATTTTCATTTTGAGATTGCATAAGAAATCAAATTCCTCTCACGTGCTATAGAATACCTAAACACTTTTGATTAAACCACTTTAGTTGTTATAATGACACCAAATTTGAAAGCCATCTGTGACTTTTCTGTTCTTACTCTGCAACAACCATGGCAATTACAAGTTAAAAAGTAAAATGTATGCAAATTTTAGAATGGAGAATGCGGGCATCGATCCCGCTACCTCTCGCATGCTAAGCGAGCGCTCTACCATTTGAGCTAATTCCCCTCTGTGCTCACTCAGCATCACATTTCAAAAGAAACGTTACTGCTGTCCACACTTTATTTTAAGTCTAATTGCCCATAACATGAGTGTTCAGTTCACTCCTAACTGATGCCTTAACTACACCTAGGGGATGTTTTACACTTCAGGTTGGCATGTTTAGTACTTGAATAGGAGTGATATCACTGTATGTTAACCTAGACTCAGGCCCTACCTAATCTTGGATATACATTTCTCATGAATGAGTAACCAAGGGAGATACAATTTTTAGGAGTTAGTGCATGTCTAATGCAAGATTAATCACCATATTATGAGAGCCAATGCAATCATCCAGCAAAAAATACTCGTTTTCGCCCAACGTGGGGCTCGAACCCACGACCCTGATATTAAGAGTCTCATGCTCTACCGACTGAGCTAGCCGGGCTAAAACTTAAATATGGTATGCAGACTCATCATTTTTTATTAAGGAAAACTGTTTCTGGATATTCCTCTGCTCTTGTTTTGCAAGGAACTTCACTTTTATACATCCTTCAGAGGAAAGAATGTCAAGTAAAATAAGACGAAATGAAAATGGAAGGTGTGAAATTTTCATTTTGAGATTGCATAAGAAATCAAATTCCTCTCACGTGCTATAGAATACCTAAACACTTTTGATTAAACCACTTTAGTTGTTATAATGACACCAAATTTGAAAGCCATCTGTGACTTTTCTGTTCTTACTCTGCAACAACCATGGCAATTACAAGTTAAAAAGTAAAATGTATGCAAATTTTAAAATGGAGAATGCGGGCATCGATCCCGCTACCTCTCGCATGCTAAGCGAGCGCTCTACCATTTGAGCTAATTCCCCTGTGTGCTCACTCAGCATCACATTTCAAAAGTAACGTTACTGCTGTCCACACTTTATTTTAAGTCTAATTGCCCATAACATGAGTGTTCAGTTCACTCCTAACTGATGCCTTAACTACACCTAGGGGATGTTTTACACTTCAGGTTGGCATGTTTAGTACTTGAATAGGAGTGATATCACTGTATGTTAACCTAGACTCAGGCCCTACCTAATCTTGGAGATACATTTCTCATGAATGAGTAACCAAGGGAGATACAATTTTTAGGAGTTAGTGCATGTCTAATGCAAGATTAATCACCATATTATGAGAGCCAATGCTATCATCCAGCAAAAAATACTCGTTTTCGCCCAACGTGGGGCTCGAACCCACGACCCTGAGATTAAGAGTCTCATGCTCTACCGACTGAGCTAGCCGGGCTCCCACTTAAATATGGTATGCAGACTCATCATTTTTTATTAAGGTAAACTGTTTCTGGATATTCCTCTGCTCTTGTTTTGCAAGGAACTTCACTTTTATACATCCTTCAGAGGAAAGAATGTCAAGTAAAATAAGACGAAATGAAAATGGAAGGTGTGAAATTTTCATTTTGAGATTGCATAAGAAATCAAATTCCTCTCACGTGCTATAGAATACCTAAACACTTTTGATTAAACCACTTTAGTTGTTATAATGACACCAAATTTGAAAGCCATCTGTGACTTTTCTGTTCTTACTCTGCAACAACCATGGCAATTACAAGTTAAAAAGTAAAATGTATGCAAATTTTAGAATGGAGAATGCGGGCATCGATCCCGCTACCTCTCGCATGCTAAGCGAGCGCTCTACCATTTGAGCTAATTCCCCTCTGTGCTCACTCAGCATCACATTTCAAAAGAAACGTTACTGCTGTCCACACTTTATTTTAAGTCTAATTGCCCATAACATGAGTGTTCAGTTCACTCCTAACTGATGCCTTAACTACACCTAGGGGATGTTTTACACTTCAGGTTGGCATGTTTAGTACTTGAATAGGAGTGATATCACTGTATGTTAACCTAGACTCAGGCCCTACCTAATCTTGGAGATACATTTCTCATGAATGAGTAACCAAGGGAGATACAATTTTTAGGAGTTAGTGCATGTCTAATGCAAGATTAATCACCATATTATGAGAGCCAATGCAATCATCCAGCAAAAAATACTCGTTTTCGCCCAACGTGGGGCTCGAACCCACGACCCTGATATTAAGAGTCTCATGCTCTACCGACTGAGCTAGCCGGGCTAAAACTTAAATATGGTATGCAGACTCATCATTTTTTATTAAGGAAAACTGTTTCTGGATATTCCTCTGCTCTTGTTTTGCAAGGAACTTCACTTTTATACATCCTTCAGAGGAAAGAATGTCAAGTAAAATAAGACGAAATGAAAATGGAAGGTGTGAAATTTTCATTTTGAGATTGCATAAGAAATCAAATTCCTCTCACGTGCTATAGAATACCTAAACACTTTTGATTAAACCACTTTAGTTGTTATAATGACACCAAATTTGAAAGCCATCTGTGACTTTTCTGTTCTTACTCTGCAACAACCATGGCAATTACAAGTTAAAAAGTAAAATGTATGCAAATTTTAAAATGGAGAATGCGGGCATCGATCCCGCTACCTCTCGCATGCTAAGCGAGCGCTCTACCATTTGAGCTAATTCCCCTGTGTGCTCACTCAGCATCACATTTCAAAAGTAACGTTACTGCTGTCCACACTTTATTTTAAGTCTAATTGCCCATAACATGAGTGTTCAGTTCACTCCTAACTCATGCCTTAACTACACCTAGGGGATGTTTTACACTTCAGGTTGGCATGTTTAGTACTTGAATAGGAGTGATATCACTGTATGTTAACCTAGACTCAGGCCCTACCTAATCTTGGAGATACATTTCTCATGAATGAGTAACCAAGGGAGATACAATTTTTAGGAGTTAGTGCATGTCTAATGCAAGATTAATCACCATATTATGAGAGCCAATGCTATCATCCAGCAAAAAATACTCGTTTTCGCCCAACGTGGGGCTCGAACCCACGACCCTGAGATTAAGAGTCTCATGCTCTACCGACTGAGCTAGCCGGGCTCCCACTTAAATATGGTATGCAGACTCATCATTTTTTATTAAGGAAAACTGTTTCTGGATATTCCTCTGCTCTTGTTTTGCAAGGAACTTCACTTTTATACATCCTTCAGAGGAAAGAATGTCAAGTAAAATAAGACGAAATGAAAATGGAAGGTGTGAAATTTTCATTTTGAGATTGCATAAGAAATCAAATTCCTCTCACGTGCTATAGAATACCTAAACACTTTTGATTAAACCACTTTAGTTGTTATAATGACACCAAATTTGAAAGCCATCTGTGACTTTTCTGTTCTTACTCTGCAACAACCATGGCAATTACAAGTTAAAAAGTAAAATGTATGCAAATTTTAGAATGGAGAATGCGGGCATCGATCCCGCTACCTCTCGTATGCTAAGCGAGCGCTCTACCATTTGAGCTAATTCCCCTGTGTGCTCACTCAGCATCACATTTCAAAAGTAACGTTACTGCTGTCCACACTTTATTTTAAGTCTAATTGCCCATAACATGAGTGTTCAGTTCACTCCTAACTGATGCCTTAACTACACCTAGGGGATGTTTTACACTTCAGGTTGGCATGTTTAGTACTTGAATAGGAGTGATATCACTGCATGTTAACCTAGACTCAGGCCCTACCTAATCTTGGAGATACATTTCTCATGAATGAGTAACCAAGGGAGATACAATTTTTAGGAGTTAGTGCATGTCTAATGCAAGATTAATCACCATATTATGAGAGCCAATGCTATCATCCAGCAAAAAATACTAGTTTTCGCCCAACGTGGGGCTCGAACCCACGACCCTGAGATTAAGAGTCTCATAGCTCTACCGACTGAGCTAGCCGTGATCCCCCTTAAATATGGTATGCAGACTCATCATTTTTTATTAAGGAAAACCGTTTCTGGATATTCCTCTGCTCTTGTTTTGCAAGGAACTTCACTTTTATACATCCTTCAGAGGAAAGAATGTCAAGTAAAATAAGACGAAATGAAAATGGAAGGTGTGAAATTTTCATTTTGAGATTGCATAAGAAATCAAATTCCTCTCACGTGCTATAGAATACCTAAACACTTTTGATTAAACCACTTTAGTTGTTATAATGACACCAAATTTGAAAGCCATCTGTGACTTTTCTGTTCTTACTCTGCAACAACCATGGCAATTACAAGTTAAAAAGTAAAATGTATGCAAATTTTAAAATGGAGAATGCGGGCATCGATCCCGCTACCTCTCGCATGCTAAGCGAGCGCTCTACCATTTGAGCTAATTCCCCTGTGTGCTCACTCAACATCACATTTCAAAAGTAACGTTAGTGCTGTCCACACTTTATTTTAAGTCTAATTGCCCATAACATGAGTGTTCAGTTCACTCCTAACTGATGCCTTAACTACACCTAGGGGATGTTTTACACTTCAGGTTGGCATGTTTAGTACTTGAATAGGAGTGATATCACTGTATGTTAACCTAGACTCAGGCCCTACCTAATCTTGGAGATACATTTCTCATGAATGAGTAACCAAGGGAGATACAATTTTTAGGAGTTAGTGCATGTCTAATGCAAGATTAATCACCATATTATGAGAGCCAATGCAATCATCCAGCAAAAAATACTCGTTTTCGCCCAACGTGGGGCTCGAACCCACGACCCTGATATTAAGAGTCTCATGCTCTACCGACTGAGATAGCCGGGCTCCCACTTAAATATGGTATGCAGACTCATCATTTTTTATTAAGGAAAACTGTTTCTGGATATTCCTCTGCTCTTGTTTTGCAAGGAACTTCACTTTTATACATCCTTCAGAGGAAAGAATGTCAAGTAAAATAAGACGAAATGAAAATGGAAGGTGTGAAATTTTCATTTTGAGATTGCATAAGAAATCAAATTCCTCTCACGTGCTATAGAATACCTAAACACTTTTGATTAAACCACTTTAGTTGTTATAATGACACCAAATTTGAAAGCCATCTGTGACTTTTCTGTTCTTACTCTGCAACAACCATGGCAATTACAAGTTAAAAAGTAAAATGTATGCAAATTTTAAAATGGAGAATGCGGGCATCGATCCCGCTACCTCTCGCATGCTAAGCGAGCGCTCTACCATTTGAGCTAATTCCCCTGTGTGCTCACTCAGCATCACATTTCAAAAGTAACGTTACTGCTGTCCACACTTTATTTTAAGTCTAATTGCCCATAACATGAGTGTTCAGTTCACTCCTAACTGATGCCTTAACTACACCTAGGGGATGTTTTACACTTCAGGTTGGCATGTTTAGTACTTGAATAGGAGTGATATCACTGTATGTTAACCTAGACTCAGGCCCTACCTAATCTTGGAGATACATTTCTCATGAATGAGTAACCAAGGGAGATACAATTTTTAGGAGTTAGTGCATGTCTAATGCAAGATTAATCACCATATTATGAGAGCCAATGCTATCATCCAGCAAAAAATACTCGTTTTCGCCCAACGTGGGGCTCGAACCCACGACCCTGAGATTAAGAGTCTCATGCTCTACCGACTGAGCTAGCCGGGCTCCCACTTAAATATGGTATGCAGACTCATCATTTTTTATTAAGGTAAACTGTTTCTGGATATTCCTCTGCTCTTGTTTTGCAAGGAACTTCACTTTTATACATCCTTCAGAGGAAAGAATGTCAAGTAAAATAAGACGAAATGAAAATGGAAGGTGTGAAATTTTCATTTTGAGATTGCATAAGAAATCAAATTCCTCTCACGTGCTATAGAATACCTAAACACTTTTGATTAAACCACTTTAGTTGTTATAATGACACCAAATTTGAAAGCCATCTGTGACTTTTCTGTTCTTACTCTGCAACAACCATGGCAATTACAAGTTAAAAAGTAAAATGTATGCAAATTTTAGAATGGAGAATGCAGGCATCGATCCCGCTACCTCTCGCATGCTAAGCGAGCGCTCTACCATTTGAGCTAATTCCCCTCTGTGCTCACTCAGCATCACATTTCAAAAGAAACGTTACTGCTGTCCACACTTTATTTTAAGTCTAATTGCCCATAACATGAGTGTTCAGTTCACTCCTAACTGATGCCTTAACTACACCTAGGGGATGTTTTACACTTCAGGTTGGCATGTTTAGTACTTGAATAGGAGTGATATCACTGTATGTTAACCTAGACTCAGGCCCTACCTAATCTTGGAGATACATTTCTCATGAATGAGTAACCAAGGGAGATACAATTTTTAGGAGTTAGTGCATGTCTAATGCAAGATTAATCACCATATTATGAGAGCCAATGCAATCATCCAGCAAAAAATACTCGTTTTCGCCCAACGTGGGGCTCGAACCCACGACCCTGATATTAAGAGTCTCATGCTCTACCGACAGAGCTAGCCGGGCTAAAACTTAAATATGGTATGCAGACTCATCATTTTTTATTAAGGAAAACTGTTTCTGGATATTCCTCTGCTCTTGTTTTGCAAGGAACTTCACTTTTATACATCCTTCAGAGGAAAGAATGTCAAGTAAAATAAGACGAAATGAAAATGGAAGGTGTGAAATTTTCATTTTGAGATTGCATAAGAAATCAAATTCCTCTCACGTGCTATAGAATACCTAAACACTTTTGATTAAACCACTTTAGTTGTTATAATGACACCAAATTTGAAAGCCATCTGTGACTTTTCTGTTCTTACTCTGCAACAACCATGGCAATTACAAGTTAAAAAGTAAAATGTATGCAAATTTTAAAATGGAGAATGCGGGCATCGATCCCGCTACCTCTCGCATGCTAAGCGAGCGCTCTACCATTTGAGCTAATTCCCCTGTGTGCTCACTCAGCATCACATTTCAAAAGTAACGTTACTGCTGTCCACACTTTATTTTAAGTCTAATTGCCCATAACATGAGTGTTCAGTTCACTCCTAACTCATGCCTTAACTACACCTAGGGGATGTTTTACACTTCAGGTTGGCATGTTTAGTACTTGAATAGGAGTGATATCACTGTATGTTAACCTAGACTCAGGCCCTACCTAATCTTGGAGATACATTTCTCATGAATGAGTAACCAAGGGAGATACAATTTTTAGGAGTTAGTGCATGTCTAATGCAAGATTAATCACCATATTATGAGAGCCAATGCTATCATCCAGCAAAAAATACTCGTTTTCGCCCAACGTGGGGCTCGAACCCACGACCCTGAGATTAAGAGTCTCATGCTCTACCGACTGAGCTAGCCGGGCTCCCACTTAAATATGGTATGCAGACTCATCATTTTTTATTAAGGAAAACTGTTTCTGGATATTCCTCTGCTCTTGTTTTGCAAGGAACTTCACTTTTATACATCCTTCAGAGGAAAGAATGTCAAGTAAAATAAGACGAAATGAAAATGGAAGGTGTGAAATTTTCATTTTTAGATTGCATAAGAAATCAAATTCCTCTCACGTGCTATAGAATACCTAAACACTTTTGATTAAACCACTTTAGTTGTTATAATGACACCAAATTTGAAAGCCATCTGTGACTTTTCTGTTCTTACTCTGCAACAACCATGGCAATTACAAGTTAAAAAGTAAAATGTATGCAAATTTTAGAATGGAGAATGCGGGCATCGATCCCGCTACCTCTCGCATGCTAAGCGAGCGCTCTACCATTTGAGCTAATTCCCCTGTGTGCTCACTCAGCATCACATTTCAAAAGTAACGTTACTGCTGTCCACACTTTATTTTAAGTCTAATTGCCCATAACATGAGTGTTCAGTTCACTCCTAACTGATGCCTTAACTACACCTAGGGGATGTTTTACACTTCAGGTTGGCATGTTTAATACTTGAATAGGAGTGATATCACTGTATGTTAACCTAGACTCAGGCCCTACCTAATCTTGGAGATACATTTCTCATGAATGAGTAACCAAGGGAGATACAATTTTTAGGAGTTAGTGCATGTCTAATGCAAGATTAATCACCATATTATGAGAGCCAATGCAATCATCCAGCAAAATATACTCGTTTTCGCCCAACGTGGGGCTCGAACCCACGACCCTGTTATTAAGAGTCTCATGCTCTACCGACTGAGCTAGCCGGGCTCCCACTTAAATATGGTATGCAGACTCATCATTTTTTATTAAGGAAAACCGTTTCTGGATATTCCTCTGCTCTTGTTTTGCAAGGAACTTCACTTTCATACATCCTTCAGAGGAAAGAATGTCAAGTAAAATAAGACGAAATGAAAATGGAAGGTGTGAAATTTTCATTTTGAGATTGCATAAGAAATCAAATTCCTCTCACGTGCTATAGAATACCTAAACACTTTTGATTAAACCACTTTAGTTGTTATAATGACACCAAATTTGAAAGCCATCTGTGACTTTTCTGTTCTTACTCTGCAACAACCATGGCAATTACAAGTTAAAAAGTAAAATGTATGCAAATTTTAGAATGGAGAATGCGGGCATCGATCCCGCTACCTCTCGTATGCTAAGCGAGCGCTCTACCATTTGAGCTAATTCCCCTGTGTGCTCACTCAGCATCACATTTCAAAAGTAACGTTACTGCTGTCCACACTGTATTTTAAGTCTAATTGCCCATAACATGAGTGTTCAGTTCACTCCTAACTGATGCCTTAACTACACCTAGGGGATGTTTTACACTTCAGGTTGGCATGTTTAGTACTTGAATAGGAGTGATATCACTGTATGTTAACCTAGACTCAGGCCCTACCTAATCTTGGAGATACATTTCTCATGAATGAGTAACCAAGGGAGATACAATTTTTAGGAGTTAGTGCATGTCTAATGCAAGATTAATCACCATAATATGAGAGCCAATGCTATCATCCAGCAAAAAATACTCGTTTTCGCCCAACGTGGGGCTCGAACCCACGACCCTGAGATTAAGAGTCTCATGCTCTACCGACTGAGCTAGCCGGGCTCCCACTTAAATATGGTATGCAGACTCATCATTTTTTATTAAGGAAAACTGTTTCTGGATATTCCTCTGCTCTTGTTTTGCAAGGAACTTCACTTTTATACATCCTTCAGAGGAAAGAATGTCAAGTAAAATAAGACGAAATGAAAATGGAAGGTGTGAAATTTTCATTTTGAGATTGCATAAGAAATCAAATTCCTCTCACGTGCTATAGAATACCTAAACACTTTTGATTAAACCACTTTAGTTGTTATAATGACACCAAATTTGAAAGCCATCTGTGACTTTTCTGTTCTTACTCTGCAACAACCATGGCAATTACAAGTTAAAAAGTAAAATGTATGCAAATTTTAGAATGGAGAATGCGGACATCGATCCCGCTACATCTCGCATGCTAAGCGAGCGCTCTACCATTTGAGCTAATTCCCCTGTGTGCTCACTCAGCATCACATTTCAAAAGTAACGTTACTGCTGTCCACACTTTATTTTAAGTCTAATTGCCCATAACATGAGTGTTCAGTTCACTCCTAACTGATGCCTTAACTACACCTAGGGGATGTTTTACACTTCAGGTTGGCATGTTTAGTACTTGAATAGGAGTGATATCACTGTATGTTAACCTAGACTCAGGCCCTACCTAATCTTGGAGATACATTTCTCATGAATGAGTAACCAAGGGAGATACAATTTTTAGGAGTTAGTGCATGTCTAATGCAAGATTAATCACCATATTATGAGAGCCAATGCTATCATCCAGCAAAAAATACTCGTTTTCGCCCAACGTGGGGCTCGAACCCACGACCCTGAGATTAAGAGTCTCATGCTCTACCGACTGAGCTAGCCGGGCTCCCACTTAAATATGGTATGCAGACTCATCATTTTTTATTAAGGAAAACTGTTTCTGGATATTCCTCTGCTCTTGTTTTGCAAGGAACTTCACTTTTATACATCCTTCAGAGGAAAGAATGTCAAGTAAAATAAGACGAAATGAAAATGGAAGGTGTGAAATTTTCATTTTGAGATTGCATAAGAAATCAAATTCCTCTCACGTGCTATAGAATACCTAAACACTTTTGATTAAACCACTTTAGTTGTTATAATGACACCAAATTTGAAAGCCATCTGTGACTTTTCTGTTCTTACTCTGCAACAACCATGGCAATTACAAGTTAAAAAGTAAAATGTATGCAAATTTTAGAATGGAGAATGCGGGCATCGATCCCGCTACCTCTCGTATGCTAAGCGAGCGCTCTACCATTTGAGCTAATTCCCCTGTGTGCTCACTCAGCATCACATTTCAAAAGTAACGTTACTGCTGTCCACACTTTATTTTAAGTCTAATTGCCCATAACATGAGTGTTCAGTTCACTCCTAACTGATGCCTTAACTACACCTAGGGGATGTTTTACACTTCAGGTTGGCATGTTTAGTACTTGAATAGGAGTGATATCACTGCATGTTAACCTAGACTCAGGCCCTACCTAATCTTGGAGATACATTTCTCATGAATGAGTAACCAAGGGAGATACAATTTTTAGGAGTTAGTGCATGTCTAATGCAAGATTAATCACCATATTATGAGAGCCAATGCTATCATCCAGCAAAAAATACTCGTTTTCGCCCAACGTGGGGCTCGAACCCACGACCCTGAGATTAAGAGTCTCATAGCTCTACCGACTGAGCTAGCCGTGCTCCCACTTAAATATGGTATGCAGACTCATCATTTTTTATTAAGGAAAACCGTTTCTGGATATTCCTCTGCTCTTGTTTTGCAAGGAACTTCACTTTTATACATCCTTCAGAGGAAAGAATGTCAAGTAAAATAAGACGAAATGAAAATGGAAGGTGTGAAATTTTCATTTTGAGATTGCATAAGAAATCAAATTCCTCTCACGTGCTATAGAATACCTAAACACTTTTGATTAAACCACTTTAGTTGTTATAATGACACCAAATTTGAAAGCCATCTGTGACTTTTCTGTTCTTACTCTGCAACAACCATGACAATTACAAGTTAAAAAGTAAAATGTATGCAAATTTTAGAATGGAGAATGCGGGCATCGATCCCGCTACCTCTCGCATGCTAAGCGAGCGCTCTACCATTTGAGCTAATTCCCCTGTGTGCTCACTCAGCATCACATTTCAAAAGTAACGTTACTGCTGTCCACACTTTATTTTAAGTCTAATTGCCCATAACATGAGTGTTCAGTTCACTCCTAACTGATGCCTTAACTACACCTAGGGGATGTTTTACACTTCAGGTTGTCATGTTTAGTACTTGAATAGGAGTGATATCACTGCATGTTAACCTAGACTCAGGCCCTACCTAATCTTGGAGATACATTTCTCATGAATGAGTAACCAAGGGAGATACAATTTTTAGGAGTTAGTGCATGTCTAATGCAAGATTAATCACCATATTATGAGAGCCAATGCTATCATCCAGCAAAAAATACTCGTTTTCGCCCAACGTGGGGCTCGAACCCACGACCCTGAGATTAAGAGTCTCATGCTCTACCGACTGAGCTAGCCGGGCTCCCACTTAAATATGGTATGCAGACTCATCATTTTTTATTACGGAAAACTGTTTCTGGATATTCCTCTGCTCTTGTTTTGCAAGGAACTTCACTTTTATACATCCTTCAGAGGAAAGAATGTCAAGTAAAATAAGACGAAATGAAAATGGAAGGTGTGAAATTTTCATTTTGAGATTGCATAAGAAATCAAATTCCTCTCACGTGCTATAGAATACCTAAACACTTTTGATTAAACCACTTTAGTTGTTATAATGACACCAAATTTGAAAGCCATCTGTGACTTTTCTGTTCTTACTCTGCAACAACCATGGCAATTACAAGTTAAAAAGTAAAATGTATGCAAATTTTAAAATGGAGAATGCGGGTATCGATCCCGCTACCTCTCGCATGCTAAGCGAGCGCTCTACCATTTGAGCTAATTCCCCTGTGTGCTCACTCAGCATCACATTTCAAAAGTAACGTTACTGCTGTCCACACTTTATTTTAAGTCTAATTGCCCATAACATGAGTGTTCAGTTCACTCCTAACTGATGCCTTAACTACACCTAGGGGATGTTTTACACTTCAGGTTGGCATGTTTAGTACTTGAATAGGAGTGATATCACTGTATGTTAACCTAGACTCAGGCCCTACCTAATCTTGGAGATACATTTCTCATGAATGAGTAACCAAGGGAGATACAATTTTTAGGAGTTAGTGCATGTCTAATGCAAGATTAATCACCATATTATGAGAGCCAATGCTATCATCCAGCAAAAATTACTCGTTTTCGCCCAACGTGGGGCTCGAACCCACAACCCTGAGATTAAGAGTCTCATGCTCTACCGACTGAGCTAGCCGGGCTCCCACTTAAATATGGTATGCAGACTCATCATTTTTTATTAAGGAAAACTGTTTCTGGATATTCCTCTGCTCTTGTTTTGCAAGGAACTTCACTTTTATACATCCTTCAGAGGAAAGAATGTCAAGTAAAATAAGACGAAATGAAAATGGAAGGTGTGAAATTTTCATTTTGAGATTGCATAAGAAATCAAATTCCTCTCACGTGCTATAGAATACCTAAACACTTTTGATTAAACCACTTTAGTTGTTATAATGACACCAAATTTGAAAGCCATCTGTGACTTTTCTGTTCTTACTCTGCAACAACCATGGCAATTGCAAGTTAAAAAGTAAAATGTATGCAAATTTTAGAATGGAGAATGCGGGCATCGATCCCGCTACCTCTCGCATGCTAAGCGAGCGCTCTACCATTTGAGCTAATTCCCCTGTGTGCTCACTCAGCATCACATTTCAAAAGTAACGTTACTGCTGTCCACACTTTATTTTAAGTCTAATTGCCCATAACATGAGTGTTCAGTTCACTCCTAACTGATGCCTTTACTACACCTAGGGGATGTTTTACACTTCAGGTTGTCATGTTTAGTACTTGAATAGGAGTGATATCACTGCATGTTAACCTAGACTCAGGCCCTACCTAATCTTGGAGATACATTTCTCATGAATGAGTAACCAAGGGAGATACAATTTTTAGGAGTTAGTGCATGTCTAATGCAAGATTAATCACCATATTATGAGAGCCAATGCTATCATCCAGCAAAAAATACTCGTTTTCGCCCAACGTGGGGCTGGAACCCACGACCCTGAGATTAAGAGTCTCATGCTCTACCGACTGAGCTAGCCGGGCTCCCACTTAAATATGGTATGCAGACTCATCATTTTTTATTAAGGAAAACTGTTTCTGGATATTCCTCTGCTCTTGTTTTGCAAGGAACTTCACTTTTATACATCCTTCAGAGGAAAGAATGTCAAGTAAAATAAGACGAAATGAAAATGGAAGGTGTGAAATTTTCATTTTGAGATTGCATAAGAAATCAAATTCCTCTCACGTGCTATAGAATACCTAAACACTTTTGATTAAACCACTTTAGTTGTTATAATGACACCAAATTTGAAAGCCATCTGTGACTTTTCTGTTCTTACTCTGCAACAACCATGGCAATTACAAGTTAAAAAGTAAAATGTATGCAAATTTTAAAATGGAGAATGCGGGCATCGATCCCGCTACCTCTCGCATGCTAAGCGAGCGCTCTACCATTTGAGCTTATTCCCCTGTGTGCTCACTCAGCATCACATTTCAAAAGTAACGTTACTGCTGTCCACACTTTATTTTAAGTCTAATTGCCCATAACATGAGTGTTCAGTTCACTCCTAACTGATGCCTTAACTACACCTAGGGGATGTTTTACACTTCAGGTTGGCATGTTTAGTACTTGAATAGGAGTGATATCACTGTATGTTAACCTAGACTCAGGCCCTACCTAATCTTGGAGATACATTTCTCATGAATGAGTAACCAAGGGAGATACAATTTTTAGGAGTTAGTGCATGTCTAATGCAAGATTAATCACCATATTATGAGAGCCAATGCAATCATCCAGCAAAATATACTCGTTTTCGCCCAACGTGGGGCTCGAACCCACGACCCTGATATTAAGAGTCTCATGCTCTACCGACTGAGCTAGCCGGGCTCCCACTTAAATATGGTATGCAGACTCATCATTTTTTATTAAGGAAAACCGTTTCTGGATATTCCTCTGCTCTTGTTTTGCAAGGAACTTCACTTTCATACATCCTTCAGAGGAAAGAATGTCAAGTAAAATAAGACGAAATGAAAATGGAAGGTGTGAAATTTTCATTTTGAGATTGCATAAGAAATCAAATTCCTCTCACGTGCTATAGAATACCTAAACACTTTTGATTAAACCACTTTAGTTGTTATAATGACACCAAATTTGAAAGCCATCTGTGACTTTTCTGTTCTTACTCTGCAACAACCATGGCAATTACAAGTTAAAAAGTAAAATGTATGCAAATTTTAGAATGGAGAATGCGGGCATCGATCCCGCTACCTCTCGTATGCTAAGCGAGCGCTCTACCATTTGAGCTAATTCCCCTGTGTGCTCACTCAGCATCACATTTCAAAAGTAACGTTACTGCTGTCCACACTGTATTTTAAGTCTAATTGCCCATAACATGAGTGTTCAGTTCACTCCTAACTGATGCCTTAACTACACCTAGGGGATGTTTTACACTTCAGGTTGGCATGTTTAGTACTTGAATAGGAGTGATATCACTGTATGTTAACCTAGACTCAGGCCCTACCTAATCTTGGAGATACATTTCTCATGAATGAGTAACCAAGGGAGATACAATTTTTAGGAGTTAGTGCATGTCTAATGCAAGATTAATCACCATAATATGAGAGCCAATGCTATCATCCAGCAAAAAATACTCGTTTTCGCCCAACGTGGGGCTCGAACCCACGACCCTGAGATTAAGAGTCTCATGCTCTACCGACTGAGCTAGCCGGGCTCCCACTTAAATATGGTATGCAGACTCATCATTTTTTATTAAGGAAAACTGTTTCTGGATATTCCTCTGCTCTTGTTTTGCAAGGAACTTCACTTTTATACATCCTTCAGAGGAAAGAATGTCAAGTAAAATAAGACGAAATGAAAATGGAAGGTGTGAAATTTTCATTTTGAGATTGCATAAGAAATCAAATTCCTCTCACGTGCTATAGAATACCTAAACACTTTTGATTAAACCACTTTAGTTGTTATAATGACACCAAATTTGAAAGCCATCTGTGACTTTTCTGTTCTTACTCTGCAACAACCATGGCAATTACAAGTTAAAAAGTAAAATGTATGCAAATTTTAGAATGGAGAATGCGGACATCGATCCCGCTACATCTCGCATGCTAAGCGAGCGCTCTACCATTTGAGCTAATTCCCCTGTGTGCTCACTCAGCATCACATTTCAAAAGTAACGTTACTGCTGTCCACACTTTATTTTAAGTCTAATTGCCCATAACATGAGTGTTCAGTTCACTCCTAACTGATGCCTTAACTACACCTAGGGGATGTTTTACACTTCAGGTTGGCATGTTTAGTACTTGAATAGGAGTGATATCACTGTATGTTAACCTAGACTCAGGCCCTACCTAATCTTGGAGATACATTTCTCATGAATGAGTAACCAAGGGAGATACAATTTTTAGGAGTTAGTGCATGTCTAATGCAAGATTAATCACCATATTATGAGAGCCAATGCTATCATCCAGCAAAAAATACTCGTTTTCGCCCAACGTGGGGCTCGAACCCACGACCCTGAGATTAAGAGTCTCATGCTCTACCGACTGAGCTAGCCGGGCTCCCACTTAAATATGGTATGCAGACTCATCATTTTTTATTAAGGAAAACTGTTTCTGGATATTCCTCTGCTCTTGTTTTGCAAGGAACTTCACTTTTATACATCCTTCAGAGGAAAGAATGTCAAGTAAAATAAGACGAAATGAAAATGGAAGGTGTGAAATTTTCATTTTGAGATTGCATAAGAAATCAAATTCCTCTCACGTGCTATAGAATACCTAAACACTTTTGATTAAACCACTTTAGTTGTTATAATGACACCAAATTTGAAAGCCATCTGTGACTTTTCTGTTCTTACTCTGCAACAACCATGGCAATTACAAGTTAAAAAGTAAAATGTATGCAAATTTTAGAATGGAGAATGCGGGCATCGATCCCGCTACCTCTCGTATGCTAAGCGAGCGCTCTACCATTTGAGCTAATTCCCCTGTGTGCTCACTCAGCATCACATTTCAAAAGTAACGTTACTGCTGTCCACACTTTATTTTAAGTCTAATTGCCCATAACATGAGTGTTCAGTTCACTCCTAACTGATGCCTTAACTACACCTAGGGGATGTTTTACACTTCAGGTTGTCATGTTTAGTACTTGAATAGGAGTGATATCACTGCATGTTAACCTAGACTCAGGCCCTACCTAATCTTGGAGATACATTTCTCATGAATGAGTAACCAAGGGAGATACAATTTTTAGGAGTTAGTGCATGTCTAATGCAAGATTAATCACCATATTATGAGAGCCAATGCTATCATCCAGCAAAAAATACTTGTTTTCGCCCAACGTGGGGCTTGAACCCACGACCCTGAGATTAAGAGTCTCATGCTCTACCGACTGAGCTAGCCGGGCTCCCACTTAAATATGGTATGCAGACTCATCATTTTTTATTACGGAAAACTGTTTCTGGATATTCCTCTGCTCTTGTTTTGCAAGGAACTTCACTTTTATACATCCTTCAGAGGAAAGAATGTCAAGTAAAATAAGACGAAATGAAAATGGAAGGTGTGAAATTTTCATTTTGAGATTGCATAAGAAATCAAATTCCTCTCACGTGCTATAGAATACCTAAACACTTTTGATTAAACCACTTTAGTTGTTATAATGACACCAAATTTGAAAGCCATCTGTGACTTTTCTGTTCTTACTCTGCAACAACCATGGCAATTACAAGTTAAAAAGTAAAATGTATGCAAATTTTAAAATGGAGAATGCGGGTATCGATCCCGCTACCTCTCGCATGCTAAGCGAGCGCTCTACCATTTGAGCTAATTCCCCTGTGTGCTCACTCAGCATCACATTTCAAAAGTAACGTTACTGCTGTCCACACTTTATTTTAAGTCTAATTGCCCATAACATGAGTGTTCAGTTCACTCCTAACTGATGCCTTAACTACACCTAGGGGATGTTTTACACTTCAGGTTGGCATGTTTAGTACTTGAATAGGAGTGATATCACTGTATGTTAACCTAGACTCAGGCCCTACCTAATCTTGGAGATACATTTCTCATGAATGAGTAACCAAGGGAGATACAATTTTTAGGAGTTAGTGCATGTCTAATGCAAGATTAATCACCATATTATGAGAGCCAATGCTATCATCCAGCAAAAAATACTCGTTTTCGCCCAACGTGGGGCTCGAACCCACAACCCTGAGATTAAGAGTCTCATGCTCTACCGACTGAGCTAGCCGGGCTCCCACTTAAATATGGTATGCAGACTCATCATTTTTTATTAAGGAAAACTGTTTCTGGATATTCCTCTGCTCTTGTTTTGCAAGGAACTTCACTTTTATACATCCTTCAGAGGAAAGAATGTCAAGTAAAATAAGACGAAATGAAAATGGAAGGTGTGAAATTTTCATTTTGAGATTGCATAAGAAATCAAATTCCTCTCACGTGCTATAGAATACCTAAACACTTTTGATTAAACCACTTTAGTTGTTATAATGACACCAAATTTGAAAGCCATCTGTGACTTTTCTGTTCTTACTCTGCAACAACCATGGCAATTGCAAGTTAAAAAGTAAAATGTATGCAAATTTTAGAATGGAGAATGCGGGCATCGATCCCGCTACCTCTCGCATGCTAAGCGAGCGCTCTACCATTTGAGCTAATTCCCCTGTGTGCTCACTCAGCATCACATTTCAAAAGTAACGTTACTGCTGTCCACACTTTATTTTAAGTCTAATTGCCCATAACATGAGTGTTCAGTTCACTCCTAACTGATGCCTTAACTACACCTAGGGGATGTTTTACACTTCAGGTTGTCATGTTTAGTACTTGAATAGGAGTGATATCACTGCATGTTAACCTAGACTCAGGCCCTACCTAATCTTGGAGATACATTTCTCATGAATGAGTAACCAAGGGAGATACAATTTTTAGGAGTTAGTGCATGTCTAATGCAAGATTAATCACCATATTATGAGAGCCAATGCTATCATCCAGCAAAAAATACTCGTTTTCGCCCAACGTGGGGCTGGAACCCACGACCCTGAGATTAAGAGTCTCATGCTCTACCGACTGAGCTAGCCGGGCTCCCACTTAAATATGGTATGCAGACTCATCATTTTTTATTAAGGAAAACTGTTTCTGGATATTCCTCTGCTCTTGTTTTGCAAGGAACTTCACTTTTATACATCCTTCAGAGGAAAGAATGTCAAGTAAAATAAGACGAAATGAAAATGGAAGGTGTGAAATTTTCATTTTGAGATTGCATAAGAAATCAAATTCCTCTCACGTGCTATAGAATACCTAAACACTTTTGATTAAACCACTTTAGTTGTTATAATGACACCAAATTTGAAAGCCATCTGTGACTTTTCTGTTCTTACTCTGCAACAACCATGGCAATTACAAGTTAAAAAGTAAAATGTATGCAAATTTTAAAATGGAGAATGCGGGCATCGATCCCGCTACCTCTCGCATGCTAAGCGAGCGCTCTACCATTTGAGCTTATTCCCCTGTGTGCTCACTCAGCATCACATTTCAAAAGTAACGTTACTGCTGTCCACACTTTATTTTAAGTCTAATTGCCCATAACATGAGTGTTCAGTTCACTCCTAACTGATGCCTTAACTACACCTAGGGGATGTTTTACACTTCAGGTTGGCATGTTTAGTACTTGAATAGGAGTGATATCACTGTATGTTAACCTAGACTCAGGCCCTACCTAATCTTGGAGATACATTTCTCATGAATGAGTAACCAAGGGAGATACAATTTTTAGGAGTTAGTGCATGTCTAATGCAAGATTAATCACCATATTATGAGAGCCAATGCAATCATCCAGCAAAATATACTCGTTTTCGCCCAACGTGGGGCTCGAACCCACGACCCTGATATTAAGAGTCTCATGCTCTACCGACTGAGCTAGCCGGGCTCCCACTTAAATATGGTATGCAGACTCATCATTTTTTATTAAGGAAAACCGTTTCTGGATATTCCTCTGCTCTTGTTTTGCAAGGAACTTCACTTTCATACATCCTTCAGAGGAAAGAATGTCAAGTAAAATAAGACGAAATGAAAATGGAAGGTGTGAAATTTTCATTTTGAGATTGCATAAGAAATCAAATTCCTCTCACGTGCTATAGAATACCTAAACACTTTTGATTAAACCACTTTAGTTGTTATAATGACACCAAATTTGAAAGCCATCTGTGACTTTTCTGTTCTTACTCTGCAACAACCATGGCAATTACAAGTTAAAAAGTAAAATGTATGCAAATTTTAGAATGGAGAATGCGGGCATCGATCCCGCTACCTCTCGTATGCTAAGCGAGCGCTCTACCATTTGAGCTAATTCCCCTGTGTGCTCACTCAGCATCACATTTCAAAAGTAACGTTACTGCTGTCCACACTGTATTTTAAGTCTAATTGCCCATAACATGAGTGTTCAGTTCACTCCTAACTGATGCCTTAACTACACCTAGGGGATGTTTTACACTTCAGGTTGGCATGTTTAGTACTTGAATAGGAGTGATATCACTGTATGTTAACCTAGACTCAGGCCCTACCTAATCTTGGAGATACATTTCTCATGAATGAGTAACCAAGGGAGATACAATTTTTAGGAGTTAGTGCATGTCTAATGCAAGATTAATCACCATAATATGAGAGCCAATGCTATCATCCAGCAAAAAATACTCGTTTTCGCCCAACGTGGGGCTCGAACCCACGACCCTGAGATTAAGAGTCTCATGCTCTACCGACTGAGCTAGCCGGGCTCCCACTTAAATATGGTATGCAGACTCATCATTTTTTATTAAGGAAAACTGTTTCTGGATATTCCTCTGCTCTTGTTTTGCAAGGAACTTCACTTTTATACATCCTTCAGAGGAAAGAATGTCAAGTAAAATAAGACGAAATGAAAATGGAAGGTGTGAAATTTTCATTTTGAGATTGCATAAGAAATCAAATTCCTCTCACGTGCTATAGAATACCTAAACACTTTTGATTAAACCACTTTAGTTGTTATAATGACACCAAATTTGAAAGCCATCTGTGACTTTTCTGTTCTTACTCTGCAACAACCATGGCAATTACAAGTTAAAAAGTAAAATGTATGCAAATTTTAGAATGGAGAATGCGGACATCGATCCCGCTACATCTCGCATGCTAAGCGAGCGCTCTACCATTTGAGCTAATTCCCCTGTGTGCTCACTCAGCATCACATTTCAAAAGTAACGTTACTGCTGTCCACACTTTATTTTAAGTCTAATTGCCCATAACATGAGTGTTCAGTTCACTCCTAACTGATGCCTTAACTACACCTAGGGGATGTTTTACACTTCAGGTTGGCATGTTTAGTACTTGAATAGGAGTGATATCACTGTATGTTAACCTAGACTCAGGCCCTACCTAATCTTGGAGATACATTTCTCATGAATGAGTAACCAAGGGAGATACAATTTTTAGGAGTTAGTGCATGTCTAATGCAAGATTAATCACCATATTATGAGAGCCAATGCTATCATCCAGCAAAAAATACTCGTTTTCGCCCAACGTGGGGCTCGAACCCACGACCCTGAGATTAAGAGTCTCATGCTCTACCGACTGAGCTAGCCGGGCTCCCACTTAAATATGGTATGCAGACTCATCATTTTTTATTAAGGAAAACTGTTTCTGGATATTCCTCTGCTCTTGTTTTGCAAGGAACTTCACTTTTATACATCCTTCAGAGGAAAGAATGTCAAGTAAAATAAGACGAAATGAAAATGGAAGGTGTGAAATTTTCATTTTGAGATTGCATAAGAAATCAAATTCCTCTCACGTGCTATAGAATACCTAAACACTTTTGATTAAACCACTTTAGTTGTTATAATGACACCAAATTTGAAAGCCATCTGTGACTTTTCTGTTCTTACTCTGCAACAACCATGGCAATTACAAGTTAAAAAGTAAAATGTATGCAAATTTTAGAATGGAGAATGCGGGCATCGATCCCGCTACCTCTCGTATGCTAAGCGAGCGCTCTACCATTTGAGCTAATTCCCCTGTGTGCTCACTCAGCATCACATTTCAAAAGTAACGTTACTGCTGTCCACACTTTATTTTAAGTCTAATTGCCCATAACATGAGTGTTCAGTTCACTCCTAACTGATGCCTTAACTACACCTAGGGGATGTTTTACACTTCAGGTTGGCATGTTTAGTACTTGAATAGGAGTGATATCACTGCATGTTAACCTAGACTCAGGCCCTACCTAATCTTGGAGATACATTTCTCATGAATGAGTAACCAAGGGAGATACAATTTTTAGGAGTTAGTGCATGTCTAATGCAAGATTAATCACCATATTATGAGAGCCAATGCTATCATCCAGCAAAAAATACTCGTTTTCGCCCAACGTGGGGCTCGAACCCACGACCCTGAGATTAAGAGTCTCATAGCTCTACCGACTGAGCTAGCCGTGCTCCCACTTAAATATGGTATGCAGACTCATCATTTTTTATTAAGGAAAACCGTTTCTGGATATTCCTCTGCTCTTGTTTTGCAAGGAACTTCACTTTTATACATCCTTCAGAGGAAAGAATGTCAAGTAAAATAAGACGAAATGAAAATGGAAGGTGTGAAATTTTCATTTTGAGATTGCATAAGAAATCAAATTCCTCTCACGTGCTATAGAATACCTAAACACTTTTGATTAAACCACTTTAGTTGTTATAATGACACCAAATTTGAAAGCCATCTGTGACTTTTCTGTTCTTACTCTGCAACAACCATGACAATTACAAGTTAAAAAGTAAAATGTATGCAAATTTTAGAATGGAGAATGCGGGCATCGATCCCGCTACCTCTCGCATGCTAAGCGAGCGCTCTACCATTTGAGCTAATTCCCCTGTGTGCTCACTCAGCATCACATTTCAAAAGTAACGTTACTGCTGTCCACACTTTATTTTAAGTCTAATTGCCCATAACATGAGTGTTCAGTTCACTCCTAACTGATGCCTTAACTACACCTAGGGGATGTTTTACACTTCAGGTTGTCATGTTTAGTACTTGAATAGGAGTGATATCACTGCATGTTAACCTAGACTCAGGCCCTACCTAATCTTGGAGATACATTTCTCATGAATGAGTAACCAAGGGAGATACAATTTTTAGGAGTTAGTGCATGTCTAATGCAAGATTAATCACCATATTATGAGAGCCAATGCTATCATCCAGCAAAAAATACTCGTTTTCGCCCAACGTGGGGCTCGAACCCACGACCCTGAGATTAAGAGTCTCATGCTCTACCGACTGAGCTAGCCGGGCTCCCACTTAAATATGGTATGCAGACTCATCATTTTTTATTACGGAAAACTGTTTCTGGATATTCCTCTGCTCTTGTTTTGCAAGGAACTTCACTTTTATACATCCTTCAGAGGAAAGAATGTCAAGTAAAATAAGACGAAATGAAAATGGAAGGTGTGAAATTTTCATTTTGAGATTGCATAAGAAATCAAATTCCTCTCACGTGCTATAGAATACCTAAACACTTTTGATTAAACCACTTTAGTTGTTATAATGACACCAAATTTGAAAGCCATCTGTGACTTTTCTGTTCTTACTCTGCAACAACCATGGCAATTACAAGTTAAAAAGTAAAATGTATGCAAATTTTAAAATGGAGAATGCGGGTATCGATCCCGCTACCTCTCGCATGCTAAGCGAGCGCTCTACCATTTGAGCTAATTCCCCTGTGTGCTCACTCAGCATCACATTTCAAAAGTAACGTTACTGCTGTCCACACTTTATTTTAAGTCTAATTGCCCATAACATGAGTGTTCAGTTCACTCCTAACTGATGCCTTAACTACACCTAGGGGATGTTTTACACTTCAGGTTGGCATG
Organism: Triturus cristatus; assembly: GCF_964204655.1. Classification (NCBI taxonomy): domain Eukaryota; kingdom Metazoa; phylum Chordata; class Amphibia; order Caudata; family Salamandridae; genus Triturus; species Triturus cristatus. The sequence goes on along the minus strand of NC_140585.1, from coordinate 123,190,940 downwards.
TTTAGTACTTGAATAGGAGTGATATCACTGTATGTTAACCTAGACTCAGGCCCTACCTAATCTTGGAGATACATTTCTCATGAATGAGTAACCAAGGGAGATACAATTTTTAGGAGTTAGTGCATGTCTAATGCAAGATTAATCACCATATTATGAGAGCCAATGCTATCATCCAGCAAAAAATACTCGTTTTCGCCCAACGTGGGGCTCGAACCCACAACCCTGAGATTAAGAGTCTCATGCTCTACCGACTGAGCTAGCCGGGCTCACACTTAAATATGGTATGCAGACTCATCATTTTTTATTAAGGAAAACTGTTTCTGGATATTCCTCTGCTCTTGTTTTGCAAGGAACTTCACTTTTATACATCCTTCAGAGGAAAGAATGTCAAGTAAAATAAGACGAAATGAAAATGGAAGGTGTGAAATTTTCATTTTGAGATTGCATAAGAAATCAAATTCCTCTCACGTGCTATAGAATACCTAAACACTTTTGATTAAACCACTTTAGTTGTTATAATGACACCAAATTTGAAAGCCATCTGTGACTTTTCTGTTCTTACTCTGCAACAACCATGGCAATTGCAAGTTAAAAAGTAAAATGTATGCAAATTTTAGAATGGAGAATGCGGGCATCGATCCCGCTACCTCTCGCATGCTAAGCGAGCGCTCTACCATTTGAGCTAATTCCCCTGTGTGCTCACTCAGCATCACATTTCAAAAGTAACGTTACTGCTGTCCACACTTTATTTTAAGTCTAATTGCCCATAACATGAGTGTTCAGTTCACTCCTAACTGATGCCTTAACTACACCTAGGGGATGTTTTACACTTCAGGTTGTCATGTTTAGTACTTGAATAGGAGTGATATCACTGCATGTTAACCTAGACTCAGGCCCTACCTAATCTTGGAGATACATTTCTCATGAATGAGTAACCAAGGGAGATACAATTTTTAGGAGTTAGTGCATGTCTAATGCAAGATTAATCACCATATTATGAGAGCCAATGCTATCATCCAGCAAAAAATACTCGTTTTCGCCCAACGTGGGGCTGGAACCCACGACCCTGAGATTAAGAGTCTCATGCTCTACCGACTGAGCTAGCCGGGCTCCCACTTAAATATGGTATGCAGACTCATCATTTTTTATTAAGGAAAACTGTTTCTGGATATTCCTCTGCTCTTGTTTTGCAAGGAACTTCACTTTTATACATCCTTCAGAGGAAAGAATGTCAAGTAAAATAAGACGAAATGAAAATGGAAGGTGTGAAATTTTCATTTTGAGATTGCATAAGAAATCAAATTCCTCTCACGTGCTATAGAATACCTAAACACTTTTGATTAAACCACTTTAGTTGTTATAATGACACCAAATTTGAAAGCCATCTGTGACTTTTCTGTTCTTACTCTGCAACAACCATGGCAATTACAAGTTAAAAAGTAAAATGTATGCAAATTTTAAAATGGAGAATGCGGGCATCGATCCCGCTACCTCTCGCATGCTAAGCGAGCGCTCTACCATTTGAGCTTATTCCCCTGTGTGCTCACTCAGCATCACATTTCAAAAGTAACGTTACTGCTGTCCACACTTTATTTTAAGTCTAATTGCCCATAACATGAGTGTTCAGTTCACTCCTAACTGATGCCTTAACTACACCTAGGGGATGTTTTACACTTCAGGTTGGCATGTTTAGTACTTGAATAGGAGTGATATCACTGTATGTTAACCTAGACTCAGGCCCTACCTAATCTTGGAGATACATTTCTCATGAATGAGTAACCAAGGGAGATACAATTTTTAGGAGTTAGTGCATGTCTAATGCAAGATTAATCACCATATTATGAGAGCCAATGCAATCATCCAGCAAAATATACTCGTTTTCGCCCAACGTGGGGCTCGAACCCACGACCCTGATATTAAGAGTCTCATGCTCTACCGACTGAGCTAGCCGGGCTCCCACTTAAATATGGTATGCAGACTCATCATTTGTTATTAAGGAAAACCGTTTCTGGATATTCCTCTGCTCTTGTTTTGCAAGGAACTTCACTTTCATACATCCTTCAGAGGAAAGAATGTCAAGTAAAATAAGACGAAATGAAAATGGAAGGTGTGAAATTTTCATTTTGAGATTGCATAAGAAATCAAATTCCTCTCACGTGCTATAGAATACCTAAACACTTTTGATTAAACCACTTTAGTTGTTATAATGACACCAAATTTGAAAGCCATCTGTGACTTTTCTGTTCTTACTCTGCAACAACCATGGCAATTACAAGTTAAAAAGTAAAATGTATGCAAATTTTAGAATGGAGAATGCGGGCATCGATCCCGCTACCTCTCGTATGCTAAGCGAGCGCTCTACCATTTGAGCTAATTCCCCTGTGTGCTCACTCAGCATCACATTTCAAAAGTAACGTTACTGCTGTCCACACTGTATTTTAAGTCTAATTGCCCATAACATGAGTGTTCAGTTCACTCCTAACTGATGCCTTAACTACACCTAGGGGATGTTTTACACTTCAGGTTGGCATGTTTAGTACTTGAATAGGAGTGATATCACTGTATGTTAACCTAGACTCAGGCCCTACCTAATCTTGGAGATACATTTCTCATGAATGAGTAACCAAGGGAGATACAATTTTTAGGAGTTAGTGCATGTCTAATGCAAGATTAATCACCATAATATGAGAGCCAATGCTATCATCCAGCAAAAAATACTCGTTTTCGCCCAACGTGGGGCTCGAACCCACGACCCTGAGATTAAGAGTCTCATGCTCTACCGACTGAGCTAGCCGGGCTCCCACTTAAATATGGTATGCAGACTCATCATTTTTTATTAAGGAAAACTGTTTCTGGATATTCCTCTGCTCTTGTTTTGCAAGGAACTTCACTTTTATACATCCTTCAGAGGAAAGAATGTCAAGTAAAATAAGACGAAATGAAAATGGAAGGTGTGAAATTTTCATTTTGAGATTGCATAAGAAATCAAATTCCTCTCACGTGCTATAGAATACCTAAACACTTTTGATTAAACCACTTTAGTTGTTATAATGACACCAAATTTGAAAGCCATCTGTGACTTTTCTGTTCTTACTCTGCAACAACCATGGCAATTACAAGTTAAAAAGTAAAATGTATGCAAATTTTAGAATGGAGAATGCGGACATCGATCCCGCTACATCTCGCATGCTAAGCGAGCGCTCTACCATTTGAGCTAATTCCCCTGTGTGCTCACTCAGCATCACATTTCAAAAGTAACGTTACTGCTGTCCACACTTTATTTTAAGTCTAATTGCCCATAACATGAGTGTTCAGTTCACTCCTAACTGATGCCTTAACTACACCTAGGGGATGTTTTACACTTCAGGTTGGCATGTTTAGTACTTGAATAGGAGTGATATCACTGTATGTTAACCTAGACTCAGGCCCTACCTAATCTTGGAGATACATTTCTCATGAATGAGTAACCAAGGGAGATACAATTTTTAGGAGTTAGTGCATGTCTAATGCAAGATTAATCACCATATTATGAGAGCCAATGCTATCATCCAGCAAAAAATACTCGTTTTCGCCCAACGTGGGGCTCGAACCCACGACCCTGAGATTAAGAGTCTCATGCTCTACCGACTGAGCTAGCCGGGCTCCCACTTAAATATGGTATGCAGACTCATCATTTTTTATTAAGGAAAACTGTTTCTGGATATTCCTCTGCTCTTGTTTTGCAAGGAACTTCACTTTTATACATCCTTCAGAGGAAAGAATGTCAAGTAAAATAAGACGAAATGAAAATGGAAGGTGTGAAATTTTCATTTTGAGATTGCATAAGAAATCAAATTCCTCTCACGTGCTATAGAATACCTAAACACTTTTGATTAAACCACTTTAGTTGTTATAATGACACCAAATTTGAAAGCCATCTGTGACTTTTCTGTTCTTACTCTGCAACAACCATGGCAATTACAAGTTAAAAAGTAAAATGTATGCAAATTTTAGAATGGAGAATGCGGGCATCGATCCCGCTACCTCTCGTATGCTAAGCGAGCGCTCTACCATTTGAGCTAATTCCCCTGTGTGCTCACTCAGCATCACATTTCAAAAGTAACGTTACTGCTGTCCACACTTTATTTTAAGTCTAATTGCCCATAACATGAGTGTTCAGTTCACTCCTAACTGATGCCTTAACTACACCTAGGGGATGTTTTACACTTCAGGTTGGCATGTTTAGTACTTGAATAGGAGTGATATCACTGCATGTTAACCTAGACTCAGGCCCTACCTAATCTTGGAGATACATTTCTCATGAATGAGTAACCAAGGGAGATACAATTTTTAGGAGTTAGTGCATGTCTAATGCAAGATTAATCACCATATTATGAGAGCCAATGCTATCATCCAGCAAAAAATACTCGTTTTCGCCCAACGTGGGGCTCGAACCCACGACCCTGAGATTAAGAGTCTCATAGCTCTACCGACTGAGCTAGCCGTGCTCCCACTTAAATATGGTATGCAGACTCATCATTTTTTATTAAGGAAAACCGTTTCTGGATATTCCTCTGCTCTTGTTTTGCAAGGAACTTCACTTTTATACATCCTTCAGAGGAAAGAATGTCAAGTAAAATAAGACGAAATGAAAATGGAAGGTGTGAAATTTTCATTTTGAGATTGCATAAGAAATCAAATTCCTCTCACGTGCTATAGAATACCTAAACACTTTTGATTAAACCACTTTAGTTGTTATAATGACACCAAATTTGAAAGCCATCTGTGACTTTTCTGTTCTTACTCTGCAACAACCATGACAATTACAAGTTAAAAAGTAAAATGTATGCAAATTTTAGAATGGAGAATGCGGGCATCGATCCCGCTACCTCTCGCATGCTAAGCGAGCGCTCTACCATTTGAGCTAATTCCCCTGTGTGCTCACTCAGCATCACATTTCAAAAGTAACGTTACTGCTGTCCACACTTTATTTTAAGTCTAATTGCCCATAACATGAGTGTTCAGTTCACTCCTAACTGATGCCTTAACTACACCTAGGGGATGTTTTACACTTCAGGTTGTCATGTTTAGTACTTGAATAGGAGTGATATCACTGCATGTTAACCTAGACTCAGGCCCTACCTAATCTTGGAGATACATTTCTCATGAATGAGTAACCAAGGGAGATACAATTTTTAGGAGTTAGTGCATGTCTAATGCAAGATTAATCACCATATTATGAGAGCCAATGCTATCATCCAGCAAAAAATACTCGTTTTCGCCCAACGTGGGGCTCGAACCCACGACCCTGAGATTAAGAGTCTCATGCTCTACCGACTGAGCTAGCCGGGCTCCCACTTAAATATGGTATGCAGACTCATCATTTTTTATTACGGAAAACTGTTTCTGGATATTCCTCTGCTCTTGTTTTGCAAGGAACTTCACTTTTATACATCCTTCAGAGGAAAGAATGTCAAGTAAAATAAGACGAAATGAAAATGGAAGGTGTGAAATTTTCATTTTGAGATTGCATAAGAAATCAAATTCCTCTCACGTGCTATAGAATACCTAAACACTTTTGATTAAACCACTTTAGTTGTTATAATGACACCAAATTTGAAAGCCATCTGTGACTTTTCTGTTCTTACTCTGCAACAACCATGGCAATTACAAGTTAAAAAGTAAAATGTATGCAAATTTTAAAATGGAGAATGCGGGTATCGATCCCGCTACCTCTCGCATGCTAAGCGAGCGCTCTACCATTTGAGCTAATTCCCCTGTGTGCTCACTCAGCATCACATTTCAAAAGTAACGTTACTGCTGTCCACACTTTATTTTAAGTCTAATTGCCCATAACATGAGTGTTCAGTTCACTCCTAACTGATGCCTTAACTACACCTAGGGGATGTTTTACACTTCAGGTTGGCATGTTTAGTACTTGAATAGGAGTGATATCACTGTATGTTAACCTAGACTCAGGCCCTACCTAATCTTGGAGATACATTTCTCATGAATGAGTAACCAAGGGAGATACAATTTTTAGGAGTTAGTGCATGTCTAATGCAAGATTAATCACCATATTATGAGAGCCAATGCTATCATCCAGCAAAAAATACTCGTTTTCGCCCAACGTGGGGCTCGAACCCACAACCCTGAGATTAAGAGTCTCATGCTCTACCGACTGAGCTAGCCGGGCTCCCACTTAAATATGGTATGCAGACTCATCATTTTTTATTAAGGAAAACTGTTTCTGGATATTCCTCTGCTCTTGTTTTGCAAGGAACTTCACTTTTATACATCCTTCAGAGGAAAGAATGTCAAGTAAAATAAGACGAAATGAAAATGGAAGGTGTGAAATTTTCATTTTGAGATTGCATAAGAAATCAATTTCCTCTCACGTGCTATAGAATACCTAAACACTTTTGATTAAACCACTTTAGTTGTTATAATGACACCAAATTTGAAAGCCATCTGTGACTTTTCTGTTCTTACTCTGCAACAACCATGGCAATTGCAAGTTAAAAAGTAAAATGTATGCAAATTTTAGAATGGGGGCATCGATCCCGCTACCTCTCGCATGCTAAGCGAGCGCTCTACCATTTGAGCTAATTCCCCTGTGTGCTCACTCAGCATCACATTTCAAAAGTAACGTTACTGCTGTCCACACTTTATTTTAAGTCTAATTGCCCATAACATGAGTGTTCAGTTCACTCCTAACTGATGCCTTAACTACACCTAGGGGATGTTTTACACTTCAGGTTGTCATGTTTAGTACTTGAATAGGAGTGATATCACTGCATGTTAACCTAGACTCAGGCCCTACCTAATCTTGGAGATACATTTCTCATGAATGAGTAACCAAGGGAGATACAATTTTTAGGAGTTAGTGCATGTCTAATGCAAGATTAATCACCATATTATGAGAGCCAATGCTATCATCCAGCAAAAAATACTCGTTTTCGCCCAACGTGGGGCTGGAACCCACGACCCTGAGATTAAGAGTCTCATGCTCTACCGACTGAGCTAGCCGGGCTCCCACTTAAATATGGTATGCAGACTCATCATTTTTTATTAAGGAAAACTGTTTCTGGATATTCCTCTGCTCTTGTTTTGCAAGGAACTTCACTTTTATACATCCTTCAGAGGAAAGAATGTCAAGTAAAATAAGACGAAATGAAAATGGAAGGTGTGAAATTTTCATTTTGAGATTGCATAAGAAATCAAATTCCTCTCACGTGCTATAGAATACCTAAACACTTTTGATTAAACCACTTTAGTTGTTATAATGACACCAAATTTGAAAGCCATCTGTGACTTTTCTGTTCTTACTCTGCAACAACCATGGCAATTACAAGTTAAAAAGTAAAATGTATGCAAATTTTAAAATGGAGAATGCGGGCATCGATCCCGCTACCTCTCGCATGCTAAGCGAGCGCTCTACCATTTGAGCTTATTCCCCTGTGTGCTCACTCAGCATCACATTTCAAAAGTAACGTTACTGCTGTCCACACTTTATTTTAAGTCTAATTGCCCATAACATGAGTGTTCAGTTCACTCCTAACTGATGCCTTAACTACACCTAGGGGATGTTTTACACTTCAGGTTGGCATGTTTAGTACTTGAATAGGAGTGATATCACTGTATGTTAACCTAGACTCAGGCCCTACCTAATCTTGGAGATACATTTCTCATGAATGAGTAACCAAGGGAGATACAATTTTTAGGAGTTAGTGCATGTCTAATGCAAGATTAATCACCATATTATGAGAGCCAATGCTATCATCGAGCAAAAAATACTCGTTTTCGCCCAACGTGGGGCTCGAACCCACAACCCTGAGATTAAGAGTCTCATGCTCTACCGACTGAGCTAGCCGGGCTCCCACTTAAATATGGTATGCAGACTCATCATTTTTTATTAAGGAAAACTGTTTCTGGATATTCCTCTGCTCTTGTTTTGCAAGGAACTTCATTTTTATACATCCTTCAGAGGAAAGAATGTCAAGTAAAATAAGACGAAATGAAAATGGAAGGTGTGAAATTTTCATTTTGAGATTGCATAAGAAATCAAATTCCTCTCACGTGCTATAGAATACCTAAACACTTTTGATTAAACCACTTTAGTTGTTATAATGACACCAAATTTGAAAGCCATCTGTGACTTTTCTGTTCTTACTCTGCAACAACCATGGCAATTACAAGTTAAAAAGTAAAATGTATGCAAATTTTAGAATGGAGAATGCGGGCATCAATCCCGCTACCTCTCGCATGCTAAGCGAGCGCTCTACCATTTGAGCTAATTCCCCTGTGTGCTCACTCAGCATCACATTTCAAAAGTAACGTTACTGCTGTCCACACTTTATTTTAAGTCTAATTGCCCATAACATGAGTGTTCAGTTCACTCCTAACTGATGCCTTAACTACACCTAGGGGATGTTTTACACTTCAGGTTGGCATGTTTAATACTTGAATAGGAGTGATATCACTGTATGTTAACCTAGACTCAGGCCCTACCTAATCTTGGAGATACATTTCTCATGAATGAGTAACCAAGGGAGATACAATTTTTAGGAGTTAGTGCATGTCTAATGCAAGATTAATCACCATAATATGAGAGCCAATGCTATCATCCAGCAAAAAATACTCGTTTTCGCCCAACGTGGGGCTCGAACCCACGACCCTGAGATTAAGAGTCTCATGCTCTACCGACTGAGCTAGCCGGGCTCCCACTTAAATATGGTATGCAGACTCATCATTTTTTATTAAGGAAAACTGTTTCTGGATATTCCTCTGCTCTTGTTTTGCAAGGAACTTCACTTTTATACATCCTTCAGAGGAAAGAATGTCAAGTAAAATAAGACGAAATGAAAATGGAAGGTGTGAAATTTTCATTTTGAGATTGCATAAGAAATCAAATTCCTCTCACGTGCTATAGAATACCTAAACACTTTTGATTAAACCACTTTAGTTGTTATAATGACACCAAATTTGAAAGCCATCTGTGACTTTTCTGTTCTTACTCTGCAACAACCATGGCAATTACAAGTTAAAAAGTAAAATGTATGCAAATTTTAGAATGGAGAATGCGGGCATCGATCCCGCTACCTCTCGCATGCTAAGCGAGCGCTCTACCATTTGAGCTAATTCCCCTGTGCGCTCACTCAGCATCACATTTCAAAAGTAACGTTACTGCTGTCCACACTTTTTTTTAAGTCTAATTGCCCATAACATGAGTGTTCAGTTCACTCCTAACTGATGCCTTAACTACACCTAGGGGATGTTTTACACTTCAGGTTGGCATGTTTAGTACTTGAATAGGAGTGATATCACTGTATGTTAACCTAGACTCAGGCCCTACCTAATCTTGGAGATACATTTCTCATGAATGAGTAACCAAGGGAGATACAATTTTTAGGAGTTAGTGCATGTCTAATGCAAGATTAATCACCATATTATGAGAGCCAATGCAATCATCCAGCAAAAAATACTCGTTTTCGCCCAACGTGGGGCTCGAACCCACGACCCTGAGATTAAGAGTCTCATGCTCTACCGACTGAGCTAGCCGGGCTCCCACTTAAATATGGTATGCAGACTCATCATTTTTTATTAAGGAAAACTGTTTCTGGATATTCCTCTGCTCTTGTTTTGCAAGGAACTTCACTTTTATACATCCTTCAGAGGAAAGAATGTCAAGTAAAATAAGACGAAATGAAAATGAAAGGTGTGAAATTTTCATTTTGAGATTGCATAAGAAATCAAATTCCTCTCACGTGCTATAGAATACCTAAACACTTTTGATTAAACCACTTTAGTTGTTATAATGACACCAAATTTGAAAGCCATCTGTGACTTTTCTGTTCTTACTCTGCAACAACCATGGCAATTACAAGTTAAAAAGTAAAATGTATGCAAATTTTAAAATGGAGAATGCGGGCATCGATCCCGCTACCTCTCGCATGCTAAGCGAGCGCTCTACCATTTGAGCTAATTCCCCTGTGTGCTCACTCAGCATCACATTTCAAAAGTAACGTTACTGCTGTCCACACTTTATTTTAAGTCTAATTGCCCATAACATGAGTGTTCAGTTCACTCCTAACTGATGCCTTAACTACACCTAGGGGATGTTTTACACTTCAGGTTGGCATGTTTAGTACTTGAATAGGAGTGATATCACTGTATGTTAACCTAGACTCAGGCCCTACCTAATCTTGGAGATACATTTCTCATGAATGAGTAACCAAGGGAGATACAATTTTTAGGAGTTAGTGCATGTCTAATGCAAGATTAATCACCATATTATGAGAGCCAATGCTATCATCCAGCAAAAAATACTCGTTTTCGCCCAACGTGGGGCTCGAACCCACAACCCTGAGATTAAGAGTCTCATGCTCTACCGACTGAGCTAGCCGGGCTCCCACTTAAATATGGTATGCAGACTCATCATTTTTTATTAAGGAAAACTGTTTCTGGATATTCCTCTGCTCTTGTTTTGCAAGGAACTTCACTTTTATACATCCTTCAGAGGAAAGAATGTCAAGTAAAATAAGACGAAATGAAAATGGAAGGTGTGAAATTTTCATTTTGAGATTGCATAAGAAATCAAATTCCTCTCACGTGCTATAGAATACCTAAACACTTTTGATTAAACCACTTTAGTTGTTATAATGACACCAAATTTGAAAGCCATCTGTGACTTTTCTGTTCTTACTCTGCAACAACCATGGCAATTACAAGTTAAAAAGTAAAATGTATGCAAATTTTAGAATGGAGAATGCGGGCATCGATCCCGCTACCTCTCGCATGCTAAGCGAGCGCTCTACCATTTGAGCTAATTCCCCTGTGTGCTCACTCAGCATCACATTTCAAAAGTAACGTTACTGCTGTCCACACTTTATTTTAAGTCTAATTGCCCATAACATGAGTGTTCAGTTCACTCCTAACTGATGCCTTAACTACACCTAGGGGATGTTTTACACTTCAGGTTGGCATGTTTAATACTTGAATAGGAGTGATATCACTGTATGTTAACCTAGACTCAGGCCCTACCTAATCTTGGAGATACATTTCTCATGAATGAGTAACCAAGGGAGATACAATTTTTAGGAGTTAGTGCATGTCTAATGCAAGATTAATCACCATAATATGAGAGCCAATGCTATCATCCAGCAAAAAATACTCGTTTTCGCCCAACGTGGGGCTCGAACCCACGACCCTGAGATTAAGAGTCTCATGCTCTACCGACTGAGCTAGCCGGGCTCCCACTTAAATATGGTATGCAGACTCATCATTTTTTATTAAGGAAAACTGTTTCTGGATATTCCTCTGCTCTTGTTTTGCAAGGAACTTCACTTTTATACATCCTTCAGAGGAAAGAATGTCAAGTAAAATAAGACGAAATGAAAATGGAAGGTGTGAAATTTTCATTTTGAGATTGCATAAGAAATCAAATTCCTCTCACGTGCTATAGAATACCTAAACACTTTTGATTAAACCACTTTAGTTGTTATAATGACACCAAATTTGAAAGCCATCTGTGACTTTTCTGTTCTTACTCTGCAACAACCATGGCAATTACAAGTTAAAAAGTAAAATGTATGCAAATTTTAGAATGGAGAATGCGGGCATCGATCCCGCTACCTCTCGCATGCTAGGCGAGCGCTCTACCATTTGAGCTAATTCCCCTGTGTGCTCACTCAGCATCACATTTCAAAAGTAACGTTACTGCTGTCCACACTTTATTTTAAGTCTAATTGCCCATAACATGAGTGTTCAGTTCACTCCTAACTGATGCCTTAACTACACCTAGGTGATGATTTACACTTCAGGTTGGCATGTTTAGTACTTGAATAGGAGTGATATCACTGTATGTTAACCTAGACTCAGGCCCTACCTAATCTTGGAGATACATTTCTCATGAATGAGTAACCAAGGGAGATACAATTTTTAGGAGTTAGTGCATGTCTAATGCAAGATTAATCACCATATTATGAGAGCCAATGCTATCATCCAGCAAAAAATACTCGTTTTCGCCCAACGTGGGGCTCGAACCCACAACCCTGAGATTAAGAGTCTCATGCTCTACCGACTGAGCTAGCCGGGCTCCCACTTAAATACGGTATGCAGACTCATCATTTTTTATTAAGGAAAACTGTTTCTGGATATTCCTCTGCTCTTGTTTTGCAAGGAACTTCACTTTTATACATCCTTCAGAGGAAAGAATGTCAAGTAAAATAAGACGAAATGAAAATGGAAGGTGTGAAATTTTCATTTTGAGATTGCATAAGAAATCAAATTCCTCTCACGTGCTATAGAATACCTAAACACTTTTGATTAAACCACTTTAGTTGTTATAATGACACCAAATTTGAAAGCCATCTGTGACTTTTCTGTTCTTACTCTGCAACAACCATGGCAATTACAAGTTAAAAAGTAAAATGTATGCAAATTTTAAAATGGAGAATGCGGGCATCGATCCCGCTACCTCTCGCATGCTAAGCGAGCGCTCTACCATTTGAGCTAATTCCCCTGTGTGCTCACTCAGCATCACATTTCAAAAGTAACGTTACTGCTGTCCACACTTTATTTTAAGTCTAATTGCCCATAACATGAGTGTTCAGTTCACTCCTAACTGATGCCTTAACTACACCTAGGGGATGTTTTACACTTCAGGTTGGCATGTTTAGTACTTGAATAGGAGTGATATCACTGTATGTTAACCTAGACTCAGGCCCTACCTAATCTTGGAGATACATTTCTCATGAATGAGTAACCAAGGGAGATACAATTTTTAGGAGTTAGTGCATGTCTAATGCAAGATTAATCACCATATTATGAGAGCCAATGCTATCATCCAGCAAAAAATACTCGTTTTCGCCCAACGTGGGGCTCGAACCCACAACCCTGAGATTAAGAGTCTCATGCTCTACCGACTGAGCTAGCCGGGCTCCCACTTAAATATGGTATGCAGACTCATCATTTTTTATTAAGGAAAACTGTTTCTGGATATTCCTCTGCTCTTGTTTTGCAAGGAACTTCACTTTTATACATCCTTCAGAGGAAAGAATGTCAAGTAAAATAAGACGAAATGAAAATGGAAGGTGTGAAATTTTCATTTTGAGATTGCATAAGAAATCAAATTCCTCTCACGTGCTATAGAATACCTAAACACTTTTGATTAAACCACTTTAGTTGTTATAATGACACCAAATTTGAAAGCCATCTGTGATTTTTCTGTTCTTACTCTGCAACAACCATGGCAATTACAAGTTAAAAAGTAAAATGTATGCAAATTTTAGAATGGAGAATGCGGGCATCGATCCCGCTACCTCTCGCATGCTAAGCGAGCGCTCTACCATTTGAGCTAATTCCCCTGTGTGCTCACTCAGCATCACATTTCAAAAGTAACGTTACTGCTGTCCACACTTTATTTTAAGTCTAATTGCCCATAACATGAGTGTTCAGTTCACTCCTAACTGATGCCTTAACTACACCTAGGGGATGTTTTACACTTCAGGTTGGCATGTTTAATACTTGAATAGGAGTGATATCACTGTATGTTAACCTAGACTCAGGCCCTACCTAATCTTGGAGATACATTTCTCATGAATGAGTAACCAAGGGAGATACAATTTTTAGGAGTTAGTGCATGTCTAATGCAAGATTAATCACCATATTATGAGAGCCAATGCAATCATCCAGCAAAATATACTCGTTTTCGCCCAACGTGGGGCTCGAACCCACGACCCTGATATTAAGAGTCTCATGCTCTACCGACTGAGCTAGCCGGGCTCCCACTTAAATATGGTATGCAGACTCATCATTTTTTATTAAGGAAAACTGTTTCTGGATATTCCTCTGCTCTTGTTTTGCAAGGAACTTCACTTTTATACATCCTTCAGAGGAAAGAATGTCAAGTAAAATAAGACGAAATGAAAATGGAAGGTGTGAAATTTTCATTTTGAGATTGCATAAGAAATCAAATTCCTCTCACGTGCTATAGAATACCTAAACACTTTTGATTAAACCACTTTAGTTGTTATAATGACACCAAATTTGAAAGCCATCTGTGACTTTTCTGTTCTTACTCTGCAACAACCATGGCAATTGCAAGTTAAAAAGTAAAATGTATGCAAATTTTAGAATGGAGAATGCGGGCATCGATCCCGCTACCTCTCGCATGCTAAGCGAGCGCTCTACCATTTGAGCTAATTCCCCTGTGTGCTCACTCAGCATCACATTTCAAAAGTAACGTTACTGCTGTCCACACTTTATTTTAAGTCTAATTGCCCATAACATGAGTGTTCAGTTCACTCCTAACTGATGCCTTAACTACACCTAGGGGATGTTTTACACTTCAGGTTGTCATGTTTAGTACTTGAATAGGAGTGATATCACTGCATGTTAACCTAGACTCAGGCCCTACCTAATCTTGGAGATACATTTCTCATGAATGAGTAACCAAGGGAGATACAATTTTTAGGAGTTAGTGCATGTCTAATGCAAGATTAATCACCATATTATGAGAGCCAATGCTATCATCCAGCAAAAAATACTCGTTTTCGCCCAACGTGGGGCTGGAACCCACGACCCTGAGATTAAGAGTCTCATGCTCTACCGACTGAGCTAGCCGGGCTCCCACTTAAATATGGTATGCAGACTCATCATTTTTTATTAAGGAAAACTGTTTCTGGATATTCCTCTGCTCTTGTTTTGCAAGGAACTTCACTTTTATACATCCTTCAGAGGAAAGAATGTCAAGTAAAATAAGACGAAATGAAAATGGAAGGTGTGAAATTTTCATTTTGAGATTGCATAAGAAATCAAATTCCTCTCACGTGCTATAGAATACCTAAACACTTTTGATTAAACCACTTTAGTTGTTATAATGACACCAAATTTGAAAGCCATCTGTGACTTTTCTGTTCTTACTCTGCAACAACCATGGCAATTACAAGTTAAAAAGTAAAATGTATGCAAATTTTAAAATGGAGAATGCGGGCATCGATCCCGCTACCTCTCGCATGCTAAGCGAGCGCTCTACCATTTGAGCTTATTCCCCTGTGTGCTCACTCAGCATCACATTTCAAAAGTAACGTTACTGCTGTCCACACTTTATTTTAAGTCTAATTGCCCATAACATGAGTGTTCAGTTCACTCCTAACTGATGCCTTAACTACACCTAGGGGATGTTTTACACTTCAGGTTGGCATGTTTAGTACTTGAATAGGAGTGATATCACTGTATGTTAACCTAGACTCAGGCCCTACCTAATCTTGGAGATACATTTCTCATGAATGAGTAACCAAGGGAGATACAATTTTTAGGAGTTAGTGCATGTCTAATGCAAGATTAATCACCATATTATGAGAGCCAATGCTATCATCCAGCAAAAAATACTCGTTTTCGCACAACGTGGGGCTGGAACCCACGACCCTGAGATTAAGAGTCTCATGCTCTACCGACTGAGCTAGCCGGGCTCCCACTTAAATATGGTATGCAGACTCATCATTTTTTATTAAGGAAAACTGTTTCTGGATATTCCTCTGCTCTTGTTTTGCAAGGAACTTCACTTTTATACATCCTTCAGAGGAAAGAATGTCAAGTAAAATAAGACGAAATGAAAATGGAAGGTGTGAAATTTTCATTTTGAGATTGCATAAGAAATCAAATTCCTCTCACGTGCTATAGAATACCTAAACACTTTTGATTAAACCACTTTAGTTGTTATAATGACACCAAATTTGAAAGCCATCTGTGACTTTTCTGTTCTTACTCTGCAACAACCATGGCAATTACAAGTTAAAAAGTAAAATGTATGCAAATTTTAAAATGGAGAATGCGGGCATCGATCCCGCTACCTCTCGCATGCTAAGCGAGCGCTCTACCATTTGAGCTTATTCCCCTGTGTGCTCACTCAGCATCACATTTCAAAAGTAACGTTACTGCTGTCCACACTTTATTTTAAGTCTAATTGCCCATAACATGAGTGTTCAGTTCACTCCTAACTGATGCCTTAACTACACCTAGGGGATGTTTTACACTTCAGGTTGGCATGTTTAGTACTTGAATAGGAGTGATATCACTGTATGTTAACCTAGACTCAGGCCCTACCTAATCTTGGAGATACATTTCTCATGAATGAGTAACCAAGGGAGATACAATTTTTAGGAGTTAGTGCATGTCTAATGCAAGATTAATCACCATATTATGAGAGCCAATGCTATCATCCAGCAAAAAAATACTCGTTTTCGCCCAACGTGGGGCTCAAACCCACAACCCTGAGATTAAGAGTCTCATGCTCTACCGACTGAGCTAGCCGGGCTCCCACTTAAATATGGTATGCAGACTCATCATTTTTTATTAAGGAAAACTGTTTCTGGATATTCCTCTGCTCTTGTTTTGCAAGGAACTTCACTTTTATACATCCTTCAGAGGAAAGAATGTCAAGTAAAATAAGACGAAATGAAAATGGAAGGTGTGAAATTTTCATTTTGAGATTGCATAAGAAATCAAATTCCTCTCACGTGCTATAGAATACCTAAACACTTTTGATTAAACCACTTTAGTTGTTATAATGACACCAAATTTGAAAGCCATCTGTGACTTTTCTGTTCTTACTCTGCAACAACCATGGCAATTACAAGTTAAAAAGTAAAATGTATGCAAATTTTAGAATGGAGAATGCGGGCATCGATCCCGCTACCTCTCGCATGCTAAGCGAGCGCTCTACCATTTGAGCTAATTCCCCTGTGTGCTCACTCAGCATCACATTTCAAAAGTAACGTTACTGCTGTCCACACTTTATTTTAAGTCTAATTGCCCATAACATGAGTGTTCAGTTCACTCCTAACTGATGCCTTAACTACACCTAGGGGATGTTTTACACTTCAGGTTGGCATGTTTAATACTTGAATAGGAGTGATATCACTGTATGTTAACCTAGACTCAGGCCCTACCTAATCTTGGAGATACATTTCTCATGAATGAGTAACCAAGGGAGATACAATTTTTAGGAGTTAGTGCATGTCTAATGCAAGATTAATCACCATAATATGAGAGCCAATGCTATCATCCAGCAAAAAATACTCGTTTTCGCCCAACGTGGGGCTCGAACCCACGACCCTGAGATTAAGAGTCTCATGCTCTACCGACTGAGCTAGCCGGGCTCCCACTTAAATATGGTATGCAGACTCATCATTTTTTATTAAGGAAAACTGTTTCTGGATATTCCTCTGCTCTTGTTTTGCAAGGAACTTCACTTTTATACATCCTTCAGAGGAAAGAATGTCAAGTAAAATAAGACGAAATGAAAATGGAAGGTGTGAAATTTTCATTTTGAGATTGCATAAGAAATCAAATTCCTCTCACGTGCTATAGAATACCTAAACACTTTTGATTAAACCACTTTAGTTGTTATAATGACACCAAATTTGAAAGCCATCTGTGACTTTTCTGTTCTTACTCTGCAACAACCATGGCAATTACAAGTTAAAAAGTAAAATGTATGCAAATTTTAGAATGGAGAATGCGGGCATCGATCCCGCTACCTCTCGCATGCTAGGCGAGCGCTCTACCATTTGAGCTAATTCCCCTGTGTGCTCACTCAGCATCACATTTCAAAAGTAACGTTACTGCTGTCCACACTTTATTTTAAGTCTAATTGCCCATAACATGAGTGTTCAGTTCACTCC
This sequence comes from Triturus cristatus, assembly GCF_964204655.1. Classification (NCBI taxonomy): domain Eukaryota; kingdom Metazoa; phylum Chordata; class Amphibia; order Caudata; family Salamandridae; genus Triturus; species Triturus cristatus. The sequence continues at coordinate 123,173,274 of NC_140585.1, read as the reverse complement.
TAACTGATGCCTTAACTACACCTAGGTGATGATTTACACTTCAGGTTGGCATGTTTAGTACTTGAATAGGAGTGATATCACTGTATGTTAACCTAGACTCAGGCCCTACCTAATCTTGGAGATACATTTCTCATGAATGAGTAACCAAGGGAGATACAATTTTTAGGAGTTAGTGCATGTCTAATGCAAGATTAATCACCATATTATGAGAGCCAATGCTATCATCCAGCAAAAAATACTCGTTTTCGCCCAACGTGGGGCTCGAACCCACAACCCTGAGATTAAGAGTCTCATGCTCTACCGACTGAGCTAGCCGGGCTCCCACTTAAATATGGTATGCAGACTCATCATTTTTTATTAAGGAAAACTGTTTCTGGATATTCCTCTGCTCTTGTTTTGCAAGGAACTTCACTTTTATACATCCTTCAGAGGAAAGAATGTCAAGTAAAATAAGACGAAATGAAAATGGAAGGTGTGAAATTTTCATTTTGAGATTGCATAAGAAATCAAATTCCTCTCACGTGCTATAGAATACCTAAACACTTTTGATTAAACCACTTTAGTTGTTATAATGACACCAAATTTGAAAGCCATCTGTGACTTTTCTGTTCTTACTCTGCAACAACCATGGCAATTACAAGTTAAAAAGTAAAATGTATGCAAATTTTAGAATGGAGAATGCGGGCATCGATCCCGCTACCTCTCGCATGCTAAGCGAGCGCTCTACCATTTGAGCTAATTCCCCTGTGTGCTCACTCAGCATCACATTTCAAAAGTAACGTTACTGCTGTCCACACTTTATTTTAAGTCTAATTGCCCATAACATGAGTGTTCAGTTCACTCCTAACTGATGCCTTAACTACACCTAGGGGATGTTTTACACTTCAGGTTGGCATGTTTAATACTTGAATAGGAGTGATATCACTGTATGTTAACCTAGACTCAGGCCCTACCTAATCTTGGAGATACATTTCTCATGAATGAGTAACCAAGGGAGATACAATTTTTAGGAGTTAGTGCATGTCTAATGCAAGATTAATCACCATAATATGAGAGCCAATGCTATCATCCAGCAAAAAATACTCGTTTTCGCCCAACGTGGGGCTCGAACCCACGACCCTGAGATTAAGAGTCTCATGCTCTACCGACTGAGCTAGCCGGGCTCCCACTTAAATATGGTATGCAGACTCATCATTTTTTATTAAGGAAAACTGTTTCTGGATATTCCTCTGCTCTTGTTTTGCAAGGAACTTCACTTTTATACATCCTTCAGAGGAAAGAATGTCAAGTAAAATAAGACGAAATGAAAATGGAAGGTGTGAAATTTTCATTTTGAGATTGCATAAGAAATCAAATTCCTCTCACGTGCTATAGAATACCTAAACACTTTTGATTAAACCACTTTAGTTGTTATAATGACACCAAATTTGAAAGCCATCTGTGACTTTTCTGTTCTTACTCTGCAACAACCATGGCAATTACAAGTTAAAAAGTAAAATGTATGCAAATTTTAGAATGGAGAATGCGGGCATCGATCCCGCTACCTCTCGCATGCTAAGCGAGCGCTCTACCATTTGAGCTAATTCCCCTGTGCGCTCACTCAGCATCACATTTCAAAAGTAACGTTACTGCTGTCCACACTTTATTTTAAGTCTAATTGCCCATAACATGAGTGTTCAGTTCACTCCTAACTGATGCCTTAACTACACCTAGGGGATGTTTTACACTTCAGGTTGGCATGTTTAGTACTTGAATAGGAGTGATATCACTGTATGTTAACCTAGACTCAGGCCCTACCTAATCTTGGAGATACATTTCTCATGAATGAGTAACCAAGGGAGTTACAATTTTTAGGAGTTAGTGCATGTCTAATGCAAGATTAATCACCATATTATGAGAGCCAATGCTATCATCCAGCAAAAAATACTCGTTTTCGCCCAACGTGGGGCTCGAACCCACGACCCTGAGATTAAGAGTCTCATGCTCTACCGACTGAGCTAGCCGGGCTCCCACTTAAATATGGTATGCAGACTCATCATTTTTTATTAAGGAAAACTGTTTCTGGATATTCCTCTGCTCTTGTTTTGCAAGGAACTTCACTTTTATACATCCTTCAGAGGAAAGAATGTCAAGTAAAATAAGACGAAATGAAAATGGAAGGTGTGAAATTTTCATTTTGAGATTGCATAAGAAATCAAATTCCTCTCACGTGCTATAGAATACCGAAACACTTTTGATTAAACCACTTTAGTTGTTATAATGACACCAAATTTGAAAGCCATCTGTGACTTTTCTGTTCTTACTCTGCAACAACCATGGCAATTACAAGTTAAAAAGTAAAATGTATGCAAATTTTAGAATGGAGAATGCGGGCATCGATCCCGCTACCTCTCGCATGCTAAGCAAGCGCTCTACCATTTGAGCTAATTCCCCTGTGTGCTCATTCAGCATCACATTTCAAAAGTAACGTTACTGCTGTCCACACTTTATTTTAAGTCTAATTGCCCATAACATGAGTGTTCAGTTCACTCCTAACTGATGCCTTAACTACACCTAGGGGATGTTTTACACTTCAGGTTGGCATGTTTAGTACTTGAATAGGAGTGATATCACTGTATGTTAACCTAGACTCAGGCCCTACCTAATCTTGGAGATACATTTCTCATGAATGAGTAACCAAGGGAGATACAATTTTTAGGAGTTAGTGCATGTCTAATGCAAGATTAATCACCATATTATGAGAGCCAATGCAATCATCCAGCAAAAAATACTTGTTTTCGCCCAACGTGGGGCTCGAACCCACGACCCTGAGATTAAGAGTCTCATGCTCTACCGACTGAGCTAGCCGGGCTCCCACTTAAATATGGTATGCAGACTCATCATTTTTTATTAAGGAAAACTGTTTCTGGATATTCCTCTGCTCTTGTTTTGCAAGGAACTTCACTTTTATACATCCTTCAGAGGAAAGAATGTCAAGTAAAATAAGACGAAATGAAAATGGAAGGTGTGAAATTTTCATTTTGAGATTGCATAAGAAATCAAATTCCTCTCACGTGCTATAGAATACCTAAACACTTTTGATTAAACCACTTTAGTTGTTATAATGACACCAAATTTGAAAGCCATCTGTGACTTTTCTGTTCTTACTCTGCAACAACCATGGCAATTACAAGTTAAAAAGTAAAATGTATGCAAATTTTAGAATGGAGAATGCGGGCATCGATCCCGCTGCATCTCGCATGCTAAGCGAGCGCTCTACCATTTGAGCTAATTCCCCTGTGTGCTCACTCAGCATCACATTTCAAAAGTAACGTTACTGCTGTCCACACTTTATTTTAAGTCTAATTGCCCATAACATGAGTGTTCAGTTCACTCCTAACTGATGCCTTAACTACACCTAGGGGATGTTTTACACTTCAGGTTGGCATGTTTAGTACTTGAATAGGAGTGATATCACTGTATGTTAACCTAGACTCAGGCCCTACCTAATCTTGGAGATACATTTCTCATGAATGAGTAACCAAGGGAGATACAATTTTTAGGAGTTAGTGCATGTCTAATGCAAGATTAATCACCATATTATGAGAGCCAATGCAATCATCCAGCAAAAAATACTCGTTTTCGCCCAACGTGGGGCTCGAACCCACAACCCTGAGATTAAGAGTCTCATGCTCTACCGACTGAGCTAGCCGGGCTCCCACTTAAATATGGTATGCAGACTCATCATTTTTTATTAAGGAAAACTGTTTCTGGATATTCCTCTGCTCTTGTTTTGCAAGGAACTTCACTTTTATACATCCTTCAGAGGAAAGAATGTCAAGTAAAATAAGACGAAATGAAAATGGAAGGTGTGAAATTTTCATTTTGAGATTGCATAAGAAATCAAATTCCTCTCACGTGCTATAGAATACCTAAACACTTTTGATTAAACCACTTTAGTTGTTATAATGACACCAAATTTGAAAGCCATCTGTGACTTTTCTGTTCTTACTCTGCAACAACCATGGCAATTACAAGTTAAAAAGTAAAATGTATGCAAATTTTAAAATGGAGAATGCGGGCATCGATCCCGCTACCTCTCGCATGCTAAGCGAGCGCTCTACCATTTGAGCTAATTCCCCTGTGTGCTCACTCAGCATCACATTTCAAAAGTAACGTTACTGCTGTCCACACTTTATTTTAAGTCTAATTGCCCATAACATGAGTGTTCAGTTCACTCCTAACTGATGCCTTAACTACACCTAGGGGATGTTTTACACTTCAGGTTGGCATGTTTAGTACTTGAATAGGAGTGATATCACTGTATGTTAACCTAGACTCAGGCCCTACCTAATCTTGGAGATACATTTCTCATGAATGAGTAACCAAGGGAGATACAATTTTTAGGAGTTAGTGCATGTCTAATGCAAGATTAATCACCATATTATGAGAGCCAATGCTATCATCCAGCAAAAAATACTCGTTTTCGCCCAACGTGGGGCTCGAACCCACAACCCTGAGATTAAGAGTCTCATGCTCTACCGACTGAGCTAGCCGGGCTCCCACTTAAATATGGTATGCAGACTCATCATTTTTTATTAAGGAAAACTGTTTCTGGATATTCCTCTGCTCTTGTTTTGCAAGGAACTTCACTTTTATACATCCTTCAGAGGAAAGAATGTCAAGTAAAATAAGACGAAATGAAAATGGAAGGTGTGAAATTTTCATTTTGAGATTGCATAAGAAATCAAATTCCTCTCACGTGCTATAGAATACCTAAACACTTTTGATTAAACCACTTTAGTTGTTATAATGACACCAAATTTGAAAGCCATCTGTGATTTTTCTGTTCTTACTCTGCAACAACCATGGCAATTACAAGTTAAAAAGTAAAATGTATGCAAATTTTAGAATGGAGAATGCGGGCATCGATCCCGCTACCTCTCGCATGCTAAGCGAGCGCTCTACCATTTGAGCTAATTCCCCTGTGTGCTCACTCAGCATCACATTTCAAAAGTAACGTTACTGCTGTCCACACTTTATTTTAAGTCTAATTGCCCATAACATGAGTGTTCAGTTCACTCCTAACTGATGCCTTAACTACACCTAGGGGATGTTTTACACTTCAGGTTGGCATGTTTAATACTTGAATAGGAGTGATATCACTGTATGTTAACCTAGACTCAGGCCCTACCTAATCTTGGAGATACATTTCTCATGAATGAGTAACCAAGGGAGATACAATTTTTAGGAGTTAGTGCATGTCTAATGCAAGATTAATCACCATATTATGAGAGCCAATGCAATCATCCAGCAAAATATACTCGTTTTCGCCCAACGTGGGGCTCGAACCCACGACCCTGATATTAAGAGTCTCATGCTCTACCGACTGAGCTAGCCGGGCTCCCACTTAAATATGGTATGCAGACTCATCATTTTTTATTAAGGAAAACCGTTTCTGGATATTCCTCTGCTCTTGTTTTGCAAGGAACTTCACTTTCATACATCCTTCAGAGGAAAGAATGTCAAGTAAAATAAGACGAAATGAAAATGGAAGGTGTGAAATTTTCATTTTGAGATTGCATAAGAAATCAAATTCCTCTCACGTGCTATAGAATACCTAAACACTTTTGATTAAACCACTTTAGTTGTTATAATGACACCAAATTTGAAAGCCATCTGTGACTTTTCTGTTCTTACTCTGCAACAACCATGGCAATTACAAGTTAAAAAGTAAAATGTATGCAAATTTTAGAATGGAGAATGCGGGCATCGATCCCGCTACCTCTCGCATGCTAAGCGAGCGCTCTACCATTTGAGCTAATTCCCCTGTGCGCTCACTCAGCATCACATTTCAAAAGTAACGTTACTGCTGTCCACACTTTATTTTAAGTCTAATTGCCCATAACATGAGTGTTCAGTTCACTCCTAACTGATGCCTTAACTACACCTAGGGGATGTTTTACACTTCAGGTTGGCATGTTTAGTACTTGAATAGGAGTGATATCACTGTATGTTAACCTAGACTCAGGCCCTACCTAATCTTGGAGATACATTTCTCATGAATGAGTAACCAAGGGAGTTACAATTTTTAGGAGTTAGTGCATGTCTAATGCAAGATTAATCACCATATTATGAGAGCCAATGCTATCATCCAGCAAAAAATACTCGTTTTCGCCCAACGTGGGGCTCGAACCCACGACCCAGAGATTAAGAGTCTCATGCTCTACCGACTGAGCTAGCCGGGCTCCCACTTAAATATGGTATGCAGACTCATCATTTTTTATTAAGGAAAACTGTTTCTGGATATTCCTCTGCTCTTGTTTTGCAAGGAACTTCACTTTTATACATCCTTCAGAGGAAAGAATGTCAAGTAAAATAAGACGAAATGAAAATGGAAGGTGTGAAATTTTCATTTTGAGATTGCATAAGAAATCAAATTCCTCTCACGTGCTATAGAATACCTAAACACTTTTGATTAAACCACTTTAGTTGTTATAATGACACCAAATTTGAAAGCCATCTGTGACTTTTCTGTTCTTACTCTGCAACAACCATGGCAATTACAAGTTAAAAAGTAAAATGTATGCAAATTTTAGAATGGAGAATGCGGGCATCGATCCCGCTACCTCTCGCATGCTAAGCGAGCGCTCTACCATTTGAGCTAATTCCCCTGTGTGCTCATTCAGCATCACATTTCAAAAGTAACGTTACTGCTGTCCACACTTTATTTTAAGTCTAATTGCCCATAACATGAGTGTTCAGTTCACTCCTAACTGATGCCTTAACTACACCTAGGGGATGTTTTACACTTCAGGTTGGCATGTTTAGTACTTGAATAGGAGTGATATCACTGTATGTTAACCTAGACTCAGGCCCTACCTAATCTTGGAGATACATTTCTCATGAATGAGTAACCAAGGGAGATACAATTTTTAGGAGTTAGTGCATGTCTAATGCAAGATTAATCACCATATTATGAGAGCCAATGCAATCATCCAGCAAAAAATACTCGTTTTCGCCCAACGTGGGGCTGGAACCCACGACCCTGAGATTAAGAGTCTCATGCTCTACCGACTGAGCTAGCCGGGCTCCCACTTAAATATGGTATGCAGACTCATCATTTTTTATTAAGGAAAACTGTTTCTGGATATTCCTCTGCTCTTGTTTTGCAAGGAACTTCACTTTTATACATCCTTCAGAGGAAAGAATGTCAAGTAAAATAAGACGAAATGAAAATGGAAGGTGTGAAATTTTCATTTTGAGATTGCATAAGAAATCAAATTCCTCTCACGTGCTATAGAATACCTAAACACTTTTGATTAAACCACTTTAGTTGTTATAATGACACCAAATTTGAAAGCCATCTGTGACTTTTCTGTTCTTACTCTGCAACAACCATGGCAATTACAAGTTAAAAAGTAAAATGTATGCAAATTTTAGAATGGAGAATGCGGGCATCGATCCCGCTACATCTCGCATGCTAAGCGAGCGCTCTACCATTTGAGCTAATTCCCCTGTGTGCTCACTCAGCATCACATTTCAAAAGTAACGTTACTGCTGTCCACACTTTATTTTAAGTCTAATTGCCCATAACATGAGTGTTCAGTTCACTCCTAACTGATGCCTTAACTACACCTAGGGGATGTTTTACACTTCAGGTTGGCATGTTTAGTACTTGAATAGGAGTGATATCACTGTATGTTAACCTAGACTCAGGCCCTACCTAATCTTGGAGATACATTTCTCATGAATAAGTAACCAAGGGAGATACAATTTTTAGGAGTTAGTGCATGTCTAATGCAAGATTAATCACCATATTATGAGAGCCAATGCTATCATCCAGCAAAAAATACTCGTTTTCGCCCAACGTGGGGCTCGAACCCACGACCCTGAGATTAAGAGTCTCATGCTCTACCGACTGAGCTAGCCGGGCTCCCACTTAAATATGGTATGCAGACTCATCATTTTTTATTAAGGAAAACTGTTTCTGGATATTCCTCTGCTCTTGTTTTGCAAGGAACTTCACTTTTATACATCCTTCAGAGGAAAGAATGTCAAGTAAAATAAGACGAAATGAAAATGGAAGGTGTGAAATTTTCATTTTGAGATTGCATAAGAAATCAAATTCCTCTCACGTGCTATAGAATACCTAAACACTTTTGATTAAACCACTTTAGTTGTTATAATGACACCAAATTTGAAAGCCATCTGTGACTTTTCTGTTCTTACTCTGCAACAACCATGGCAATTACAAGTTAAAAAGTAAAATGTATGCAAATTTTAGAATGGAGAATGCGGGCATCGATCCCGCTACCTCTCGCATGCTAAGCGAGCGCTCTACCATTTGAGCTAATTCCCCTGTGTGCTCATTCAGCATCACATTTCAAAAGTAACGTTACTGCTGTCCACACTTTATTTTAAGTCTAATTGCCCATAACATGAGTGTTCAGTTCACTCCTAACTGATGCCTTAACTACACCTAGGGGATGTTTTACACTTCAGGTTGGCATGTTTAGTACTTGAATAGGAGTGATATCACTGTATGTTAACCTAGACTCAGGCCCTACCTAATCTTGGAGATACATTTCTCATGAATGAGTAACCAAGGGAGATACAATTTTTAGGAGTTAGTGCATGTCTAATGCAAGATTAATCACCATATTATGAGAGCCAATGCAATCATCCAGCAAAAAATACTCGTTTTCGCCCAACGTGGGGCTCGAACCCACGACCCTGAGATTAAGAGTCTCATGCTCTACCGACTGAGCTAGCCGGGCTCCCACTTAAATATGGTATGCAGACTCATCATTTTTTATTAAGGAAAACTGTTTCTGGATATTCCTCTGCTCTTGTTTTGCAAGGAACTTCACTTTTATACATCCTTCAGAGGAAAGAATGTCAAGTAAAATAAGACGAAATGAAAATGGAAGGTGTGAAATTTTCATTTTGAGATTGCATAAGAAATCAAATTCCTCTCACGTGCTATAGAATACCTAAACACTTTTGATTAAACCACTTTAGTTGTTATAATGACACCAAATTTGAAAGCCATCTGTGACTTTTCTGTTCTTACTCTGCAACAACCATGGCAATTACAAGTTAAAAAGTAAAATGTATGCAAATTTTAGAATGGAGAATGCGGGCATCGATCCCGCTACATCTCGCATGCTAAGCGAGCGCTCTACCATTTGAGCTAATTCCCCTGTGTGCTCACTCAGCATCACATTTCAAAAGTAACGTTACTGCTGTCCACACTTTATTTTAAGTCTAATTGCCCATAACATGAGTGTTCAGTTCACTCCTAACTGATGCCTTAACTACACCTAGGGGATGTTTTACACTTCAGGTTGGCATGTTTAGTACTTGAATAGGAGTGATATCACTGTATGTTAACCTAGACTCAGGCCCTACCTAATCTTGGAGATACATTTCTCATGAATGAGTAACCAAGGGAGATACAATTTTTAGGAGTTAGTGCATGTCTAATGCAAGATTAATCACCATATTATGAGAGCCAATGCAATCATCCAGCAAAAAATACTCGTTTTCGCCCAACGTGGGGCTCGAACCCACAACCCTGAGATTAAGAGTCTCATGCTCTACCGACTGAGCTAGCCGGGCTCCCACTTAAATATGGTATGCAGACTCATCATTTTTTATTAAGGAAAACTGTTTCTGGATATTCCTCTGCTCTTGTTTTGCAAGGAACTTCACTTTTATACATCCTTCAGAGGAAAGAATGTCAAGTAAAATAAGACGAAATGAAAATGGAAGGTGTGAAATTTTCATTTTGAGATTGCATAAGAAATCAAATTCCTCTCACGTGCTATAGAATACCTAAACACTTTTGATTAAACCACTTTAGTTGTTATAATGACACCAAATTTGAAAGCCATCTGTGACTTTTCTGTTCTTACTCTGCAACAACCATGGCAATTACAAGTTAAAAAGTAAAATGTATGCAAATTTTAGAATGGAGAATGCGGGCATCGATCCCGCTACCTCTCGCATGCTAAGCGAGCGCTCTACCATTTGAGCTAATTCCCCTGTGTGCTCACTCAGCATCACATTTCAAAAGTAACGTTACTGCTGTCCACACTTTATTTTAAGTCTAATTGCCCATAACATGAGTGTTCAGTTCACTCCTAACTGATGCCTTAACTACACCTAGGGGATGTTTTACACTTCAGGTTGGCATGTTTAATACTTGAATAGGAGTGATATCACTGTATGTTAACCTAGACTCAGGCCCTACCTAATCTTGGAGATACATTTCTCATGAATGAGTAACCAAGGGAGATACAATTTTTAGGAGTTAGTGCATGTCTAATGCAAGATTAATCACCATATTATGAGAGCCAATGCAATCATCCAGCAAAATATACTCGTTTTCGCCCAACGTGGGGCTCGAACCCACGACCCTGATATTAAGAGTCTCATGCTCTACCGACTGAGCTAGCCGGGCTCCCACTTAAATATGGTATGCAGACTCATCATTTTTTATTAAGGAAAACCGTTTCTGGATATTCCTCTGCTCTTGTTTTGCAAGGAACTTCACTTTCATACATCCTTCAGAGGAAAGAATGTCAAGTAAAATAAGATGAAATGAAAATGGAAGGTGTGAAATTTTCATTTTGAGATTGCATAAGAAATCAAATTCCTCTCACGTGCTATAGAATACCTAAACACTTTTGATTAAACCACTTTAGTTGTTATAATGACACCAAATTTGAAAGCCATCTGTGACTTTTCTGTTCTTACTCTGCAACAACCATGGCAATTACAAGTTAAAAAGTAAAATGTATGCAAATTTTAGAATGGAGAATGCGGGCATCGATCCCGCTACCTCTCGTATGCTAAGCGAGCGCTCTACCATTTGAGCTAATTCCCCTGTGTGCTCACTCAGCATCACATTTCAAAAGGAACGTTACTGCTGTCCGCACTTTATTTTAAGTCTAATTGCCCATAACATGAGTGTTCAGTTCACTCCTAACTGATGCCTTAACTACACCTAGGGGATGTTTTACACTTCAGGTTGGCATGTTTAATACTTGAATAGGAGTGATATCACTGTATGTTAACCTAGACTCAGGCCCTACCTAATCTTGGAGATACATTTCTCATGAATGAGTAACCAAGGGAGATACAATTTTTAGGAGTTAGTGCATGTCTAATGCAAGATTAATCACCATATTATGAGAGCCAATGCAATCATCCAGCAAAAAATACTCGTTTTCGCCCAACGTGGGGCTCGAACCCACGACCCTGAGATTAAGAGTCTCATGCTCTACCGACTGAGCTAGCCGGGCTCCCACTTAAATATGGTATGCAGACTCATCATTTTTTATTAAGGAAAACTGTTTCTGGATATTCCTCTGCTCTTGTTTTGCAAGGAACTTCACTTTTATACATCCTTCAGAGGAAAGAATGTCAAGTAAAATAAGACGAAATGAAAATGGAAGGTGTGAAATTTTCATTTTGAGATTGCATAAGAAATCAAATTCCTCTCACGTGCTATAGAATACCTAAACACTTTTGATTAAACCACTTTAGTTGTTATAATGACACCAAATTTGAAAGCCATCTGTGACTTTTCTGTTCTTACTCTGCAACAACCATGGCAATTACAAGTTAAAAAGTAAAATGTATGCAAATTTTAGAATGGAGAATGCGGGCATCGATCCCGCTACATCTCGCATGCTAAGCGAGCGCTCTACCATTTGAGCTAATTCCCCTGTGTGCTCACTCAGCATCACATTTCAAAAGTAACGTTACTGCTGTCCACACTTTATTTTAAGTCTAATTGCCCATAACATGAGTGTTCAGTTCACTCCTAACTGATGCCTTAACTACACCTAGGGGATGTTTTACACTTCAGGTTGGCATGTTTAGTACTTGAATAGGAGTGATATCACTGTATGTTAACCTAGACTCAGGCCCTACCTAATCTTGGAGATACATTTCTCATGAATGAGTAACCAAGGGAGATACAATTTTTAGGAGTTAGTGCATGTCTAATGCAAGATTAATCACCATATTATGAGAGCCAATGCAATCATCCAGCAAAAAATACTCGTTTTCGCCCAACGTGGGGCTCGAACCCACAACCCTGAGATTAAGAGTCTCATGCTCTACCGACTGAGCTAGCCGGGCTCCCACTTAAATATGGTATGCAGACTCATCATTTTTTATTAAGGAAAACTGTTTCTGGATATTCCTCTGCTCTTGTTTTGCAAGGAACTTCACTTTTATACATCCTTCAGAGGAAAGAATGTCAAGTAAAATAAGACGAAATGAAAATGGAAGGTGTGAAATTTTCATTTTGAGATTGCATAAGAAATCAAATTCCTCTCACGTGCTATAGAATACCTAAACACTTTTGATTAAACCACTTTAGTTGTTATAATGACACCAAATTTGAAAGCCATCTGTGACTTTTTTGTTCTTACTCTGCAACAACCATGGCAATTACAAGTTAAAAAGTAAAATGTATGCAAATTTTAGAATGGAGAATGCGGGCATCGATCCCGCTACCTCTCGCATGCTAAGCGAGCGCTCTACCATTTGAGCTAATTCCCCTGTGTGCTCACTCAGCATCACATTTCAAAAGTAACGTTACTGCTGTCCACACTTTATTTTAAGTCTAATTGCCCATAACATGAGTGTTCAGTTCACTCCTAACTGATGCCTTAACTACACCTAGGGGATGTTTTACACTTCAGGTTGGCATGTTTAATACTTGAATAGGAGTGATATCACTGTATGTTAACCTAGACTCAGGCCCTACCTAATCTTGGAGATACATTTCTCATGAATGAGTAACCAAGGGAGATACAATTTTTAGGAGTTAGTGCATGTCTAATGCAAGATTAATCACCATATTATGAGAGCCAATGCAATCATCCAGCAAAATATACTCGTTTTCGCCCAACGTGGGGCTCGAACCCACGACCCTGATATTAAGAGTCTCATGCTCTACCGACTGAGCTAGCCGGGCTCCCACTTAAATATGGTATGCAGACTCATCATTTTTTATTAAGGAAAACCGTTTCTGGATATTCCTCTGCTCTTGTTTTGCAAGGAACTTCACTTTCATACATCCTTCAGAGGAAAGAATGTCAAGTAAAATAAGATGAAATGAAAATGGAAGGTGTGAAATTTTCATTTTGAGATTGCATAAGAAATCAAATTCCTCTCACGTGCTATAGAATACCTAAACACTTTTGATTAAACCACTTTAGTTGTTATAATGACACCAAATTTGAAAGCCATCTGTGACTTTTCTGTTC
>NC_140585.1:122864803-123157303 GCF_964204655.1 Triturus cristatus | reverse complement strand
AAATTTGAAAGCCATCTGTGACTTTTCTGTTCTTACTCTGCAACAACCATGGCAATTACAAGTTAAAAAGTAAAATGTATGCAAATTTTAGAATGGAGAATGCGGGCATCGATCCCGCTACATCTCGCATGCTAAGCGAGCGCTCTACCATTTGAGCTAATTCCCCTGTGTGCTCACTCAGCATCACATTTCAAAAGTAACGTTACTGCTGTCCACACTTTATTTTAAGTCTAATTGCCCATAACATGAGTGTTCAGTTCACTCCTAACTGATGCCTTAACTACACCTAGGGGATGTTTTACACTTCAGGTTGGCATGTTTAGAACTTGAATAGGAGTGATATCACTGTATGTTAACCTAGACTCAGGCCCTACCTAATCTTGGAGATACATTTCTCATGAATGAGTAACCAAGGGAGATACAATTTTTAGGAGTTAGTGCATGTCTAATGCAAGATTAATCACCATATTATGAGAGCCAATGCAATCATCCAGCAAAAAATACTCGTTTTCGCCCAACGTGGGGCTCGAACCCACAACCCTGAGATTAAGAGTCTCATGCTCTACCGACTGAGCTAGCCGGGCTCCCACTTAAATATGGTATGCAGACTCATCATTTTTTATTAAGGAAAACTGTTTCTGGATATTCCTCTGCTCTTGTTTTGCAAGGAACTTCACTTTTATACATCCTTCAGAGGAAAGAATGTCAAGTAAAATAAGACGAAATGAAAATGGAAGGTGTGAAATTTTCATTTTGAGATTGCATAAGAAATCAAATTCCTCTCACGTGCTATAGAATACCTAAACACTTTTGATTAAACCACTTTAGTTGTTATAATGACACCAAATTTGAAAGCCATCTGTGACTTTTCTGTTCTTACTCTGCAACAACCATGGCAATTACAAGTTAAAAAGTAAAATGTATGCAAATTTTAGAATGGAGAATGCGGGCATCGATCCCGCTACCTCTTGCATGCTAAGCGAGCGCTCTACCATTTGAGCTAATTCCCCTGTGTGCTCACTCAGCATCACATTTCAAAAGTAACGTTACTGCTGTCCACACTTTATTTTAAGTCTAATTGCCCATACCATGAGTGTTCAGTTCACTCCTAACTGATGCCTTAACTACACCTAGGGGATGTTTTACACTTCAGGTTGGCATGTTTAATACTTGAATAGGAGTGATATCACTGTATGTTAACCTAGACTCAGGCCCTACCTAATCTTGGAGATACATTTCTCATGAATGAGTAACCAAGGGAGATACAATTTTTAGGAGTTAGTGCATGTCTAATGCAAGATTAATCACCATATTATGAGAGCCAATGCAATCATCCAGCAAAATATACTCGTTTTCGCCCAACGTGGGGCTCGAACCCACGACCCTGATATTAAGAGTCTCATGCTCTACCGACTGAGCTAGCCGGGCTCCCACTTAAATATGGTATGCAGACTCATCATTTTTTATTAAGGAAAACTGTTTCTGGATATTCCTCTGCTCTTGTTTTGCAAGGAACTTCACTTTTATACATCCTTCAGAGGAAAGAATGTCAAGTAAAATAAGACGAAATGAAAATGGAAGGTGTGAAATTTTCATTTTGAGATTGCATAAGAAATCAAATTCCTCTCACGTGCTATAGAATACCTAAACACTTTTGATTAAACCACTTTAGTTGTTATAATGACACCAAATTTGAAAGCCATCTGTGACTTTTCTGTTCTTACTCTGCAACAACCATGGCAATTACAAGTTAAAAAGTAAAATGTATGCAAATTTTAGAATGGAGAATGCGGGCATCGATCCCGCTACCTCTTGCATGCTAAGCGAGCGCTCTACCATTTGAGCTAATTCCCCTGTGTGCTCACTCAGCATCACATTTCAAAAGTAACGTTACTGCTGTCCACACTTTATTTTAAGTCTAATTGCCCATAACATGAGTGTTCAGTTCACTCCTAACTGATGCCTTAACTACACCTAGGGGATGTTTTACACTTCAGGTTGGCATGTTTAATACTTGAATAGGAGTGATATCACTGTATGTTAACCTAGACTCAGGCCCTACCTAATCTTGGAGATACATTTCTCATGAATGAGTAACCAAGGGAGATACAATTTTTAGGAGTTAGTGCATGTCTAATGCAAGATTAATCACCATATTATGAGAGCCAATGCAATCATCCAGCAAAAAATACTCGTTTTCGCCCAACGTGGGGCTCGAACCCACAACCCTGAGATTAAGAGTCTCATGCACTACCGACTGAGCTAGCCGGGCTCCCACTTAAATATGGTATGCAGACTCATCATTTTTTATTAAGGAAAACTGTTTCTGGATATTCCTCTGCTCTTGTTTTGCAAGGAACTTCACTTTTATACATCCTTCAGAGGAAAGAATGTCAAGTAAAATAAGACGAAATGAAAATGGAAGGTGTGAAATTTTCATTTTGAGATTGCATAAGAAATCAAATTCCTCTCACGTGCTATAGAATACCTAAACACTTTTGATTAAACCACTTTAGTTGTTATAATGACACCAAATTTGAAAGCCATCTGTGACTTTTCTGTTCTTACTCTGCAACAACCATGGCAATTACAAGTTAAAAAGTAAAATGTATGCAAATTTTTAGAATGGAGAATGCGGGCATCGATCCCGCTACCTCTTGCATGCTAAGCGAGCGCTCTACCATTTGAGCTAATTCCCCTGTGTGCTCACTCAGCATCACATTTCAAAAGTAACGTTACTGCTGTCCACACTTTATTTTAAGTCTAATTGCCCATAACATGAGTGTTCAGTTCACTCCTAACTGATGCCTTAACTACACCTAGGTGATGTTTTACACTTCAGGTTGGCATGTTTAGTACTTGAATAGGTGGGATATCACTGTATGTTAACCTAGACTCAGGCCCTACCTAATCTTGGAGATACATTTCTCATGAATGAGTAACCAAGGGAGATACAATTTTTAGGAGTTAGTGCATGTCTAATGCAAGATTAATCACCATATTATGAGAGCCAATGCTATCATCCAGCAAAAAATACTCGTTTTCGCCCAACGTGGGGCTCGAACCCACGACCCTGAGATTAAGAGTCTCATGCCCTACCGACTGAGCTAGCCGGGCTCCCACTTAAATATGGTATGCAGACTCATCATTTTTTATTAAGGAAAACCGTTTCTGGATATTCCTCTGCTCTTGTTTTGCAAGGAACTTCACTTTTATACATCCTTCAGAGGAAAGAATGTCAAGTAAAATAAGACGAAATGAAAATGGAAGGTGTGAAATTTTCATTTTGAGATTGCATAAGAAATCAAATTCCTCTCACGTGCTATAGAATACCTAAACACTTTTGATTAAACCACTTTAGTTGTTATAATGACACCAAATTTGAAAGCCATCTGTGACTTTTCTGTTCTTACTCTGCAACAACCATGGCAATTACAAGTTAAAAAGTAAAATGTATGCAAATTTTAGAATGGAGAATGCGGGCATCGATCCCGCTACCTCTTGCATGCTAAGCGAGCGCTCTACCATTTGAGCTAATTCCCCTGTGTGCTCACTCAGCATCACATTTCAAAAGTAACGTTACTGCTGTCCACACTTTATTTTAAGTCTAATTGCCCATAACATGAGTGTTCAGTTCACTCCTAACTGATGCCTTAACTACACCTAGGGGATGTTTTACACTTCAGGTTGGCATGTTTAATACTTGAATAGGAGTGATATCACTGTATGTTAACCTAGACTCAGGCCCTACCTAATCTTGGAGATACATTTCTCATGAATGAGTAACCAAGGGAGATACAATTTTTAGGAGTTAGTGCATGTCTAATGCAAGATTAATCACCATATTATGAGAGCCAATGCAATCATCCAGCAAAAAATACTCGTTTTCGCCCAACGTGGGGCTCGAACCCACGACCCTGAGATTAAGAGTCTCATGCTCTACCGACTGAGCTAGCCGGGCTCCCACTTAAATATGGTATGCAGACTCATCATTTTTTATTAAGGAAAACTGTTTCTGGATATTCCTCTGCTCTTGTTTTGCAAGGAACTTCACTTTTATACATCCTTCAGAGGAAAGAATGTCAAGTAAAATAAGACGAAATGAAAATGGAAGGTGTGAAATTTTCATTTTGAGATTGCATAAGAAATCAAATTCCTCTCACGTGCTATAGAATACCTAAACACTTTTGATTAAACCACTTTAGTTGTTATAATGACACCAAATTTGAAAGCCATCTGTGACTTTTCTGTTCTTACTCTGCAACAACCATGGCAATTACAAGTTAAAAAGTAAAATGTATGCAAATTTTAGAATGGAGAATGCGGGCATCGATCCCGCTACATCTCGCATGCTAAGCGAGCGCTCTACCATTTGAGCTAATTCCCCTGTGTGCTCACTCAGCATCACATTTCAAAAGTAACGTTACTGCTGTCCACACTTTATTTTAAGTCTAATTGCCCATAACATGAGTGTTCAGTTCACTCCTAACTGATGCCTTAACTACACCTAGGGGATGTTTTACACTTCAGGTTGGCATGTTTAGTACTTGAATAGGAGTGATATCACTGTATGTTAACCTAGACTCAGGCCCTACCTAATCTTGGAGATACATTTCTCATGAATGAGTAACCAAGGGAGATACAATTTTTAGGAGTTAGTGCATGTCTAATGCAAGATTAATCACCATATTATGAGAGCCAATGCAATCATCCAGCAAACAATACTCGTTTTCGCCCAACGTGGGGCTCGAACCCACAACCCTGAGATTAAGAGTCTCATGCTCTACCGACTGAGCTAGCCGGGCTCCCACTTAAATATGGTATGCAGACTCATCATTTTTTATTAAGGAAAACTGTTTCTGGATATTCCTCTGCTCTTGTTTTGCAAGGAACTTCACTTTTATACATCCTTCAGAGGAAAGAATGTCAAGTAAAATAAGACGAAATGAAAATGGAAGGTGTGAAATTTTCATTTTGAGATTGCATAAGAAATCAAATTCCTCTCACGTGCTATAGAATACCTAAACACTTTTGATTAAACCACTTTAGTTGTTATAATGACACCAAATTTGAAAGCCATCTGTGACTTTTCTGTTCTTACTCTGCAACAACCATGGCAATTACAAGTTAAAAAGTAAAATGTATGCAAATTTTAGAATGGAGAATGCGGGCATCGATCCCGCTACATCTCGCATGCTAAGCGAGCGCTCTACCATTTGAGCTAATTCCCCTGTGTGCTCACTCAGCATCACATTTCAAAAGTAACGTTACTGCTGTCCACACTTTATTTTAAGTCTAATTGCCCATAACATGAGTGTTCAGTTCACTCCTAACTGATGCCTTAACTACACCTAGGGGATGTTTTACACTTCAGGTTGGCATGTTTAGTACTTGAATAGGAGTGATATCACTGTATGTTAACCTAGACTCAGGCCCTACCTAATCTTGGAGATACATTTCTCATGAATGAGTAACCAAGGGAGATACAATTTTTAGGAGTTAGTGCATGTCTAATGCAAGATTAATCACCATATTATGAGAGCCAATGCAATCATCCAGCAAAAAATACTCGTTTTCGCCCAACGTGGGGCTCGAACCCACAACCCTGAGATTAAGAGTCTCATGCTCTACCGACTGAGCTAGCCGGGCTCCCACTTAAATATGGTATGCAGACCCATCATTTTTTATTAAGGAAAACTGTTTCTGGATATTCCTCTGCTCTTGTTTTGCAAGGAACTTCACTTTTATACATCCTTCAGAGGAAAGAATGTCAAGTAAAATAAGACGAAATGAAAATGGAAGGTGTGAAATTTTCATTTTGAGATTGCATAAGAAATCAAATTCCTCTCACGTGCTATAGAATACCTAAACACTTTTGATTAAACCACTTTAGTTGTTATAATGACACCAAATTTGAAAGCCATCTGTGACTTTTCTGTTCTTACTCTGCAACAACCATGGCAATTACAAGTTAAAAAGTAAAATGTATGCAAATTTTAGAATGGAGAATGCGGGCATCGATCCCGCTACCTCTTGCATGCTAAGCGAGCGCTCTACCATTTGAGCTAATTCCCCTGTGTGCTCACTCAGCATCACATTTCAAAAGTAACGTTACTGCTGTCCACACTTTATTTTAAGTCTAATTGCCCATAACATGAGTGTTCAGTTCACTCCTAACTGATGCCTTAACTACACCTAGGGGATGTTTTACACTTCAGGTTGGCATGTTTAATACTTGAATAGGAGTGATATCACTGTATGTTAACCTAGACTCAGGCCCTACCTAATCTTGGAGATACATTTCTCATGAATGAGTAACCAAGGGAGATACAATTTTTAGGAGTTAGTGCATGTCTAATGCAAGATTAATCACCATATTATGAGAGCCAATGCAATCATCCAGCAAAATATACTCGTTTTCGCCCAACGTGGGGCTCGAACCCACGACCCTGATATTAAGAGTCTCATGCTCTACCGACTGAGCTAGCCGGGCTCCCACTTAAATATGGTATGCAGACTCATCATTTTTTATTAAGGAAAACTGTTTCTGGATATTCCTCTGCTCTTGTTTTGCAAGGAACTTCACTTTTATACATCCTTCAGAGGAAAGAATGTCAAGTAAAATAAGACGAAATGAAAATGGAAGGTGTGAAATTTTCATTTTGAGATTGAATAAGAAATCAAATTCCTCTCACGTGCTATAGAATACCTAAACACTTTTGATTAAACCACTTTAGTTGTTATAATGACACCAAATTTGAAAGCCATCTGTGACTTTTCTGTTCTTACTCTGCAACAACCATGGCAATTACAAGTTAAAAAGTAAAATGTATGCAAATTTTAGAATGGAGAATGCGGGCATCGATCCCGCTACCTCTTGCATGCTGAGCGAGCGCTCTACCATTTGAGCTAATTCCCCTGTGTGCTCACTCAGCATCACATTTCAAAAGTAACGTTACTGCTTTCCACACTTTATTTTAAGTCTAATTGCCCATAACATGAGTGTTCAGTTCACTCCTAACTGATGCCTTAACTACACCTAGGGGATGTTTTACACTTCAGGTTGGCATGTTTAATACTTGAATAGGAGTGATATCACTGTATGTTAACCTAGACTCAGGCCCTACCTAATCTTGGAGATACATTTCTCATGAATGAGTAACCAAGGGAGATACAATTTTTAGGAGTTAGTGCATGTCTAATGCAAGATTAATCACCATATTATGAGAGCCAATGCAATCATCCAGCAAAATATACTCGTTTTCGCCCAACGTGGGGCTCGAACCCACGACCCTGATATTAAGAGTCTCATGCTCTACCGACTGAGCTAGCCGGGCTCCCACTTAAATATGGTATGCAGACTCATCATTTTTTATTAAGGAAAACTGTTTCTGGATATTCCTCTGCTCTTGTTTTGCAAGGAACTTCACTTTTATACATCCTTCAGAGGAAGGAATGTCAGGTAAAATAAGACGAAATGAAAATGGAAGGTGTGAAATTTTCATTTTGAGATTGCATAAGAAATCAAATTCCTCTCACGTGCTATAGAATACCTAAACACTTTTGATTAAACCACTTTAGTTGTTATAATGACACCAAATTTGAAAGCCATCTGTGACTTTTCTGTTCTTACTCTGCAACAACCATGGCAATTACAAGTTAAAAAGTAAAATGTATGCAAATTTTAGAATGGAGAATGCGGGCATCGATCCCGCTACCTCTTGCATGCTAAGCGAGCGCTCTACCATTTGAGCTAATTCCCCTGTGTGCTCACTCAGCATCACATTTCAAAAGTAACGTTACTGCTGTCCACACTTTATTTTAAGTCTAATTGCCCATAACATGAGTGTTCAGTTCACTCCTAACTGATGCCTTAACTACACCTAGGGGATGTTTTACACTTCAGGTTGGCATGTTTAATACTTGAATAGGAGTGATATCACTGTATGTTAACCTAGACTCAGGCCCTACCTAATCTTGGAGATACATTTCTCATGAATGAGTAACCAAGGGAGATACAATTTTTAGGAGTTAGTGCATGTCTAATGCAAGATTAATCACCATATTATGAGAGCCAATGCAATCATCCAGCAAAAAATACTCGTTTTCGCCCAACGTGGGGCTCGAACCCACGACCCTGAGATTAAGAGTCTCATGCTCTACCGACTGAGCTAGCCGGGCTCCCACTTAAATATGGTATGCAGACTCATCATTTTTTATTAAGGAAAACTGTTTCTGGATATTCCTCTGCTCTTGTTTTGCAAGGAACTTCACTTTTATACATCCTTCAGAGGAAAGAATGTCAAGTAAAATAAGACGAAATGAAAATGGAAGGTGTGAAATTTTCATTTTGAGATTGCATAAGAAATCAAATTCCTCTCACGTGCTATAGAATACCTAAACACTTTTGATTAAACCACTTTAGTTGTTATAATGACACCAAATTTGAAAGCCATCTGTGACTTTTCTGTTCTTACTCTGCAACAACCATGGCAATTACAAGTTAAAAAGTAAAATGTATGCAAATTTTAGAATGGAGAATGCGGGCATCGATCCCGCTACATCTCGCATGCTAAGCGAGCGCTCTACCATTTGAGCTAATTCCCCTGTGTGCTCACTCAGCATCACATTTCAAAAGTAACGTTACTGCTGTCCACACTTTATTTTAAGTCTAATTGCTCATAACATGAGTGTTCATTTCACTCCTAACTGATGCCTTAACTACACCTAGGGGATGTTTTACACTTCAGGTTGGCATGTTTAATACTTGAATAGGAGTGATATCACTGTATGTTAACCTAGACTCAGGCCCTACCTAATCTTGGAGATACATTTCTCATGAATGAGTAACCAAGGGAGATACAATTTTTAGGAGTTAGTGCATGTCTAATGCAAGATTAATCACCATATTATGAGAGCCAATGCAATCATCCAGCAAAATATACTCGTTTTCGCCCAACGTGGGGCTCGAACCCACGACCCTGATATTAAGAGTCTCATGCTCTACCGACTGAGCTAGCCGGGCTCCCACTTAAATATGGTATGCAGACTCATCATTTTTTATTAAGGAAAACCGTTTCTGGATATTCCTCTGCTCTTGTTTTGCAAGGAACTTCACTTTCATACATCCTTCAGAGGAAAGAATGTCAAGTAAAATAAGATGAAATGAAAATGGAAGGTGTGAAATTTTCATTTTGAGATTGCATAAGAAATCAAATTCCTCTCACGTGCTATAGAATACCTAAACACTTTTGATTAAACCACTTTAGTTGTTATAATGACACCAAATTTGAAAGCCATCTGTGACTTTTCTGTTCTTACTCTGCAACAACCATGGCAATTACAAGTTAAAAAGTAAAATGTATGCAAATTTTAGAATGGAGAATGCGGGCATCGATCCCGCTACCTCTCGTATGCTAAGCGAGCGCTCTACCATTTGAGCTAATTCCCCTGTGTGCTCACTCAGCATCACATTTCAAAAGGAACGTTACTGCTGTCCGCACTTTATTTTAAGTCTAATTGCCCATAACATGAGTGTTCAGTTCACTCCTATTTGATGCCTTAACTACACCTAGGGGATGTTTTACACTTCAGGTTGGCATGTTTAGTACTTGAATAGGAGTGATATCACTGTATGTTAACCTAGACTCAGGCCCTACCTAATCTTGGAGATACATTTCTCATGAATGAGTAACCAAGGGAGATACAATTTTTAGGAGTTAGTGCATGTCTAATGCAAGATTAATCACCATAATATGAGAGCCAATGCTATCATCCAGCAAAAAATACTCGTTTTCGCCCAACGTGGGGCTCGAACCCACGACCCTGATATTAAGAGTCTCATGCTCTACCGACTGAGCTAGCCGGGCTCCCACTTAAATATGGTATGCAGACTCATCATTTTTTATTAAGGAAAACCGTTTCTGGATATTCCTCTGCTCTTGTTTTGCAAGGAACTTCACTTTCATACATCCTTCAGAGGAAAGAATGTCAAGTAAAATAAGATGAAATGAAAATGGAAGGTGTGAAATTTTCATTTTGAGATTGCATAAGAAATCAAATTCCTCTCACGTGCTATAGAATACCTAAACACTTTTGATTAAACCACTTTAGTTGTTATAATGACACCAAATTTGAAAGCCATCTGTGACTTTTCTGTTCTTACTCTGCAACAACCATGGCAATTACAAGTTAAAAAGTAAAATGTATGCAAATTTTAGAATGGAGAATGCGGGCATCGATCCCGCTACCTCTCGTATGCTAAGCGAGCGCTCTACCATTTGAGCTAATTCCCCTGTGTGCTCACTCAGCATCACATTTCAAAAGGAACGTTACTGCTGTCCGCACTTTATTTTAAGTCTAATTGCCCATAACATGAGTGTTCAGTTCACTCCTAACTGATGCCTTAACTACACCTAGGGGATGTTTTACACTTCAGGTTGGCATGTTTAGTACTTGAATAGGAGTGATATCACTGTATGTTAACCTAGACTCAGGCCCTACCTAATCTTGGAGATACATTTCTCATGAATGAGTAACCAAGGGAGATACAATTTTTAGGAGTTAGTGCATGTCTAATGCAAGATTAATCACCATAATATGAGAGCCAATGCTATCATCCAGCAAAAAATACTCGTTTTCGCCCAACGTGGGGCTCGAACCCACGACCCTGAGATTAAGAGTCTCATGCTCTACCGACTGAGCTAGCCGGGCTCCCACTTAAATATGGTATGCAGACTCATCATTTTTTATTAAGGAAAACTGTTTCTGGATATTCCTCTGCTCTTGTTTTGCAAGGAACTTCACTTTTATACATCCTTCAGAGGAAAGAATGTCAAGTAAAATAAGACGAAATGAAAATGGAAGGTGTGAAATTTTCATTTTGAGATTGCATAAGAAATCAAATTCCTCTCACGTGCTATAGAATACCTAAACACTTTTGATTAAACCACTTTAGTTGTTATAATGACACCAAATTTGAAAGCCATCTGTGACTTTTCTGTTCTTACTCTGCAACAACCATGGCAATTACAAGTTAAAAAGTAAAATGTATGCAAATTTTAGAATGGAGAATGCGGGCATCGATCCCGCTACATCTCGCATGCTAAGCGAGCGCTCTACCATTTGAGCTAATTCCCCTGTGTGCTCACTCAGCATCACATTTCAAAAGTAACGTTACTGCTGTCCACACTTTATTTTAAGTCTAATTGCCCATAACATGAGTGTTCAGTTCACTCCTAACTGATGCCTTAACTACACCTAGGGGATGTTTTACACTTCAGGTTGGCATGTTTAGTACTTGAATAGGAGTGATATCACTGTATGTTAACCTAGACTCAGGCCCTACCTAATCTTGGAGATACATTTCTCATGAATGAGTAACCAAGGGAGATACAATTTTTAGGAGTTAGTGCATGTCTAATGCAAGATTAATCACCATATTATGAGAGCCAATGCAATCATCCAGCAAAAAATACTCGTTTTCGCCCAACGTGGGGCTCGAACCCACAACCCTGAGATTAAGAGTCTCATGCTCTACCGACTGAGCTAGCCGGGCTCCCACTTAAATATGGTATGCAGACTCATCATTTTTTATTAAGGAAAACTGTTTCTGGATATTCCTCTGCTCTTGTTTTGCAAGGAACTTCACTTTTATACATCCTTCAGAGGAAAGAATGTCAAGTAAAATAAGACGAAATGAAAATGGAAGGTGTGAAATTTTCATTTTGAGATTGCATAAGAAATCAAATTCCTCTCACGTGCTATAGAATACCTAAACACTTTTGATTAAACCACTTTAGTTGTTATAATGACACCAAATTTGAAAGCCATCTGTGACTTTTCTGTTCTTACTCTGCAACAACCATGGCAATTACAAGTTAAAAAGTAAAATGTATGCAAATTTTAGAATGGAGAATGCGGGCATCGATCCCGCTACCTCTTGCATGCTAAGCGAGCGCTCTACCATTTGAGCTAATTCCCCTGTGTGCTCACTCAGCATCACATTTCAAAAGTAACGTTACTGCTGTCCACACTTTATTTTAAGTCTAATTGCCCATAACATGAGTGTTCAGTTCACTCCTAACTGATGCCTTAACTACACCTAGGGGATGTTTTACACTTCAGGTTGGCATGTTTAATACTTGAATAGGAGTGATATCACTGTATGTTAACCTAGACTCAGGCCCTACCTAATCTTGGAGATACATTTCTCATGAATGAGTAACCAAGGGAGATACAATTTTTAGGAGTTAGTGCATGTCTAATGCAAGATTAATCACCATATTATGAGAGCCAATGCAATCATCCAGCAAAATATACTCGTTTTCGCCCAACGTGGGGCTCGAACCCACGACCCTGATATTAAGAGTCTCATGCTCTACCGACTGAGCTAGCCGGGCTCCCACTTAAATATGGTATGCAGACTCATCATTTTTTATTAAGGAAAACTGTTTCTGGATATTCCTCTGCTCTTGTTTTGCAAGGAACTTCACTTTTATACATCCTTCAGAGGAAAGAATGTCAAGTAAAATAAGACGAAATGAAAATGGAAGGTGTGAAATTTTCATTTTGAGATTGAATAAGAAATCAAATTCCTCTCACGTGCTATAGAATACCTAAACACTTTTGATTAAACCACTTTAGTTGTTATAATGACACCAAATTTGAAAGCCATCTGTGACTTTTCTGTTCTTACTCTGCAACAACCATGGCAATTACAAGTTAAAAAGTAAAATGTATGCAAATTTTAGAATGGAGAATGCGGGCATCGATCCCACTACCTCTTGCATGCTAAGCGAGCACTCTACCATTTGAGCTAATTCCCCTGTGTGCTCACTCAGCATCACATTTCAAAAGTAACGTTACTGCTGTCCACACTTTATTTTAAGTCTAATTGCCCATAACATGAGTGTTCAGTTCACTCCTAACTGATGCCTTAACTACACCTAGGGGATGTTTTACACTTCAGGTTGGCATGTTTAATACTTGAATAGGAGTGATATCACTGTATGTTAACCTAGACTCAGGCCCTACCTAATCTTGGAGATACATTTCTCATGAATGAGTAACCAAGGGAGATACAATTTTTAGGAGTTAGTGCATGTCTAATGCAAGATTAATCACCATATTATGAGAGCCAATGCAATCATCCAGCAAAATATACTCGTTTTCGCCCAACGTGGGGCTCGAACCCACGACCCTGATATTAAGAGTCTCATGCTCTACCGACTGAGCTAGCCGGGCTCCCACTTAAATATGGTATGCAGACTCATCATTTTTTATTAAGGAAAACCGTTTCTGGATATTCCTCTGCTCTTGTTTTGCAAGGAACTTCACTTTCATACATCCTTCAGAGGAAAGAATGTCAAGTAAAATAAGATGAAATGAAAATGGAAGGTGTGAAATTTTCATTTTGAGATTGCATAAGAAATCAAATTCCTCTCACGTGCTATAGAATACCTAAACACTTTTGATTAAACCACTTTAGTTGTTATAATGACACCAAATTTGAAAGCCATCTGTGACTTTTCTGTTCTTACTCTGCAACAACCATGGCAATTACAAGTTAAAAAGTAAAATGTATGCAAATTTTAGAATGGAGAATGCGGGCATCGATCCCGCTACCTCTTGCATGCTAAGCGAGCGCTCTACCATTTGAGCTAATTCCCCTGTGTGCTCACTCAGCATCACATTTCAAAAGTAACGTTACTGCTGTCCACACTTTATTTTAAGTCTAATTGCCCATAACATGAGTGTTCAGTTCACTCCTAACTGATGCCTTAACTACACCTAGGGGATGTTTTACACTTCAGGTTGGCATGTTTAATACTTGAATAGGAGTGATATCACTGTATGTTAACCTAGACTCAGGCCCTACCTAATCTTGGAGATACATTTCTCATGAATGAGTAACCAAGGGAGATACAATTTTTAGGAGTTAGTGCATGTCTAATGCAAGATTAATCACCATATTATGAGAGCCAATGCAATCATCCAGCAAAAAATACTCGTTTTCGCCCAACGTGGGGCTCGAACCCACGACCCTGAGATTAAGAGTCTCATGCTCTACCGACTGAGCTAGCCGGGCTCCCACTTAAATATGGTATGCAGACTCATCATTTTTTATTAAGGAAAACTGTTTCTGGATATTCCTCTGCTCTTGTTTTGCAAGGAACTTCACTTTTATACATCCTTCAGAGGAAAGAATGTCAAGTAAAATAAGACGAAATGAAAATGGAAGGTGTGAAATTTTCATTTTGAGATTGCATAAGAAATCAAATTCCTCTCACGTGCTATAGAATACCTAAACACTTTTGATTAAACCACTTTAGTTGTTATAATGACACCAAATTTGAAAGCCATCTGTGACTTTTCTGTTCTTACTCTGCAACAACCATGGCAATTACAAGTTAAAAAGTAAAATGTATGCAAATTTTAGAATGGAGAATGCGGGCATCGATCCCGCTACATCTCGCATGCTAAGCGAGCGCTCTACCATTTGAGCTAATTCCCCTGTGTGCTCACTCAGCATCACATTTCAAAAGTAACGTTACTGCTGTCCACACTTTATTTTAAGTCTAATTGCTCATAACATGAGTGTTCATTTCACTCCTAACTGATGCCTTAACTACACCTAGGGGATGTTTTACACTTCAGGTTGGCATGTTTAATACTTGAATAGGAGTGATATCACTGTATGTTAACCTAGACTCAGGCCCTACCTAATCTTGGAGATACATTTCTCATGAATGAGTAACCAAGGGAGATACAATTTTTAGGAGTTAGTGCATGTCTAATGCAAGATTAATCACCATATTATGAGAGCCAATGCAATCATCCAGCAAAATATACTCGTTTTCGCCCAACGTGGGGCTCGAACCCACGACCCTGATATTAAGAGTCTCATGCTCTACCGACTGAGCTAGCCGGGCTCCCACTTAAATATGGTATGCAGACTCATCATTTTTTATTAAGGAAAACCGTTTCTGGATATTCCTCTGCTCTTGTTTTGCAAGGAACTTCACTTTCATACATCCTTCAGAGGAAAGAATGTCAAGTAAAATAAGATGAAATGAAAATGGAAGGTGTGAAATTTTCATTTTGAGATTGCATAAGAAATCAAATTCCTCTCACGTGCTATAGAATACCTAAACACTTTTGATTAAACCACTTTAGTTGTTATAATGACACCAAATTTGAAAGCCATCTGTGACTTTTCTGTTCTTACTCTGCAACAACCATGGCAATTACAAGTTAAAAAGTAAAATGTATGCAAATTTTAGAATGGAGAATGCGGGCATCGATCCCGCTACCTCTCGTATGCTAAGCGAGCGCTCTACCATTTGAGCTAATTCCCCTGTGTGCTCACTCAGCATCACATTTCAAAAGGAACGTTACTGCTGTCCGCACTTTATTTTAAGTCTAATTGCCCATAACATGAGTGTTCAGTTCACTCCTATTTGATGCCTTAACTACACCTAGGGGATGTTTTACACTTCAGGTTGGCATGTTTAGTACTTGAATAGGAGTGATATCACTGTATGTTAACCTAGACTCAGGCCCTACCTAATCTTGGAGATACATTTCTCATGAATGAGTAACCAAGGGAGATACAATTTTTAGGAGTTAGTGCATGTCTAATGCAAGATTAATCACCATAATATGAGAGCCAATGCTATCATCCAGCAAAAAATACTCGTTTTCGCCCAACGTGGGGCTCGAACCCACGACCCTGATATTAAGAGTCTCATGCTCTACCGACTGAGCTAGCCGGGCTCCCACTTAAATATGGTATGCAGACTCATCATTTTTTATTAAGGAAAACCGTTTCTGGATATTCCTCTGCTCTTGTTTTGCAAGGAACTTCACTTTCATACATCCTTCAGAGGAAAGAATGTCAAGTAAAATAAGATGAAATGAAAATGGAAGGTGTGAAATTTTCATTTTGAGATTGCATAAGAAATCAAATTCCTCTCACGTGCTATAGAATACCTAAACACTTTTGATTAAACCACTTTAGTTGTTATAATGACACCAAATTTGAAAGCCATCTGTGACTTTTCTGTTCTTACTCTGCAACAACCATGGCAATTACAAGTTAAAAAGTAAAATGTATGCAAATTTTAGAATGGAGAATGCGGGCATCGATCCCGCTACCTCTCGTATGCTAAGCGAGCGCTCTACCATTTGAGCTAATTCCCCTGTGTGCTCACTCAGCATCACATTTCAAAAGGAACGTTACTGCTGTCCGCACTTTATTTTAAGTCTAATTGCCCATAACATGAGTGTTCAGTTCACTCCTAACTGATGCCTTAACTACACCTAGGGGATGTTTTACACTTCAGGTTGGCATGTTTAGTACTTGAATAGGAGTGATATCACTGTATGTTAACCTAGACTCAGGCCCTACCTAATCTTGGAGATACATTTCTCATGAATGAGTAACCAAGGGAGATACAATTTTTAGGAGTTAGTGCATGTCTAATGCAAGATTAATCACCATAATATGAGAGCCAATGCTATCATCCAGCAAAAAATACTCGTTTTCGCCCAACGTGGGGCTCGAACCCACGACCCTGAGATTAAGAGTCTCATGCTCTACCGACTGAGCTAGCCGGGCTCCCACTTAAATATGGTATGCAGACTCATCATTTTTTATTAAGGAAAACTGTTTCTGGATATTCCTCTGCTCTTGTTTTGCAAGGAACTTCACTTTTATACATCCTTCAGAGGAAAGAATGTCAAGTAAAATAAGACGAAATGAAAATGGAAGGTGTGAAATTTTCATTTTGAGATTGCATAAGAAATCAAATTCCTCTCACGTGCTATAGAATACCTAAACACTTTTGATTAAACCACTTTAGTTGTTATAATGACACCAAATTTGAAAGCCATCTGTGACTTTTCTGTTCTTACTCTGCAACAACCATGGCAATTACAAGTTAAAAAGTAAAATGTATGCAAATTTTAGAATGGAGAATGCGGGCATCGATCCCGCTACATCTCGCATGCTAAGCGAGCGCTCTACCATTTGAGCTAATTCCCCTGTGTGCTCACTCAGCATCACATTTCAAAAGTAACGTTACTGCTGTCCACACTTTATTTTAAGTCTAATTGCCCATAACATGAGTGTTCAGTTCACTCCTAACTGATGCCTTAACTACACCTAGGGGATGTTTTACACTTCAGGTTGGCATGTTTAGTACTTGAATAGGAGTGATATCACTGTATGTTAACCTAGACTCAGGCCCTACCTAATCTTGGAGATACATTTCTCATGAATGAGTAACCAAGGGAGATACAATTTTTAGGAGTTAGTGCATGTCTAATGCAAGATTAATCACCATATTATGAGAGCCAATGCAATCATCCAGCAAAAAATACTCGTTTTCGCCCAACGTGGGGCTCGAACCCACAACCCTGAGATTAAGAGTCTCATGCTCTACCGACTGAGCTAGCCGGGCTCCCACTTAAATATGGTATGCAGACTCATCATTTTTTATTAAGGAAAACTGTTTCTGGATATTCCTCTGCTCTTGTTTTGCAAGGAACTTCACTTTTATACATCCTTCAGAGGAAAGAATGTCAAGTAAAATAAGACGAAATGAAAATGGAAGGTGTGAAATTTTCATTTTGAGATTGCATAAGAAATCAAATTCCTCTCACGTGCTATAGAATACCTAAACACTTTTGATTAAACCACTTTAGTTGTTATAATGACACCAAATTTGAAAGCCATCTGTGACTTTTCTGTTCTTACTCTGCAACAACCATGGCAATTACAAGTTAAAAAGTAAAATGTATGCAAATTTTAGAATGGAGAATGCGGGCATCGATCCCGCTACCTCTTGCATGCTAAGCGAGCGCTCTACCATTTGAGCTAATTCCCCTGTGTGCTCACTCAGCATCACATTTCAAAAGTAACGTTACTGCTGTCCACACTTTATTTTAAGTCTAATTGCCCATAACATGAGTGTTCAGTTCACTCCTAACTGATGCCTTAACTACACCTAGGGGATGTTTTACACTTCAGGTTGGCATGTTTAATACTTGAATAGGAGTGATATCACTGTATGTTAACCTAGACTCAGGCCCTACCTAATCTTGGAGATACATTTCTCATGAATGAGTAACCAAGGGAGATACAATTTTTAGGAGTTAGTGCATGTCTAATGCAAGATTAATCACCATATTATGAGAGCCAATGCAATCATCCAGCAAAATATACTCGTTTTCGCCCAACGTGGGGCTCGAACCCACGACCCTGATATTAAGAGTCTCATGCTCTACCGACTGAGCTAGCCGGGCTCCCACTTAAATATGGTATGCAGACTCATCATTTTTTATTAAGGAAAACTGTTTCTGGATATTCCTCTGCTCTTGTTTTGCAAGGAACTTCACTTTTATACATCCTTCAGAGGAAAGAATGTCAAGTAAAATAAGACGAAATGAAAATGGAAGGTGTGAAATTTTCATTTTGAGATTGAATAAGAAATCAAATTCCTCTCACGTGCTATAGAATACCTAAACACTTTTGATTAAACCACTTTAGTTGTTATAATGACACCAAATTTGAAAGCCATCTGTGACTTTTCTGTTCTTACTCTGCAACAACCATGGCAATTACAAGTTAAAAAGTAAAATGTATGCAAATTTTAGAATGGAGAATGCGGGCATCGATCCCACTACCTCTTGCATGCTAAGCGAGCACTCTACCATTTGAGCTAATTCCCCTGTGTGCTCACTCAGCATCACATTTCAAAAGTAACGTTACTGCTGTCCACACTTTATTTTAAGTCTAATTGCCCATAACATGAGTGTTCAGTTCACTCCTAACTGATGCCTTAACTACACCTAGGGGATGTTTTACACTTCAGGTTGGCATGTTTAATACTTGAATAGGAGTGATATCACTGTATGTTAACCTAGACTCAGGCCCTACCTAATCTTGGAGATACATTTCTCATGAATGAGTAACCAAGGGAGATACAATTTTTAGGAGTTAGTGCATGTCTAATGCAAGATTAATCACCATATTATGAGAGCCAATGCAATCATCCAGCAAAATATACTCGTTTTCGCCCAACGTGGGGCTCGAACCCACGACCCTGATATTAAGAGTCTCATGCTCTACCGACTGAGCTAGCCGGGCTCCCACTTAAATATGGTATGCAGACTCATCATTTTTTATTAAGGAAAACCGTTTCTGGATATTCCTCTGCTCTTGTTTTGCAAGGAACTTCACTTTCATACATCCTTCAGAGGAAAGAATGTCAAGTAAAATAAGATGAAATGAAAATGGAAGGTGTGAAATTTTCATTTTGAGATTGCATAAGAAATCAAATTCCTCTCACGTGCTATAGAATACCTAAACACTTTTGATTAAACCACTTTAGTTGTTATAATGACACCAAATTTGAAAGCCATCTGTGACTTTTCTGTTCTTACTCTGCAACAACCATGGCAATTACAAGTTAAAAAGTAAAATGTATGCAAATTTTAGAATGGAGAATGCGGGCATCGATCCCGCTACCTCTCGTATGCTAAGCGAGCGCTCTACCATTTGAGCTAATTCCCCTGTGTGCTCACTCAGCATCACATTTCAAAAGGAACGTTACTGCTGTCCGCACTTTATTTTAAGTCTAATTGCCCATAACATGAGTGTTCAGTTCACTCCTAACTGATGCCTTAACTACACCTAGGGGATGTTTTACACTTCAGGTTGGCATGTTTAGTACTTGAATAGGAGTGATATCACTGTATGTTAACCTAGACTCAGGCCCTACCTAATCTTGGAGATACATTTCTCATGAATGAGTAACCAAGGGAGATACAATTTTTAGGAGTTAGTGCATGTCTAATGCAAGATTAATCACCATAATATGAGAGCCAATGCTATCATCCAGCAAAAAATACTTGTTTTCGCCCAACGTGGGGCTCGAACCCACGACCCTGAGATTAAGAGTCTCATGCTCTACCGACTGAGCTAGCCGGGCTCCCACTTAAATATGGTATGCAGACTCATCATTTTTTATTAAGGAAAACTGTTTCTGGATATTCCTCTGCTCTTGTTTTGCAAGGAACTTCACTTTTATACATCCTTCAGAGGAAAGAATGTCAAGTAAAATAAGACGAAATGAAAATGGAAGGTGTGAAATTTTCATTTTGAGATTGAATAAGAAATCAAATTCCTCTCACGTGCTATAGAATACCTAAACACTTTTGATTAAACCACTTTAGTTGTTATAATGACACCAAATTTGAAAGCCATCTGTGACTTTTCTGTTCTTACTCTGCAACAACCATGGCAATTACAAGTTAAAAAGTAAAATGTATGCAAATTTTAGAATGGAGAATGCGGGCATCGATCCCACTACCTCTTGCATGCTAAGCGAGCGCTCTACCATTTGAGCTAATTCCCCTGTGTGCTCACTCAGCATCACATTTCAAAAGTAACGTTACTGCTGTCCACACTTTATTTTAAGTCTAATTGCCCATAACATGAGTGTTCAGTTCACTCCTAACTGATGCCTTAACTACACCTAGGGGATGTTTTACACTTCAGGTTGGCATGTTTAATACTTGAATAGGAGTGATATCACTGTATGTTAACCTAGACTCAGGCCCTACCTAATCTTGGAGATACATTTCTCATGAATGAGTAACCAAGGGAGATACAATTTTTAGGAGTTAGTGCATGTCTAATGCAAGATTAATCACCATATTATGAGAGCCAATGCAATCATCCAGCAAAATATACTCGTTTTCGCCCAACGTGGGGCTCGAACCCACGACCCTGATATTAAGAGTCTCATGCTCTACCGACTGAGCTAGCCGGGCTCCCACTTAAATATGGTATGCAGACTCATCATTTTTTATTAAGGAAAACCGTTTCTGGATATTCCTCTGCTCTTGTTTTGCAAGGAACTTCACTTTCATACATCCTTCAGAGGAAAGAATGTCAAGTAAAATAAGATGAAATGAAAATGGAAGGTGTGAAATTTTCATTTTGAGATTGCATAAGAAATCAAATTCCTCTCACGTGCTATAGAATACCTAAACACTTTTGATTAAACCACTTTAGTTGTTATAATGACACCAAATTTGAAAGCCATCTGTGACTTTTCTGTTCTTACTCTGCAACAACCATGGCAATTACAAGTTAAAAAGTAAAATGTATGCAAATTTTAGAATGGAGAATGCGGGCATCGATCCCGCTACCTCTCGTATGCTAAGCGAGCGCTCTACCATTTGAGCTAATTCCCCTGTGTGCTCACTCAGCATCACATTTCAAAAGGAACGTTACTGCTGTCCGCACTTTATTTTAAGTCTAATTGCCCATAACATGAGTGTTCAGTTCACTCCTAACTGATGCCTTAACTACACCTAGGGGATGTTTTACACTTCAGGTTGGCATGTTTAGTACTTGAATAGGAGTGATATCACTGTATGTTAACCTAGACTCAGGCCCTACCTAATCTTGGAGATACATTTCTCATGAATGAGTAACCAAGGGAGATACAATTTTTAGGAGTTAGTGCATGTCTAATGCAAGATTAATCACCATAATATGAGAGCCAATGCTATCATCCAGCAAAAAATACTCGTTTTCGCCCAACGTGGGGCTCGAACCCACGACCCTGAGATTAAGAGTCTCATGCTCTACCGACTGAGCTAGCCGGGCTCCCACTTAAATATGGTATGCAGACTCATCATTTTTTATTAAGGAAAACTGTTTCTGGATATTCCTCTGCTCTTGTTTTGCAAGGAACTTCACTTTTATACATCCTTCAGAGGAAAGAATGTCAAGTAAAATAAGACGAAATGAAAATGGAAGGTGTGAAATTTTCATTTTGAGATTGCATAAGAAATCAAATTCCTCTCACGTGCTATAGAATACCTAAACACTTTTGATTAAACCACTTTAGTTGTTATAATGACACCAAATTTGAAAGCCATCTGTGACTTTTCTGTTCTTACTCTGCAACAACCATGGCAATTACAAGTTAAAAAGTAAAATGTATGCAAATTTTAGAATGGAGAATGCGGGCATCGATCCCGCTACCTCTCGCATGCTAAGCGAGCGCTCTACCATTTGAGCTAATTCCCCTGTGCGCTCACTCAGCATCACATTTCAAAAGTAACGTTACTGCTGTCCACACTTTATTTTAAGTCTAATTGCCCATAACATGAGTGTTCAGTTCACTCCTAACTGATGCCTTAACTACACCTAGGGGATGTTTTACACTTCAGGTTGGCATGTTTAGTACTTGAATAGGAGTGATATCACTGTATGTTAACCTAGACTCAGGCCCTACCTAATCTTGGAGATACATTTCTCATGAATGAGTAACCAAGGGAGTTACAATTTTTAGGAGTTAGTGCATGTCTAATGCAAGATTAATCACCATATTATGAGAGCCAATGCTATCATCCAGCAAAAAATACTCATTTTCGCCCAACGTGGGGCTCGAACCCACGACCCTGAGATTAAGAGTCTCATGCTCTACCGACTGAGCTAGCCGGGCTCCCACTTAAATATGGTATGCAGACTCATCATTTTTTATTAAGGAAAACTGTTTCTGGATATTCCTCTGCTCTTGTTTTGCAAGGAACTTCACTTTTATACATCCTTCAGAGGAAAGAATGTCAAGTAAAATAAGACGAAATGAAAATGGAAGGTGTGAAATTTTCATTTTGAGATTGCATAAGAAATCAAATTCCTCTCACGTGCTATAGAATACCTAAACACTTTTGATTAAACCACTTTAGTTGTTATAATGACACCAAATTTGAAAGCCATCTGTGACTTTTCTGTTCTTACTCTGCAACAACCATGGCAATTACAAGTTAAAAAGTAAAATGTATGCAAATTTTAGAATGGAGAATGCGGGCATCGATCCCGCTACATCTCGCATGCTAAGCGAGCGCTCTACCATTTGAGCTAATTCCCCTGTGTGCTCACTCAGCATCACATTTCAAAAGTAACGTTACTGCTGTCCACACTTTATTTTAAGTCTAATTGCCCATAACATGAGTGTTCAGTTCACTCCTAACTGATGCCTTAACTACACCTAGGGGATGTTTTACACTTCAGGTTGGCATGTTTAATACTTGAATAGGAGTGATATCACTGTATGTTAACCTAGACTCAGGCCCTACCTAATCTTGGAGATACATTTCTCATGAATGAGTAACCAAGGGAGATACAATTTTTAGGAGTTAGTGCATGTCTAATGCAAGATTAATCACCATATTATGAGAGCCAATGCAATCATCCAGCAAAATATACTCGTTTTCGCCCAACGTGGGGCTCGAACCCACGACCCTGATATTAAGAGTCTCATGCTCTACCGACTGAGCTAGCCGGGCTCCCACTTAAATATGGTATGCAGACTCATCATTTTTTATTAAGGAAAACCGTTTCTGGATATTCCTCTGCTCTTGTTTTGCAAGGAACTTCACTTTCATACATCCTTCAGAGGAAAGAATGTCAAGTAAAATAAGATGAAATGAAAATGGAAGGTGTGAAATTTTCATTTTGAGATTGCATAAGAAATCAAATTCCTCTCACGTGCTATAGAATACCTAAACACTTTTGATTAAACCACTTTAGTTGTTATAATGACACCAAATTTGAAAGCCATCTGTGACTTTTCTGTTCTTACTCTGCAACAACCATGGCAATTACAAGTTAAAAAGTAAAATGTATGCAAATTTTAGA
The DNA here is from genome assembly GCF_964204655.1 of Triturus cristatus. NCBI lineage: Eukaryota > Metazoa > Chordata > Amphibia > Caudata > Salamandridae > Triturus > Triturus cristatus. Next base: position 123,133,578 of record NC_140585.1, on the reverse strand, counting down.
ATGGAGAATGCGGGCATCGATCCCGCTACCTCTCGTATGCTAAGCGAGCGCTCTACCATTTGAGCTAATTCCCCTGTGTGCTCACTCAGCATCACATTTCAAAAGGAACGTTACTGCTGTCCGCACTTTATTTTAAGTCTAATTGCCCATAACATGAGTGTTCAGTTCACTCCTAACTGATGCCTTAACTACACCTAGGGGATGTTTTACACTTCAGGTTGGCATGTTTAGTACTTGAATAGGAGTGATATCACTGTATGTTAACCTAGACTCAGGCCCTACCTAATCTTGGAGATACATTTCTCATGAATGAGTAACCAAGGGAGATACAATTTTTAGGAGTTAGTGCATGTCTAATGCAAGATTAATCACCATAATATGAGAGCCAATGCTATCATCCAGCAAAAAATACTCGTTTTCGCCCAACGTGGGGCTCGAACCCACGACCCTGAGATTAAGAGTCTCATGCTCTACCGACTGAGCTAGCCGGGCTCCCACTTAAATATGGTATGCAGACTCATCATTTTTTATTAAGGAAAACTGTTTCTGGATATTCCTCTGCTCTTGTTTTGCAAGGAACTTCACTTTTATACATCCTTCAGAGGAAAGAATGTCAAGTAAAATAAGACGAAATGAAAATGGAAGGTGTGAAATTTTCATTTTGAGATTGCATAAGAAATCAAATTCCTCTCACGTGCTATAGAATACCTAAACACTTTTGATTAAACCACTTTAGTTGTTATAATGACACCAAATTTGAAAGCCATCTGTGACTTTTCTGTTCTTACTCTGCAACAACCATGGCAATTACAAGTTAAAAAGTAAAATGTATGCAAATTTTAGAATGGAGAATGCGGGCATCGATCCCGCTACCTCTCGCATGCTAAGCGAGCGCTCTACCATTTGAGCTAATTCCCCTGTGCGCTCACTCAGCATCACATTTCAAAAGTAACGTTACTGCTGTCCACACTTTATTTTAAGTCTAATTGCCCATAACATGAGTGTTCAGTTCACTCCTAACTGATGCCTTAACTACACCTAGGGGATGTTTTACACTTCAGGTTGGCATGTTTAGTACTTGAATAGGAGTGATATCACTGTATGTTAACCTAGACTCAGGCCCTACCTAATCTTGGAGATACATTTCTCATGAATGAGTAACCAAGGGAGTTACAATTTTTAGGAGTTAGTGCATGTCTAATGCAAGATTAATCACCATATTATGAGAGCCAATGCTATCATCCAGCAAAAAATACTCATTTTCGCCCAACGTGGGGCTCGAACCCACGACCCTGAGATTAAGAGTCTCATGCTCTACCGACTGAGCTAGCCGGGCTCCCACTTAAATATGGTATGCAGACTCATCATTTTTTATTAAGGAAAACTGTTTCTGGATATTCCTCTGCTCTTGTTTTGCAAGGAACTTCACTTTTATACATCCTTCAGAGGAAAGAATGTCAAGTAAAATAAGACGAAATGAAAATGGAAGGTGTGAAATTTTCATTTTGAGATTGCATAAGAAATCAAATTCCTCTCACGTGCTATAGAATACCTAAACACTTTTGATTAAACCACTTTAGTTGTTATAATGACACCAAATTTGAAAGCCATCTGTGACTTTTCTGTTCTTACTCTGCAACAACCATGGCAATTACAAGTTAAAAAGTAAAATGTATGCAAATTTTAGAATGGAGAATGCGGGCATCGATCCCGCTACATCTCGCATGCTAAGCGAGCGCTCTACCATTTGAGCTAATTCCCCTGTGTGCTCACTCAGCATCACATTTCAAAAGTAACGTTACTGCTGTCCACACTTTATTTTAAGTCTAATTGCCCATAACATGAGTGTTCAGTTCACTCCTAACTGATGCCTTAACTACACCTAGGGGATGTTTTACACTTCAGGTTGGCATGTTTAGTACTTGAATAGGAGTGATATCACTGTATGTTAACCTAGACTCAGGCCCTACCTAATCTTGGAGATACATTTCTCATGAATGAGTAACCAAGGGAGATACAATTTTTAGGAGTTAGTGCATGTCTAATGCAAGATTAATCACCATATTATGAGAGCCAATGCAATCATCCAGCAAAAAATACTCGTTTTCGCCCAACGTGGGGCTCGAACCCACAACCCTGAGATTAAGAGTCTCATGCTCTACCGACTGAGCTAGCCGGGCTCCCACTTAAATATGGTATGCAGACTCATCATTTTTTATTAAGGAAAACTGTTTCTGGATATTCCTCTGCTCTTGTTTTGCAAGGAACTTCACTTTTATACATCCTTCAGAGGAAAGAATGTCAAGTAAAATAAGACGAAATGAAAATGGAAGGTGTGAAATTTTCATTTTGAGATTGCATAAGAAATCAAATTCCTCTCACGTGCTATAGAATACCTAAACACTTTTGATTAAACCACTTTAGTTGTTATAATGACACCAAATTTGAAAGCCATCTGTGACTTTTCTGTTCTTACTCTGCAACAACCATGGCAATTACAAGTTAAAAAGTAAAATGTATGCAAATTTTAGAATGGAGAATGCGGGCATCGATCCCGCTACCTCTTGTATGCTAAGCGAGCGCTCTACCATTTGAGCTAATTCCCCTGTGTGCTCACTCAGCATCACATTTCAAAAGTAACGTTACTGCTGTCCACACTTTATTTTAAGTCTAATTGCCCATAACATGAGTGTTCAGTTCACTCCTAACTGATGCCTTAACTACACCTAGGGGATGTTTTACACTTCAGGTTGGCATGTTTAATACTTGAATAGGAGTGATATCACTGTATGTTAACCTAGACTCAGGCCCTACCTAATCTTGGAGATACATTTCTCATGAATGAGTAACCAAGGGAGATACAATTTTTAGGAGTTAGTGCATGTCTAATGCAAGATTAATCACCATATTATGAGAGCCAATGCAATCATCCAGCAAAATATACTCGTTTTCGCCCAACGTGGGGCTCGAACCCACGACCCTGATATTAAGAGTCTCATGCTCTACCGACTGAGCTAGCCGGGCTCCCACTTAAATATGGTATGCAGACTCATCATTTTTTATTAAGGAAAACTGTTTCTGGATATTCCTCTGCTCTTGTTTTGCAAGGAACTTCACTTTTATACATCCTTCAGAGGAAAGAATGTCAAGTAAAATAAGACGAAATGAAAATGGAAGGTGTGAAATTTTCATTTTGAGATTGCATAAGAAATCAAATTCCTCTCACGTGCTATAGAATACCTAAACACTTTTGATTAAACCACTTTAGTTGTTATAATGACACCAAATTTGAAAGCCATCTGTGACTTTTCTGTTCTTACTCTGCAACAACCATGGCAATTACAAGTTAAAAAGTAAAATGTATGCAAATTTTAGAATGTAGAATGCGGGCATCGATCCCACTACCTCTTGCATGCTAAGCGAGCGCTCTACCATTTGAGCTAATTCCCCTGTGTGCTCACTCAGCATCACATTTCAAAAGTAACGTTACTGCTGTCCACACTTTATTTTAAGTCTAATTGCCCATAACATGAGTGTTCAGTTCACTCCTAACTGATGCCTTAACTACACCTAGGGGATGTTTTACACTTCAGGTTGGCATGTTTAATACTTGAATAGGAGTGATATCACTGTATGTTAACCTAGACTCAGGCCCTACCTAATCTTGGAGATACATTTCTCATGAATGAGTAACCAAGGGAGATACAATTTTTAGGAGTTAGTGCATGTCTAATGCAAGATTAATCACCATATTATGAGAGCCAATGCAATCATCCAGCAAAATATACTCGTTTTTGCCCAACGTGGGGCTCGAACCCACGACCCTGATATTAAGAGTCTCATGCTCTACCGACTGAGCTAGCCGGGCTCCCACTTAAATATGGTATGCAGACTCATCATTTTTTATTAAGGAAAACCGTTTCTGGATATTCCTCTGCTCTTGTTTTGCAAGGAACTTCACTTTCATACATCCTTCAGAGGAAAGAATGTCAAGTAAAATAAGATGAAATGAAAATGGAAGGTGTGAAATTTTCATTTTGAGATTGCATAAGAAATCAAATTCCTCTCACGTGCTATAGAATACCTAAACACTTTTGATTAAACCACTTTAGTTGTTATAATGACACCAAATTTGAAAGCCATCTGTGACTTTTCTGTTCTTACTCTGCAACAACCATGGCAATTACAAGTTAAAAAGTAAAATGTATGCAAATTTTAGAATGGAGAATGCGGGCATCGATCCCGCTACCTCTCGTATGCTAAGCGAGCGCTCTACCATTTGAGCTAATTCCCCTGTGTGCTCACTCAGCATCACATTTCAAAAGGAACGTTACTGCTGTCCGCACTTTATTTTAAGTCTAATTGCCCATAACATGAGTGTTCAGTTCACTCCTAACTGATGCCTTAACTACACCTAGGGGATGTTTTACACTTCAGGTTGGCATGTTTAGTACTTGAATAGGAGTGATATCACTGTATGTTAACCTAGACTCAGGCCCTACCTAATCTTGGAGATACATTTCTCATGAATGAGTAACCAAGGGAGATACAATTTTTAGGAGTTAGTGCATGTCTAATGCAAGATTAATCACCATAATATGAGAGCCAATGCTATCATCCAGCAAAAAATACTCGTTTTCGCCCAACGTGGGGCTCGAACCCACGACCCTGAGATTAAGAGTCTCATGCTCTACCGACTGAGCTAGCCGGGCTCCCACTTAAATATGGTATGCAGACTCATCATTTTTTATTAAGGAAAACTGTTTCTGGATATTCCTCTGCTCTTGTTTTGCAAGGAACTTCACTTTTATACATCCTTCAGAGGAAAGAATGTCAAGTAAAATAAGACGAAATGAAAATGGAAGGTGTGAAATTTTCATTTTGAGATTGCATAAGAAATCAAATTCCTCTCACGTGCCATAGAATACCTAAACACTTTTGATTAAACCACTTTAGTTGTTATAATGACACCAAATTTGAAAGCCATCTGTGACTTTTCTGTTCTTACTCTGCAACAACCATGGCAATTACAAGTTAAAAAGTAAAATGTCTGCAAATTTTAGAATGGAGAATGCGGGCATCGATCCCGCTACATCTCGCATGCTAAGCGAGCGCTCTACCATTTGAGCTAATTCCCCTGTGTGCTCACTCAGCATCACATTTCAAAAGTAACGTTACTGCTGTCCACACTTTATTTTAAGTCTAATTGCCCATAACATGAGTGTTCAGTTCACTCCTAACTGATGCCTTAACTACACCTAGGGGATGTTTTACACTTCAGGTTGGCATGTTTAGTACTTGAATAGGAGTGATATCACTGTATGTTAACCTAGACTCAGGCCCTACCTAATCTTGGAGATACATTTCTCATGAATGAGTAACCAAGGGAGATACAATTTTTAGGAGTTAGTGCATGTCTAATGCAAGATTAATCACCATATTATGAGAGCCAATGCAATCATCCAGCAAAAAATACTCGTTTTCGCCCAACGTGGGGCTCGAACCCACAACCCTGAGATTAAGAGTCTCATGCTCTACCGACTGAGCTAGCCGGGCTCCCACTTAAATATGGTATGCAGACTCATCATTTTTTATTAAGGAAAACTGTTTCTGGATATTCCTCTGCTCTTGTTTTGCAAGGAACTTCACTTTTATACATCCTTCAGAGGAAAGAATGTCAAGTAAAATAAGACGAAATGAAAATGGAAGGTGTGAAATTTTCATTTTGAGATTGCATAAGAAATCAAATTCCTCTCACGTGCTATAGAATACCTAAACACTTTTGATTAAACCACTTTAGTTGTTATAATGACACCAAATTTGAAAGCCATCTGTGACTTTTCTGTTCTTACTCTGCAACAACCATGGCAATTACAAGTTAAAAAGTAAAATGTATGCAAATTTTAGAATGGAGAATGCGGGCATCGATCCCGCTACCTCTTGCATGCTAAGCGAGCGCTCTACCATTTGAGCTAATTCCCCTGTGTGCTCACTCAGCATCACATTTCAAAAGTAACGTTACTGCTGTCCACACTTTATTTTAAGTCTAATTGCCCATAACATGAGTGTTCAGTTCACTCCTAACTGATGCCTTAACTACACCTAGGGGATGTTTTACACTTCAGGTTGGCATGTTTAATACTTGAATAGGAGTGATATCACTGTATGTTAACCTAGACTCAGGCCCTACCTAATCTTGGAGATACATTTCTCATGAATGAGGAACCAAGGGAGATACAATTTTTAGGAGTTAGTGCATGTCTAATGCAAGATTAATCACCATATTATGAGAGCCAATGCAATCATCCAGCAAAATATACTCGTTTTCGCCCAACGTGGGGCTCGAACCCACGACCCTGATATTAAGAGTCTCATGCTCTACCGACTGAGCTAGCCGGGCTCCCACTTAAATATGGTATGCAGACTCATCATTTTTTATTAAGGAAAACTGTTTCTGGATATTCCTCTGCTCTTGTTTTGCAAGGAACTTCACTTTTATACATCCTTCAGAGGAAAGAATGTCAAGTAAAATAAGACGAAATGAAAATGGAAGGTGTGAAATTTTCATTTTGAGATTGCATAAGAAATCAAATTCCTCTCACGTGCTATAGAATACCTAAACACTTTTGATTAAACCACTTTAGTTGTTATAATGACACCAAATTTGAAAGCCATCTGTGACTTTTCTGTTCTTACTCTGCAACAACCATGGCAATTACAAGTTAAAAAGTAAAATGTATGCAAATTTTAGAATGGAGAATGCGGGCATCGATCCCACTACCTCTTGCATGCTAAGCGAGCGCTCTACCATTTGAGCTAATTCCCCTGTGTGCTCACTCAGCATCACATTTCAAAAGTAACGTTACTGCTGTCCACACTTTATTTTAAGTCTAATTGCCCATAACATGAGTGTTCAGTTCACTCCTAACTGATGCCTTAACTACACCTAGGGGATGTTTTACACTTCAGGTTGGCATGTTTAATACTTGAATAGGAGTGATATCACTGTATGTTAACCTAGACTCAGGCCCTACCTAATCTTGGAGATACATTTCTCATGAATGAGTAACCAAGGGAGATACAATTTTTAGGAGTTAGTGCATGTCTAATGCAAGATTAATCACCATATTATGAGAGCCAATGCAATCATCCAGCAAAATATACTCGTTTTCGCCCAACGTGGGGCTCGAACCCACGACCCTGATATTAAGAGTCTCATGCTCTACCGACTGAGCTAGCCGGGCTCCCACTTAAATATGGTATGCAGACTCATCATTTTTTATTAAGGAAAACCGTTTCTGGATATTCCTCTGCTCTTGTTTTGCAAGGAACTTCACTTTCATACATCCTTCAGAGGAAATAATGTCAAGTAAAATAAGATGAAATGAAAATGGAAGGTGTGAAATTTTCATTTTGAGATTGCATAAGAAATCAAATTCCTCTCACGTGCTATAGAATACCTAAACACTTTTGATTAAACCACTTTAGTTGTTATAATGACACCAAATTTGAAAGCCATCTGTGACTTTTCTGTTCTTACTCTGCAACAACCATGGCAATTACAAGTTAAAAAGTAAAATGTATGCAAATTTTAGAATGGAGAATGCGGGCATCGATCCCGCTACCTCTCGTATGCTAAGCGAGCGCTCTACCATTTGAGCTAATTCCCCTGTGTGCTCACTCAGCATCACATTTCAAAAGGAACGTTACTGCTGTCCGCACTTTATTTTAAGTCTAATTGCCCATAACATGAGTGTTCAGTTCACTCCTAACTGATGCCTTAACTACACCTAGGGGATGTTTTACACTTCAGGTTGGCATGTTTAGTACTTGAATAGGAGTGATATCACTGTATGTTAACCTAGACTCAGGCCCTACCTAATCTTGGAGATACATTTCTCATGAATGAGTAACCAAGGGAGATACAATTTTTAGGAGTTAGTGCATGTCTAATGCAAGATTAATCACCATAATATGAGAGCCAATGCTATCATCCAGCAAAAAATTCTCGTTTTCGCCCAACGTGGGCCTCGAACCCACGACCCTGAGATTAAGAGTCTCATGCTCTACCGACTGAGCTAGCCGGGCTCCCACTTAAATATGGTATGCAGACTCATCATTTTTTATTAAGGAAAACTGTTTCTGGATATTCCTCTGCTCTTGTTTTGCAAGGAACTTCACTTTTATACATCCTTCAGAGGAAAGAATGTCAAGTAAAATAAGACGAAATGAAAATGGAAGGTGTGAAATTTTCATTTTGAGATTGCATAAGAAATCAAATTCCTCTCACGTGCTATAGAATACCTAAACACTTTTGATTAAACCACTTTAGTTGTTATAATGACACCAAATTTGAAAGCCATCTGTGACTTTTCTGTTCTTACTCTGCAACAACCATGGCAATTACAAGTTAAAAAGTAAAATGTATGCAAATTTTAGAATGGAGAATGCGGGCATCGATCCCGCTACCTCTCGCATGCTAAGCGAGCGCTCTACCATTTGAGCTAATTCCCCTGTGCGCTCACTCAGCATCACATTTCAAAAGTAACGTTACTGCTGTCCACACTTTATTTTAAGTCTAATTGCCCATAACATGAGTGTTCAGTTCACTCCTAACTGATGCCTTAACTACACCTAGGGGATGTTTTACACTTCAGGTTGGCATGTTTAGTACTTGAATAGGAGTGATATCACTGTATGTTAACCTAGACTCAGGCCCTACCTAATCTTGGAGATACATTTCTCATGAATGAGTAACCAAGGGAGTTACAATTTTTAGGAGTTAGTGCATGTCTAATGCAAGATTAATCACCATATTATGAGAGCCAATGCTATCATCCAGCAAAAAATACTCGTTTTCGCCCAACGTGGGGCTTGAACCCACGACCCTGAGATTAAGAGTCTCATGCTCTACCGACTGAGCTAGCCGGGCTCCCACTTGAATATGGTATGTAGACTCATCATTTTTTATTAAGGAAAACTGTTTCTGGATATTCCTCTGCTCTTGTTTTGCAAGGAACTTCACTTTTATACATCCTTCAGAGGAAAGAATGTCAAGTAAAATAAGACAAAATGAAAATGGAAGGTGTGAAATTTTCATTTTGAGATTGCATAAGAAATCAAATTCCTCTCACGTGCTATAGTATACCTAAACACTTTTGATTAAACCACTTTAGTTGTTATAATGACACCAAATTTGAAAGCCATCTGTGACTTTTCTGTTCTTACTCTGCAACAACCATGGCAATTACAAGTTAAAAAGTAAAATGTATGCAAATTTTAGAATGGAGAATGCGGGCATCGATCCCGCTACATCTCACATGCTAAGCGAGCGCTCTACCATTTGAGCTAATTCCCCTGTGTGCTCACTCAGCATCACATTTCAAAAGTAACGTTACTGCTGTCCACACTTTATTTTAAGTCTAATTGCCCATAACATGAGTGTTCAGTTCACTCCTAACTGATGCCTTAACTACACCTAGGGGATGTTTTACACTTCAGGTTGGCATGTTTAGTACTTGAATAGGAGTGATATCACTGTATGTTAACCTAGACTCAGGCCCTACCTAATCTTGGAGATACATTTCTCATGAATGAGTAACCAAGGGAGATACAATTTTTAGGAGTTAGTGCATGTCTAATGCAAGATTAATCACCATATTATGAGAGCCAATGCAATCATCCAGCAAAAAATACTCGTTTTCGCCCAACGTGGGGCTCGAACCCACGACCCTGATATTAAGAGTCTCATGCTCTACCGACTGAGCTAGCCGGGCTCCCACTTAAACATGGTATGCAGACTCATCATTTTTTATTAAGGAAAACCGTTTCTGGATATTCCTCTGCTCTTGTTTTGCAAGGAACTTCACTTTTATACATCCTTTAGAGGAAAGAATGTCAAGTAAAATAAGACGAAATGAAAATGGAAGGTGTGAAATTTTCATTTTGAGATTGCATAAGAAATCAAATTCCTCTCACGTGCTATAGAATACCTAAACACTTTTGATTAAACCACTTTAGTTGTTATAATGACACCAAATTTGAAAGCCATCTGTGACTTTTCTGTTCTTACTCTGCAACAACCATGGCAATTACAAGTTAAAAAGTAAAATGTATGCAAATTTTAGAATAGAGAATGCGGGCATCGATCCCGCTACCTCTCGCATGCTAAGCGAGCGCTCTACCATTTGAGCTAATTCCCCTGTGTGCTCACTCAGCATCACATTTCAAAAGTAACGTTACTGCTGTCCACACTTTATTTTAAGTCTAATTGCCCATAACATGAGTGTTCAGTTCACTCCTAACTGATGCCTTAACTACACCTAGGGGATGTTTTACACTTCAGGTTGGCATGTTTAGTACTTGAATAGGAGTGATATCACTGTATGTTAACCTAGACTCAGGCCCTACCTAATCTTGGAGATACATTTCTCATGAATGAGTAACCAAGGGAGATACAATTTTTAGGAGTTAGTGCATGTCTAATGCAAGATTAATCACCATATTATGAGAGCCAATGCTATCATCCAGCAAAAAATACTCGTTTTCGCCCAACGTGGGGCTCGAACCCACGACCCTGAGATTAAGAGTCTCATGCTCTACCGACTGAGCTAGCCGGGCTCCCACTTAAATATGGTATGCAGACTCATCATTTTTTATTAAGGAAAACTGTTTCTGGATATTCCTCTGCTCTTGTTTTGCAAGGAACTTCACTTTTATACATCCTTCAGAGGAAAGAATGTCAAGTAAAATAAGACGAAATGAAAATGGAAGGTGTGAAATTTTCATTTTGAGATTGCATAAGAAATCAAATTCCTCTCACGTGCTATAGAATACCTAAACACTTTTGATTAAACCACTTTAGTTGTTATAATGACACCAAATTTGAAAGCCATCTGTGACTTTTCTGTTCTTACTCTGCAACAACCATGGCAATTACAAGTTAAAAAGTAAAATGTATGCAAATTTTAGAATGGAGAATGCGGGCATCGATCCTGCTACCTCTCGCATGCTAAGCGAGCGCTCTACCATTTGAGCTAATTCCCCTGTGTGCTCACTCAGCATCACATTTCAAAAGTAACGTTACTGCTGTCCACACTTTATTTTAAGTCTAATTGCCCATTACATGAGTGTTCAGTTCACTCCTAACTGATGCCTTAACTACACCTAGGTGATGATTTACACTTCAGGTTGGCATGTTTAGTACTTGAATAGGAGTGATATCACTGTATGTTAACCTAGACTCAGGCCCTACCTAATCTTGGAGATACATTTCTCATGAATGAGTAACCAAGGGAGATACAATTTTTAGGAGTTAGTGCATGTCTAATGCAAGATTAATCACCATATTATGAGAGCCAATGCTATCATCCAGCAAAAGATACTCGTTTTCGCCCAACGTGGGGCTCGAACCCACAACCCTGAGATTAAGAGTCTCATGCTCTACCGACTGAGCTAGCCGGGCTCCCACTTAAATATGGTATGCAGACTCATCATTTTTTATTAAGGAAAACTGTTTCTGGATATTCCTCTGCTCTTGTTTTGCAAGGAACTTCACTTTTATACATCCTTCAGAGGAAAGAATGTCAAGTAAAATAAGACGAAATGAAAATGGAAGGTGTGAAATTTTCATTTTGAGATTGCATAAGAAATCAAATTCCTCTCACGTGCTATAGAATACCTAAACACTTTTGATTAAACCACTTTAGTTGTTATAATGACACCAAATTTGAAAGCCATCTGTGACTTTTCTGTTCTTACTCTGCAACAACCATGGCAATTACAAGTTAAAAAGTAAAATGTATGCAAATTTTAGAATGGAGAATGCGGGCATCGATCCCGCTACCTCTTGCATGCTAAGCGAGCGCTCTACCATTTGAGCTAATTCCCCTGTGTGCTCACTCAGCATCACATTTCAAAAGTAACGTTACTGCTGTCCACACTTTATTTTAAGTCTAATTGCCCATAACATGAGTGTTCAGTTCACTCCTAACTGATGCCTTAACTACACCTAGGGGATGTTTTACACTTCAGGTTGGCATGTTTAATACTTGAATAGGAGTGATATCACTGTATGTTAACCTAGACTCAGGCCCTACCTAATCTTGGAGATACATTTCTCATGAATGAGTAACCAAGGGAGATACAATTTTTAGGAGTTAGTGCATGTCTAATGCAAGATTAATCACCATATTATGAGAGCCAATGCAATCATCCAGCAAAATATACTCGTTTTCGCCCAACGTAGGGCTCGAACCCACGACCCTGATATTAAGAGTCTCATGCTCTACCGACTGAGCTAGCCGGGCTCCCACTTAAATATGGTATGCAGACTCATCATTTTTTATTAAGGAAAACCGTTTCTGGATATTCCTCTGCTCTTGTTTTGCAAGGAACTTCACTTTCATACATCCTTCAGAGGAAAGAATGTCAAGTAAAATAAGATGAAATGAAAATGGAAGGTGTGAAATTTTCATTTTGAGATTGCATAAGAAATCAAATTCCTCTCACGTGCTATAGAATACCTAAACACTTTTGATTAAACCACTTTAGTTGTTATAATGACACCAAATTTGAAAGCCATCTGTGACTTTTCTGTTCTTACTCTGCAACAACCATGGCAATTACAAGTTAAAAAGTAAAATGTATGCAAATTTTAGAATGGAGAATGCGGGCATCGATCCCGCTACCTCTCGTATGCTAAGCGAGCGCTCTACCATTTGAGCTAATTCCCCTGTGTGCTCACTCAGCATCACATTTCAAAAGGAACGTTACTGCTGTCCGCACTTTATTTTAAGTCTAATTGCCCATAACATGAGTGTTCAGTTCACTCCTAACTGATGCCTTAACTACACCTAGGGGATGTTTTACACTTCAGGTTGGCATGTTTAGTACTTGAATAGGAGTGATATCACTGTATGTTAACCTAGACTCAGGCCCTACCTAATCTTGGAGATACATTTCTCATGAATGAGTAACCAAGGGAGTTACAATTTTTAGGAGTTAGTGCATGTCTAATGCAAGATTAATCACCATATTATGAGAGCCAATGCTATCATCCAGCAAAAAATACTCGTTTTCGCCCAACGTGGGGCTCGAACCCACGACCCTGAGATTAAGAGTCTCATGCTCTACCGACTGAGCTAGCCGGGCTCCCACTTAAATATGGTATGTAGACTCATCATTTTTTATTAAGGAAAACTGTTTCTGGATATTCCTCTGCTCTTGTTTTGCAAGGAACTTCACTTTTATACATCCTTCAGAGGAAAGAATGTCAAGTAAAATAAGACAAAATGAAAATGGAAGGTGTGAAATTTTCATTTTGAGATTGCATAAGAAATCAAATTCCTCTCACGTGCTATAGAATACCTAAACACTTTTGATTAAACCACTTTAGTTGTTATAATGACACCAAATTTGAAAGCCATCTGTGACTTTTCTGTTCTTACTCTGCAACAACCATGGCAATTACAAGTTAAAAAGTAAAATGTATGCAAATTTTAGAATGGAGAATGCGGGCATCGATCCCGCTACATCTCGCATGCTAAGCGAGCGCTCTACCATTTGAGCTAATTCCCCTGTGTGCTCACTCAGCATCACATTTCAAAAGTAACGTTACTGCTGTCCACACTTTATTTTAAGTCTAATTGCCCATAACATGAGTGTTCAGTTCACTCCTAACTGATGCCTTAACTACACCTAGGGGATGTTTTACACTTCAGGTTGGCATGTTTAGTACTTGAATAGGAGTGATATCACTGTATGTTAACCTAGACTCAGGCCCTACCTAATCTTGGAGATACATTTCTCATGAATGAGTAACCAAGGGAGATACAATTTTTAGGAGTTAGTGCATGTCTAATGCAAGATTAATCACCATATTATGAGAGCCAATGCAATCATCCAGCAAAAAATACTCGTTTTCGCCCAACGTGGGGCTCGAACCCACGACCCTGATATTAAGAGTCTCATGCTCTACCGACTGAGCTAGCCGGGCTCCCACTTAAACATGGTATGCAGACTCATCATTTTTTATTAAGGAAAACCGTTTCTGGATATTCCTCTGCTCTTGTTTTGCAAGGAACTTCACTTTTATACATCCTTTAGAGGAAAGAATGTCAAGTAAAATAAGACGAAATGAAAATGGAAGGTGTGAAATTTTCATTTTGAGATTGCATAAGAAATCAAATTCCTCTCACGTGCTATAGAATACCTAAACACTTTTGATTAAACCACTTTAGTTGTTATAATGACACCAAATTTGAAAGCCATCTGTGACTTTTCTGTTCTTACTCTGCAACAACCATGGCAATTACAAGTTAAAAAGTAAAATGTATGCAAATTTTAGAATGGAGAATGCGGGCATCGATCCCGCTACCTCTCGCATGCTAAGCGAGCGCTCTACCATTTGAGCTAATTCCCCTGTGTGCTCACTCAGCATCACATTTCAAAAGTAACGTTACTGCTGTCCACACTTTATTTTAAGTCTAATTGCCCATAACATGAGTGTTCAGTTCACTCCTAACTGATGCCTTAACTACACCTAGGGGATGTTTTACACTTCAGGTTGGCATGTTTAATACTTGAATAGGAGTGATATCACTGTATGTTAACCTAGACTCAGGCCCTACCTAATCTTGGAGATACATTTCTCATGAATGAGTAACCAAGGGAGATACAATTTTTAGGAGTTAGTGCATGTCTAATGCAAGATTAATCACCATAATATGAGAGCCAATGCTATCATCCAGCAAAAAATACTCGTTTTCGCCCAACGTGGGGCTCGAACCCACGACCCTGAGATTAAGAGTCTCATGCTCTACCGACTGAGCTAGCCGGGCTCCCACTTAAATATGGTATGCAGACTCATCATTTTTTATTAAGGAAAACTGTTTCTGGATATTCCTCTGCTCTTGTTTTGCAAGGAACTTCACTTTTATACATCCTTCAGAGGAAAGAATGTCAAGTAAAATAAGACGAAATGAAAATGGAAGGTGTGAAATTTTCATTTTGAGATTGCATAAGAAATCAAATTCCTCTCACGTGCTATAGAATACCTAAACACTTTTGATTAAACCACTTTAGTTGTTATAATGACACCAAATTTGAAAGCCATCTGTGACTTTTCTGTTCTTACTCTGCAACAACCATGGCAATTACAAGTTAAAAAGTAAAATGTATGCAAATTTTAGAATGGAGAATGCGGGCATCGATCCCGCTACCTCTCGTATGCTAAGCGAGCGCTCTACCATTTGAGCTAATTCCCCTGTGTGCTCACTCAGCATCACATTTCAAAAGGAACGTTACTGCTGTCCGCACTTTATTTTAAGTCTAATTGCCCATAACATGAGTGTTCAGTTCACTCCTAACTGATGCCTTAACTACACCTAGGGGATGTTTTACACTTCAGGTTGGCATGTTTAGTACTTGAATAGGAGTGATATCACTGTATGTTAACCTAGACTCAGGCCCTACCTAATCTTGGAGATACATTTCTCATGAATGAGTAACCAAGGGAGATACAATTTTTAGGAGTTAGTGCATGTCTAATGCAAGATTAATCACCATAATATGAGAGCCAATGCTATCATCCAGCAAAATATACTCGTTTTCGCCCAACGTGGGGCTCGAACCCACGACCCTGATATTAAGAGTCTCATGCTCTACCGACTGAGCTAGCCGGGCTCCCACTTAAATATGGTATGCAGACTCATCATTTTTTATTAAGGAAAACCGTTTCTGGATATTCCTCTGCTCTTGTTTTGCAAGGAACTTCACTTTTATACATCCTTCAGAGGAAAGAATGTCAAGTAAAATAAGACGAAATGAAAATGGAAGGTGTGAAATTTTCATTTTGAGATTGCATAAGAAATCAAATTCCTCTCACGTGCTATAGAATACCTAAACACTTTTGATTAAACCACTTTAGTTGTTATAATGACACCAAATTTGAAAGCCATCTGTGACTTTTCTGTTCTTACTCTGCAACAACCATGGCAATTACAAGTTAAAAAGTAAAATGTATGCAAATTTTAGACTGGAGAATGCGGGCATCAATCCCGCTACCTCTCGTATGCTAAGCGAGCGCTCTACCATTTGAGCTAATTCCCCTGTGTGCTCACTCAGCATCACATTTCAAAAGGAACGTTACTGCTGTCCGCACTTTATTTTAAGTCTAATTGCCCATAACATGAGTGTTCAGTTCACTCCTAACTGATGCCTTAACTACACCTAGGGGATGTTTTTCACTTCAGGTTGGCATGTTTAGTACTTGAATAGGAGTGATATCACTGTATGTTAACCTAGACTCAGGCCCTACCTAATCTTGGAGATACATTTCTCATGAATGAGTAACCAAGGGAGATACAATTTTTAGGAGTTAGTGCATGTCTAATGCAAGATTAATCACCATAATATGAGAGCCAATGCTATCATCCAGCAAAAAATACTCGTTTTCGCCCAACGTGGGGCTCGAACCCACGACCCTGAGATTAAGAGTCTCATGCTCTACCGACTGAGCTAGCCGGGCTCCCACTTAAATATGGTATGCAGACTCATCATTTTTTATTAAGGAAAACTGTTTCTGGATATTCCTCTGCTCTTGTTTTGCAAGGAACTTCACTTTTATACATCCTTCAGAGGAAAGAATGTCAAGTAAAATAAGACGAAATGAAAATGGAAGGTGTGAAATTTTCATTTTGAGATTGCATAAGAAATCAAATTCCTCTCACGTGCTATAGAATACCTAAACACTTTTGATTAAACCACTTTAGTTGTTATAATGACACCAAATTTGAAAGCCATCTGTGACTTTTCTGTTCTTACTCTGCAACAACCATGGCAATTACAAGTTAAAAAGTAAAATGTATGCAAATTTTAGAATGGAGAATGCGGGCATCGATCCCGCTACCTCTCGCATGCTAAGCGAGCGCTCTACCATTTGAGCTAATTCCCCTGTGTGCTCACTCAGCATCACATTTCAAAAGTAACGTTACTGCTGTCCACACTTTATTTTAAGTCTAATTGCCCATAACATGAGTGTTCAGTTCACTCCTAACTGATGCCTTAACTACACCTAGGGGATGTTTTACACTTCAGGTTGGCATGTTTAGTACTTGAATAGGAGTGATATCACTGTATGTTAACCTAGACTCAGGCCCTACCTAATCTTGGAGATACATTTCTCATGAATGAGTAACCAAGGGAGATACAATTTTTAGGAGTTAGTGCATGTCTAATGCAAGATTAATCACCATATTATGAGAGCCAATGCAATCATCCAGCAAAAAATACTCGTTTTCGCCCAACGTGGGGCTCGAACCCACGACCCTGAGATTAAGAGTCTCATGCTCTACCGACTGAGCTAGCCGGGCTCCCACTTAAATATGGTATGCAGACTCATCATTTTTTATTAAGGAAAACTGTTTCTGGATATTCCTCTGCTCTTGTTTTGCAAGGAACTTCACTTTTATACATCCTTCAGAGGAAAGAATGTCAAGTAAAATAAGACGAAATGAAAATGGAAGGTGTGAAATTTTCATTTTGAGATTGCATAAGAAATCAAATTCCTCTCACGTGCTATAGAATACCTAAAAACTTTTGATTAAACCACTTTAGTTGTTATAATGACACCAAATTTGAAAGCCATCTGTGACTTTTCTGTTCTTACTCTGCAACAACCATGGCAATTACAAGTTAAAAAGTAAAATGTATGCAAATTTTAGAATGGAGAATGCGGGCATCGATCCCGCTACCTCTCGTATGCTAAGCGAGCGCTCTACCATTTGAGCTAATTCCCCTGTGTGCTCACTCAGCATCACATTTCAAAAGGAACGTTACTGCTGTCCGCACTTTATTTTAAGTCTAATTGCCCATAACATGAGTGTTCAGTTCACTCCTAACTGATGCCTTAACTACACCTAGGGGATGTTTTACACTTCAGGTTGGCATGTTTAGTACTTGAATAGGAGTGATATCACTGTATGTTAACCTAGACTCAGGCCCTACCTAATCTTGGAGATACATTTCTCATGAATGAGTAACCAAGGGAGATACAATTTTTAGGAGTTAGTGCATGTCTAATGCAAGATTAATCACCATAATATGAGAGCCAATGCTATCATCCAGCAAAATATACTCGTTTTCGCCCAACGTGGGGCTCGAACCCACGACCCTGATATTAAGAGTCTCATGCTCTACCGACTGAGCTAGCCGGGCTCCCACTTAAATATGGTATGCAGACTCATCATTTTTTATTAAGGAAAACCGTTTCTGGATATTCCTCTGCTCTTGTTTTGCAAGGAACTTCACTTTTATACATCCTTCAGAGGAAAGAATGTCAAGTAAAATAAGACGAAATGAAAATGGAAGGTGTGAAATTTTCATTTTGAGATTGCATAAGAAATCAAATTCCTCTCACGTGCTATAGAATACCTAAACACTTTTGATTAAACCACTTTAGTTGTTATAATGACACCAAATTTGAAAGCCATCTGTGACTTTTCTGTTCTTACTCTGCAACAACCATGGCAATTACAAGTTAAAAAGTAAAATGTATGCAAATTTTAGAATGGAGAATGCGGGCATCGATCCCGCTACATCTCGCATGCTAAGCGAGCGCTCTACCATTTGAGCTAATTCCCCTGTGTGCTCACTCAGCATCACATTTCAAAAGGAACGTTACTGCTGTCCGCACTTTATTTTAAGTCTAATTGCCCATAACATGAGTGTTCAGTTCACTCCTAACTGATGCCTTAACTACACCTAGGGGATGTTTTACACTTCAGGTTGGCATGTTTAGTACTTGAATAGGAGTGATATCACTGTATGTTAACCTAGACTCAGGCCCTACCTAATCTTGGAGATACATTTCTCATGAATGAGTAACCAAGGGAGATACAATTTTTGGGAGTTAGTGCATGTCTAATGCAAGATTAATCACCATAATATGAGAGCCAATGCTATCATCCAGCAAAAAATACTCGTTTTCGCCCAACGTGGGGCTCGAACCCACGACCCTGAGATTAAGAGTCTCATGCTCTACCGACTGAGCTAGCCGGGCTCCCACTTAAATATGGTATGCAGACTCATCATTTTTTATTAAGGAAAACTGTTTCTGGATATTCCTCTGCTCTTGTTTTGCAAGGAACTTCACTTTTATACATCCTTCAGAGGAAAGAATGTCAAGTAAAATAAGACGAAATGAAAATGGAAGGTGTGAAATTTTCATTTTGAGATTGCATAAGAAATCAAATTCCTCTCACGTGCTATAGAATACCTAAACACTTTTGATTAAACCACTTTAGTTGTTATAATGACACCAAATTTGAAAGCCATCTGTGACTTTTCTGTTCTTACTCTGCAACAACCATGGCAATTACAAGTTAAAAAGTAAAATGTATGCAAATTTTAGAATGGAGAATGCGGGCATCGATCCCGCTACCTCTCGCATGCTAAGCGAGCGCTCTACCATTTGAGCTAATTCCCCTGTGTGCTCATTCAGCATCACATTTCAAAAGTAACGTTACTGCTGTCCACACTTTATTTTAAGTCTAATTGCCCATAACATGAGTGTTCAGTTCACTCCTAACTGATGCCTTAACTACACCTAGGGGATGTTTACACTTCAGGTTGGCATGTTTAGTACTTGAATAGGAGTGATATCACTGTATGTTAACCTAGACTCAGGCCCTACCTAATCTTGGAGATACATTTCTCATGAATGAGTAACCAAGGGAGATACAATTTTTAGGAGTTAGTGCATGTCTAATGCAAGATTAATCACCATATTATGAGAGCCAATGCAATCATCCAGCAAAAAATACTCGTTTTCGCCCAACGTGGGGCTCGAACCCACGACCCTGAGATTAAGAGTCTCATGCTCTACCGACTGAGCTAGCCGGGCTCCCACTTAAATATGGTATGCAGACTCATCATTTTTTATTAAGGAAAACTGTTTCTGGATATTCCTCTGCTCTTGTTTTGCAAGGAACTTCACTTTTATACATCCTTCAGAGGAAAGAATGTCAAGTAAAATAAGACGAAATGAAAATGGAAGGTGTGAAATTTTCATTTTGAGATTGCATAAGAAATCAAATTCCTCTCACGTGCTATAGAATACCTAAACACTTTTGATTAAACCACTTTAGTTGTTATAATGACACCAAATTTGAAAGCCATCTGTGACTTTTCTGTTCTTACTCTGCAACAACCATGGCAATTACAAGTTAAAAAGTAAAATGTATGCAAATTTTAGAATGGAGAATGCGGGCATCGATCCCGCTACATCTCGCATGCTAAGCGAGCGCTCTACCATTTGAGCTAATTCCCCTGTGTGCTCACTCAGCATCACATTTCAAAAGTAACGTTACTGCTGTCCACACTTTATTTTAAGTCTAATTGCCCATAACATGAGTGTTCAGTTCACTCCTAACTGATGCCTTAACTACACCTAGGGGATGTTTTACACTTCAGGTTGGCATGTTTAGTACTTGAATAGGAGTGATATCACTGTATGTTAACCTAGACTCAGGCCCTACCTAATCTTGGAGATACATTTCTCATGAATGAGTAACCAAGGGAGATACAATTTTTAGGAGTTAGTGCATGTCTAATGCAAGATTAATCACCATATTATGAGAGCCAATGCAATCATCCAGCAAAAAATACTCGTTTTCGCCCAACGTGGGGCTCGAACCCACGACCCTGAGATTAAGAGTCTCATGCTCTACCGACTGAGCTAGCCGGGCTCCCACTTAAATATGGTATGCAGACTCATCATTTTTTATTAAGGAAAACTGTTTCTGGATATTCCTCTGCGCTTGTTTTGCAAGGAACTTCACTTTTATACATCCTTCAGAGGAAAGAATGTCAAGTAAAATAAGACGAAATGAAAATGGAAGGTGTGAAATTTTCATTTTGAGATTGCATAAGAAATCAAATTCCTCTCACGTGCTATAGAATACCTAAACACTTTTGATTAAACCACTTTAGTTGTTATAATGACACCAAATTTGAAAGCCATCTGTGACTTTTCTGTTCTTACTCTGCAACAACCATGGCAATTACAAGTTAAAAAGTAAAATGTATGCAAATTTTAGAATGGAGAATGCGGGCATCGATCCCGCTACCTCTCGCATGCTAAGCGAGCGCTCTACCATTTGAGCTAATTCCCCTGTGTGCTCACTCAGCATCACATTTCAAAAGTAACGTTAATGCTGTCCACACTTTATTTTAAGTCTAATTGCCCATAACATGAGTGTTCAGTTCACTCCTAACTGATGCCTTAACTACACCTAGGGGATGTTTTACACTTCAGGTTGGCATGTTTAGTACTTGAATAGGAGTGATATCACTGTATGTTAACCTAGACTCAGGCCCTACCTAATCTTGGAGATACATTTCTCATGAATGAGTAACCAAGGGAGATACAATTTTTAGGAGTTAGTGCATGTCTAATGCAAGATTAATCACCATATTATGAGAGCCAATGCTATCATCCAGCAAAAAATACTCGTTTTCGCCCAACATGGGGCTCGAACCCACGACCCTGAGATTAAGAGTCTCATGCTCTACCGACTGAGCTAGCCGGGCTCCCACTTAAATATGGTATGCAGACTCATCATTTTTTATTAAGGAAAACTGTTTCTGGATATTCCTCTGCTCTTGTTTTGCAAGGAACTTCACTTTTATACATCCTTCAGAGGAAAGAATGTCAAGTAAAATAAGACGAAATGAAAATGGAAGGTGTGAAATTTTCATTTTGAGATTGCATAAGAAATCAAATTCCTCTCACGTGCTATAGAATACCTAAACACTTTTGATTAAACCACTTTAGTTGTTATAATGACACCAAATTTGAAAGCCATCTGTGACTTTTCTGTTCTTACTCTGCAACAACCATGGCAATTACAAGTTAAAAAGTAAAATGTATGCAAATTTTAAAATGGAGAATGCGGGCATCGATCCCGCTACCTCTCGCATGCTAAGCGAGCGCTCTACCATTTGAGCTAATTCCCCTGTGTGCTCACTCAGCATCACATTTCAAAAGTAACGTTAATGCTGTCCACACTTTATTTTAAGTCTAATTGCCCATAACATGAGTGTTCAGTTCACTCCTAACTGATGCCTTAACTACACCTAGGGGATGTTTTACACTTCAGGTTGGCATGTTTAGTACTTGAATAGGAGTGATATCACTGTATGTTAACCTAGACTCAGGCCCTACCTAATCTTGGAGATACATTTCTCATGAATGAGTAACCAAGGGAGATACAATTTTTAGGAGTTAGTGCATGTCTAATGCAAGATTAATCACCATATTATGAGAGCCAATGCTATCATCCAGCAAAAAATACTCGTTTTCGCCCAACGTGGGGCTCGAACCCACGACCATGAGATTAAGAGTCTCATGCTCTACCGACTGAGCTAGCCGGGCTCCCACTTAAATATGGTATGCAGACTCATCATTTTTTATTAAGGAAAACTGTTTCTGGATATTCCTCTGCTCTTGTTTTGCAAGGAACTTCACTTTTATACATCCTTCAGAGGAAAGAATGTCAAGTAAAATAAGACGAAATAAAAATGGAAGGTGTGAAATTTTCATTTTGAGATTGCATAAGAAATCAAATTCCTCTCACGTGCTATAGAATACCTAAACACTTTTGATAAACCACTTTAGTTGTTATAATGACACCAAATTTGAAAGCCATCTGTGACTTTTCTGTTCTTACTCTGCAACAACCATGGCAATTACAAGTTAAAAAGTAAAATGTATGCAAATTTTAGAATGGAGAATGCGGGCATCGATCCCGCTACCTCTCGCATGCTAAGCGAGCGCTCTACCATTTGAGCTAATTCCCCTGTGTGCTCACTCAACATCACATTTCAAAAGTAACGTTACTGCTGTCCAAACTTTATTTTAAGTCTAATTGCCCATAACATGAGTGTTCAGTTCACTCCTAACTGATGCCTTAACTACACCTAGGGGATGTTTTACACTTCAGGTTGGCATGTTTAGTACTTGAATAGGAGTGATATCACTGTATGTTAACCTAGACTCAGGCCCTACCTAATCTTGGAGATACATTTCTCATGAATGAGTAACCAAGGGAGATACAATTTTTAGGAGTTAGTGCATGTCTAATGCAAGATTAATCACCATATTATGAGAGCCAATGCAATCATCCAGCAAAAAATACTCGTTTTCGCCCAACGTGGGGCTCGAACCCACGACCCTGATATTAAGAGTCTCATGCTCTACCGACTGAGCTAGCCGGGCTCCCACTTAAATATGGTATGCAGACTCATCATTTTTTATTAAGGAAAACCGTTTCTGGATATTCCTCTGCTCTTGTTTTGCAAGGAACTTCACTTTCATACATCCTTCAGAGGAAAGAATGTCAAGTAAAATAAGACGAAATGAAAATGGAAGGTGTGAAATTTTCATTTTGAGATTGCATAAGAAATCAAATTCCTCTCACGTGCTATAGAATACCTAAACACTTTTGATTAAACCACTTTAGTTGTTATAATGACACCAAATTTGAAAGCCATCTGTGACTTTTCTGTTCTTACTCTGCAACAACCATGGCAATTACAAGTTAAAAAGTAAAATGTATGCAAATTTTAGAATGGAGAATGCGGGCATCGATCCCGCTACATCTCGCATGCTAAGCGAGCGCTCTACCATTTGAGCTAATTCCCCTGTGTGCTCACTCAGCATCACATTTCAAAAGTAACGTTACTGCTGTCCACACTTTATTTTAAGTCTAATTGCCCATAACATGAGTGTTCAGTTCACTCCTAACTGATGCCTTAACTACACCTAGGGGATGTTTTACACTTCAGGTTGGCATGTTTAGTACTTGAATAGGAGTGATATCACTGTATGTTAACCTAGACTCAGGCCCTACCTAATCTTGGAGATACATTTCTCATGAATGAGTAACCAAAGGAGATACAATTTTTAGGAGTTAGTGCATGTCTAATGCAAGATTAATCACCATATTATGAGAGCCAATGCAATCATCCAGCAAAAAATACTTGTTTTCGCCCAACGTGGGGCTCGAACCCACGACCCTGATATTAAGAGTCTCATGCTCTACCGACTGAGCTAGCCGGGCTCCCACTTAAATATGGTATGCAGACTCATCATTTTTTATTAAGGAAAACCGTTTCTGGATATTCCTCTGCTCTTGTTTTGCAAGGAACTTCACTTTTATACATCCTTCAGAGGAAAGAATGTCAAGTAAAATAAGACGAAATGAAAATGGAAGGTGTGAAATTTTCATTTTGAGATTGCATAAGAAATCAAATTCCTCTCACGTGCTATAGAATACCTAAACACTTTTGATTAAACCACTTTAGTTGTTATAATGACACCAAATTTGAAAGCCATCTGTGACTTTTCTGTTCTTACTCTGCAACAACCATGGCAATTACAAGTTAAAAAGTAAAATGTATGCAAATTTTAGAATGGAGAATGCGGGCATCGATCCCGCTACCTCTCGCATGCTAAGCGAGCGCTCTACCATTTGAGCTAATTCCCCTGTGTGCTCCCTCAGCATCACATTTCAAAAGTAACGTTACTGCTGTCCAAACTTTATTTTAAGTCTAATTGCCCATAACATGAGTGTTCAGTTCACTCCTAACTGATGCCTTAACTACACCTAGGGGATGTTTTACACTTCAGGTTGGCATGTTTAGTACTTGAATAGGAGTGATATCACTGCATGTTAACCTAGACTCAGGCCCTACCTAATCTTGGAGATACCTTTCTCATGAATGAGTAACCAAGGGAGATACAATTTTTAGGAGTTAGTGCATGTCTAATGCAAGATTAATCACCATATTATGAGAGCCAATGCTATCATCCAGCAAAAAATACTCGTTTTCGCCCAACGTGGGGCTCGAACCCACGACCATGAGATTAAGAGTCTCATGCTCTACCGACTGAGCTAGCCGGGCTCCCACTTAAATATGGTATGCAGACTCATCATTTTTTATTAAGGAAAACTGTTTCTGGATATTCCTCTGCTCTTGTTTTGCAAGGAACTTCACTTTTATACATCCTTCAGAGGAAAGAATGTCAAGTAAAATAAGACGAAATAA
This sequence comes from Triturus cristatus, assembly GCF_964204655.1. NCBI lineage: Eukaryota > Metazoa > Chordata > Amphibia > Caudata > Salamandridae > Triturus > Triturus cristatus. The sequence goes on along the minus strand of NC_140585.1, from coordinate 123,108,468 downwards.
AAATGGAAGGTGTGAAATTTTCATTTTGAGATTGCATAAGAAATCAAATTCCTCTCACGTGCTATAGAATACCTAAACACTTTTGATAAACCACTTTAGTTGTTATAATGACACCAAATTTGAAAGCCATCTGTGACTTTTCTGTTCTTACTCTGCAACAACCATGGCAATTACAAGTTAAAAAGTAAAATGTATGCAAATTTTAGAATGGAGAATGCGGGCATCGATCCCGCTACCTCTCGCATGCTAAGCGAGCGCTCTACCATTTGAGCTAATTCCCCTGTGTGCTCACTCAACATCACATTTCAAAAGTAACGTTACTGCTGTCCAAACTTTATTTTAAGTCTAATTGCCCATAACATGAGTGTTCAGTTCACTCCTAACTGATGCCTTAACTACACCTAGGGGATGTTTTACACTTCAGGTTGGCATGTTTAGTACTTGAATAGGAGTGATATCACTGTATGTTAACCTAGACTCAGGCCCTACCTAATCTTGGAGATACATTTCTCATGAATGAGTAACCAAGGGAGATACAATTTTTAGGAGTTAGTGCATGTCTAATGCAAGATTAATCACCATATTATGAGAGCCAATGCAATCATCCAGCAAAAAATACTCGTTTTCGCCCAACGTGGGGCTCGAACCCACGACCCTGATATTAAGAGTCTCATGCTCTACCGACTGAGCTAGCCGGGCTCCCACTTAAATATGGTATGCAGACTCATCATTTTTTATTAAGGAAAACCGTTTCTGGATATTCCTCTGCTCTTGTTTTGCAAGGAACTTCACTTTCATACATCCTTCAGAGGAAAGAATGTCAAGTAAAATAAGACGAAATGAAAATGGAAGGTGTGAAATTTTCATTTTGAGATTGCATAAGAAATCAAATTCCTCTCACGTGCTATAGAATACCTAAACACTTTTGATTAAACCACTTTAGTTGTTATAATGACACCAAATTTGAAAGCCATCTGTGACTTTTCTGTTCTTACTCTGCAACAACCATGGCAATTACAAGTTAAAAAGTAAAATGTATGCAAATTTTAGAATGGAGAATGCGGGCATCGATCCCGCTACATCTCGCATGCTAAGCGAGCGCTCTACCATTTGAGCTAATTCCCCTGTGTGCTCACTCAGCATCACATTTCAAAAGTAACGTTACTGCTGTCCACACTTTATTTTAAGTCTAATTGCCCATAACATGAGTGTTCAGTTCACTCCTAACTGATGCCTTAACTACACCTAGGGGATGTTTTACACTTCAGGTTGGCATGTTTAGTACTTGAATAGGAGTGATATCACTGTATGTTAACCTAGACTCAGGCCCTACCTAATCTTGGAGATACATTTCTCATGAATGAGTAACCAAAGGAGATACAATTTTTAGGAGTTAGTGCATGTCTAATGCAAGATTAATCACCATATTATGAGAGCCAATGCAATCATCCAGCAAAAGATACTTGTTTTCGCCCAACGTGGGGCTCGAACCCACGACCCTGATATTAAGAGTCTCATGCTCTACCGACTGAGCTAGCCGGGCTCCCACTTAAATATGGTATGCAGACTCATCATTTTTTATTAAGGAAAACCGTTTCTGGATATTCCTCTGCTCTTGTTTTGCAAGGAACTTCACTTTTATACATCCTTCAGAGGAAAGAATGTCAAGTAAAATAAGACGAAATGAAAATGGAAGGTGTGAAATTTTCATTTTGAGATTGCATAAGAAATCAAATTCCTCTCACGTGCTATAGAATACCTAAACACTTTTGATTAAACCACTTTAGTTGTTATAATGACACCAAATTTGAAAGCCATCTGTGACTTTTCTGTTCTTACTCTGCAACAACCATGGCAATTACAAGTTAAAAAGTAAAATGTATGCAAATTTTAGAATGGAGAATGCGGGCATCGATCCCGCTACCTCTCGCATGCTAAGCGAGCGCTCTACCATTTGAGCTAATTCCCCTGTGTGCTCCCTCAGCATCACATTTCAAAAGTAACGTTACTGCTGTCCAAACTTTATTTTAAGTCTAATTGCCCATAACATGAGTGTTCAGTTCACTCCTAACTGATGCCTTAACTACACCTAGGGGATGTTTTACACTTCAGGTTGGCATGTTTAGTACTTGAATAGGAGTGATATCACTGCATGTTAACCTAGACTCAGGCCCTACCTAATCTTGGAGATACCTTTCTCATGAATGAGTAACCAAGGGAGATACAATTTTTAGGAGTTAGTGCATGTCTAATGCAAGATTAATCACCATATTATGAGAGCCAATGCTATCATCCAGCAAAAAATACTCGTTTTCGCCCAACGTGGGGCTCGAACCCACGACCCTGAGATTAAGAGTCTCATGCTCTACCGACTGAGCTAGCCGGGCTCCCACTTAAATATGGTATGCAGACTCATCATTTTTTATTAAGGAAAACTGTTTCTGGATATTCCTCTGCTCTTGTTTTGCAAGGAACTTCACTTTTATACATCCTTCAGAGGAAAGAATGTCAAGTAAAATAAGACGAAATGAAAATGGAAGGTGTGAAATTTTCATTTTGAGATTGCATAAGAAATCAAATTCCTCTCACGTGCTATAGAATACCTAAACACTTTTGATTAAACCACTTTAGTTGTTATAATGACACCAAATTTGAAAGCCATCTGTGACTTTTCTGTTCTTACTCTGCAACAACCATGGCAATTACAAGTTAAAAAGTAAAATGTATGCAAATTTTAGAATGGAGAATGCGGGCATCGATCCCGCTACCTCTTGCATGCTAAGCGAGCGCTCTACCATTTGAGCTAATTCCCCTGTGTGCTCACTCAGCATCACATTTCAAAAGTAACGTTACTGCTGTCCACACTTTATTTTAAGTCTAATTGCCCATAACATGAGTGTTCAGTTCACTCCTAACTGATGCCTTAACTACACCTAGGGGATGTTTTACACTTCAGGTTGGCATGTTTAGTACTTGAATAGGAGTGATATCACTGCATGTTAACCTAGACTCAGGCCCTACCTAATCTTGGAGATACATTTCTCATGAATGAGTAACCAAGGGAGATACAATTTTTAGGAGTTAGTGCATGTCTAATGCAAGATTAATCACCATATTATGAGAGCCAATGCTATCATCCAGCAAAAAATACTTGTTTTCGCCCAACGTGGGGCTCGAACCCACGACCCAGAGATTAAGAGTCTCATGCTCTACCGACTGAGCTAGCCGGGCTCCCACTTAAATATGGTATGCAGACTCATCATTTTTTATTAAGGAAAACTGTTTCTGGATATTCCTCTGCTCTTGTTTTGCAAGGAACTTCACTTTTATACATCCTTCAGAGGAAAGAATGTCAAGTAAAATAAGACGAAATGAAAATGGAAGGTGTGAAATTTTCATTTTGAGATTGCATAAGAAATCAAATTCCTCTCACGTGCTATAGAATACCTAAACACTTTTGATTAAACCACTTTAGTTGTTATAATGACACCAAATTTGAAAGCCATCTGTGACTTTTCTGTTCTTACTCTGCAACAACCATGGCAATTACAAGTTAAAAAGTAAAATGTATGCAAATTTTAAAATGGAGAATGCGGGCATCGATCCCGCTACCTCTCGCATGCTAAGCGAGCGCTCTACCATTTGAGTTAATTCCCCTGTGTGCTCACTCAGCATCACATTTCAAAAGTAACGTTACTGCTGTCCACACTTTATTTTAAGTCTAATTGCCCATAACATGAGTGTTCAGTTCACTCCTAACTGATGCCTTAACTACACCTAGGGGATGTTTTACACTTCAGGTTGGCATGTTTAGTACTTGAATAGGAGTGATATCACTGTATGTTAACCTAGACTCAGGCCCTACCTAATCTTGGAGATACATTTCTCATGAATGAGTAACCAAGGGAGATACAATTTTTAGGAGTTAGTGCATGTCTAATGCAAGATTAATCACCATATTATGAGAGCCAATGCTATCATCCAGCAAAAAATACTCGTTTTCGCCCAACGTGGGGCTCGAACCCACGACCATGAGATTAAGAGTCTCATGCTCTACCGACTGAGCTAGCCGGGCTCCCACTTAAATATGGTATGCAGACTCATCATTTTTTATTAAGGAAAACTGTTTCTGGATATTCCTCTGCTCTTGTTTTGCAAGGAACTTCACTTTTATACATCCTTCAGAGGAAAGAATGTCAAGTAAAATAAGACGAAATGAAAATGGAAGGTGTGAAATTTTCATTTTGAGATTGCATAAGAAATCAAATTCCTCTCACGTGCTATAGAATACCTAAAAACTTTTGATTAAACCACTTTAGTTGTTATAATGACACCAAATTTGAAAGCCATCTGTGACTTTTCTGTTCTTACTCTGCAACAACCATGGCAATTACAAGTTAAAAAGTAAAATGTATGCAAATTTTAGAATAGAGAATGCGGGCATCGATCCCGCTACCTCTCGCATGCTAAGCGAGCGCTCTACCATTTGAGCTAATTCCCCTGTGTGCTCACTCAGCATCACATTTCAAAAGTAACGTTACTGCTGTCCACACTTTATTTTAAGTCTAATTGCCCATAACATGAGTGTTCAGTTCACTCCTAACTGATGCCTTAACTACACCTAGGGGATGTTTTACACTTCAGGTTGGCATGTTTAGTACTTGAATAGGAGTGATATCACTGTATGTTAACCTAGACTCAGGCCCTACCTAATCTTGGAGATACATTTCTCATGAATGAGTAACCAAGGGAGATACAATTTTTAGGAGTTAGTGCATGTCTAATGCAAGATTAATCACCATATTATGAGAGCCAATGCTATCATCCAGCAAAAAATACTCGTTTTCGCCCAACGTGGGGCTCGAACCCACGACCCTGAGATTAAGAGTCTCATGCTCTACCGACTGAGCTAGCCGGGCTCCCACTTAAATATGGTATGCAGACTCATCATTTTTTATTAAGGAAAACTGTTTCTGGATATTCCTCTGCTCTTGTTTTGCAAGGAACTTCACTTTTATACATCCTTCAGAGGAAAGAATGTCAAGTAAAATAAGACGAAATGAAAATGGAAGGTGTGAAATTTTCATTTTGAGATTGCATAAGAAATCAAATTCCTCTCACGTGCTATAGAATACCTAAACACTTTTGATTAAACCACTTTAGTTGTTATAATGACACCAAATTTGAAAGCCATCTGTGACTTTTCTGTTCTTACTCTGCAACAACCATGGCAATTACAAGTTAAAAAGTAAAATGTATGCAAATTTTAGAATGGAGAATGCGGGCATCGATCCCGCTACCTCTCGCATGCTAAGCGAGCGCTCTACCATTTGAGCTAATTCCCCTGTGTGCTCACTCAGCATCACATTTCAAAAGTAACGTTACTGCTGTCCACACTTTATTTTAAGTCTAATTGCCCATAACATGAGTGTTCAGTTCACTCCTAACTGATGCCTTAACTACACCTAGGGGATGTTTTACACTTCAGGTTGGCATGTTTAGTACTTGAATAGGAGTGATATCACTGTATGTTAACCTAGACTCAGGCCCTACCTAATCTTGGAGATACATTTCTCATGAATGAGTAACCAAGGGAGATACAATTTTTAGGAGTTAGTGCATGTCTAATGCAAGATTAATCACCATATTATGAGAGCCAATGCTATCATCCAGCAAAAAATACTCGTTTTCGCCCAACGTGGGGCTCGAACCCACGACCCTGAGATTAAGAGTCTCATGCTCTACCGACTGAGCTAGCCGGGCTCCCACTTAAATATGGTATGCAGACTCATCATTTTTTATTAAGGAAAACTGTTTCTGGATATTCCTCTGCTCTTGTTTTGCAAGGAACTTCACTTTTATACATCCTTCAGAGGAAAGAATGTCAAGTAAAATAAGACGAAATGAAAATGGAAGGTGTGAAATTTTCATTTTGAGATTGCATAAGAAATCAAATTCCTCTCACGTGCTATAGAATACCTAAACACTTTTGATTAAACCACTTTAGTTGTTATAATGACACCAAATTTGAAAGCCATCTGTGACTTTTCTGTTCTTACTCTGCAACAACCATGGCAATTACAAGTTAAAAAGTAAAATGTATGCAAATTTTAGAATGGAGAATGCGGGCATCGATCCCGCTACCTCTCGCATGCTAAGCGAGCGCTCTACCATTTGAGCTAATTCCCCTGTGTGCTCACTCAGCATCACATTTCAAAAGTAACGTTACTGCTGTCCACACTTTATTTTAAGTCTAATTGCCCATAACATGAGTGTTCAGTTCACTCCTAACTGATGCCTTAACTACACCTAGGGGATGTTTTACACTTCAGGTTGGCATGTTTAGTACTTGAATAGGAGTGATATCACTGCATGTTAACCTAGACTCAGGCCCTACCTAATCTTGGAGATACATTTCTCATGAATGAGTAACCAAGGGAGATACAATTTTTAGGAGTTAGTGCATGTCTAATGCAAGATTAATCACCATATTATGAGAGCCAATGCTATCATCCAGCAAAAAATACTTGTTTTCGCCCAACGTGGGGCTCGAACCCACGACCCTGAGATTAAGAGTCTCATGCTCTACCGACTGAGCTAGCCGGGCTCCCACTTAAATATGGTATGCAGACTCATCATTTTTTATTAAGGAAAACTGTTTCTGGATATTCCTCTGCTCTTGTTTTGCAAGGAACTTCACTTTTATACATCCTTCAGAGGAAAGAATGTCAAGTAAAATAAGACGAAATGAAAATGGAAGGTGTGAAATTTTCATTTTGAGATTGCATAAGAAATCAAATTCCTCTCACGTGCTATAGAATACCTAAACACTTTTGATTAAACCACTTTAGTTGTTATAATGACACCAAATTTGAAAGCCATCTGTGACTTTTCTGTTCTTACTCTGCAACAACCATGGCAATTACAAGTTAAAAAGTAAAATGTATGCAAATTATAGAATAGAGAATGCGGGCATCGATCCCGCTACCTCTCGCATGCTAAGCGAGTGCTCTACCATTTGAGCTAATTCCCCTGTGTGCTCACTCAGCATCACATTTCAAAAGTAACGTTACTGCTGTCCACACTTTATTTTAAGTCTAATTGCCCATAACATGAGTGTTCAGTTCACTCCTAACTGATGCCTTAACTACACCTAGGGGATGTTTTACACTTCAGGTTGGCATGTTTAGTACTTGAATAGGAGTGATATCACTGTATGTTAACCTAGACTCAGGCCCTACCTAATCTTGGAGATACATTTCTCATGAATGAGTAACCAAGGGAGATACAATTTTTAGGAGTTAGTGCATGTCTAATGCAAGATTAATCACCATATTATGAGAGCCAATGCTATCATCCAGCAAAAAATACTGGTTTTCGCCCAACGTGGGGCTCGAACCCACGACCCTGAGATTAAGAGTCTCATGCTCTACCGACTGAGCTAGCCGGGCTCCCACTTAAATATGGTATGCAGACTCATCATTTTTTATTAAGGAAAACTGTTTCTGGATATTCCTCTGCTCTTGCTTTGCAAGGAACTTCACTTTTATACATCCTTCAGAGGAAAGAATGTCAAGTAAAATAAGACGAAATGAAAATGGAAGGTGTGAAATTTTCATTTTGAGATTGCATAAGAAATCAAATTCCTCTCACGTGCTATAGAATACCTAAACACTTTTGATTAAACCACTTTAGTTGTTATAATGACACCAAATTTGAAAGCCATCTGTGACTTTTCTGTTCTTACTCTGCAACAACCATGGCAATTACAAGTTAAAAAGTAAAATGTATGCAAATTTTAGAATGGAGAATGCGGGCATCGATCCCGCTACCTCTCGCATGCTAAGCGAGCGCTCTACCATTTGAGCTAATTCCCCTGTGTGCTCACTCAGCATCACATTTCAAAAGTAACGTTACTGCTGTCCACACTTTATTTTAAGTCTAATTGCCCATAACATGAGTGTTCAGTTCACTCCTAACTGATGCCTTAACTACACCTAGGGGATGTTTTACACTTCAGGTTGGCATGTTTAGTACTTGAATAGGAGTGATATCACTGCATGTTAACCTAGACTCAGGCCCTACCTAATCTTGGAGATACATTTCTCATGAATGAGTAACCAAGGGAGATACAATTTTTAGGAGTTAGTGCATGTCTAATGCAAGATTAATCACCATATTATGAGAGCCAATGCTATCATCCAGCAAAAAATACTTGTTTTCGCCCAACGTGGGGCTCGAACCCACGACCCTGAGATTAAGAGTCTCATGCTCTACCGACTGAGCTAGCCGGGCTCCCACTGAAATATGGTATGCAGACTCATCATTTTTTATTAAGGAAAACTGTTTCTGGATATTCCTCTGCTCTTGTTTTGCAAGGAACTTCACTTTTATACATCCTTCAGAGGAAAGAATGTCAAGTAAAATAAGACGAAATGAAAATGGAAGGTGTGAAATTTTCATTTTGAGATTGCATAAGAAATCAAATTCCTCTCACGTGCTATAGAATACCTAAACACTTTTGATTAAACCACTTTAGTTGTTATAATGACACCAAATTTGAAAGCCATCTGTGACTTTTCTGTTCTTACTCTGCAACAACCATGGCAATTACAAGTTAAAAAGTAAAATGTATGCAAATTTTAAAATGGAGAATGCGGGCATCGATCCCGCTACCTCTCGCATGCTAAGCGAGCGCTCTACCATTTGAGCTAATTCCCCTGTGTGCTCACTCAGCATCACATTTCAAAAGTAACGTTACTGCTGTCCACACTTTATTTTAAGTCTAATTGCCCATAACATGAGTGTTCAGTTCACTCCTAACTGATGCCTTAACTACACCTAGGGGATGTTTTACACTTCAGGTTGGCATGTTTAGTACTTGAATAGGAGTGATATCACTGTATGTTAACCTAGACTCAGGCCCTACCTAATCTTGGAGATACATTTCTCATGAATGAGTAACCAAGGGAGATACAATTTTTAGGAGTTAGTGCATGTCTAATGCAAGATTAATCACCATATTATGAGAGCCAATGCTATCATCCAGCAAAAAATACTCGTTTTCGCCCAACGTGGGGCTCGAACCCACGACCATGAGATTAAGAGTCTCATGCTCTACCGACTGAGCTAGCCGGGCTCCCACTTAAATATGGTATGCAGACTCATCATTTTTTATTAAGGAAAACTGTTTCTGGATATTCCTCTGCTCTTGTTTTGCAAGGAACTTCACTTTTATACATCCTTCAGAGGAAAGAATGTCAAGTAAAATAAGACGAAATGAAAATGGAAGGTGTGAAATTTTCATTTTGAGATTGCATAAGAAATCAAATTCCTCTCACGTGCTATAGAATACCTAAACACTTTTGATTAAACCACTTTAGTTGTTATAATGACACCAAATTTGAAAGCCATCTGTGACTTTTCTGTTCTTACTCTGCAACAACCATGGCAATTACAAGTTAAAAAGTAAAATGTATGCAAATTTTAGAATGGAGAATGCGGGCATCGATCCCGCTACCTCTCGCATGCTAAGCGAGCGCTCTACCATTTGAGCTAATTCCCCTGTGTGCTCACTCAGCATCACATTTCAAAAGTAACGTTACTGCTGTCCACACTTTATTTTAAGTCTAATTGCCCATAACATGAGTGTTCAGTTCACTCCTAACTGATGCCTTAACTACACCTAGGGGATGTTTTACACTTCAGGTTGGCATGTTTAGTACTTGAATAGGAGTGATATCACTGTATGTTAACCTAGACTCAGGCCCTACCTAATCTTGGAGATACATTTCTCATGAATGAGTAACCAAGGGAGATACAATTTTTAGGAGTTAGTGCATGTCTAATGCAAGATTAATCACCATATTATGAGAGCCAATGCAATCATCCAGCAAAAAATACTCGTTTTCGCCCAACGTGGGGCTCGAACCCACAACCCTGATATTAAGAGTCTCATTCTCTACCGACTGAGCTAGCCGGGCTCCCACTTAAATATGGTATGCAGACTCATCATTTTTTATTAAGGAAAACCGTTTCTGGATATTCCTCTGCTCTTGTTTTGCAAGGAACTTCACTTTCATACATCCTTCAGAGGAAAGAATGTCAAGTAAAATAAGACGAAATGAAAATGGAAGGTGTGAAATTTTCATTTTGAGATTGCATAAGAAATCAAATTCCGCACACGTGCTATAGAATACCTAAACACTTTTGATTAAACCACTTTAGTTGTTATAATGACACCAAATTTGAAAGCCATCTGTGACTTTTCTGTTCTTACTCTGCAACAACCATGGCAATTACAAGTTAAAAAGTAAAATGTATGCAAATTTTAGAATGGAGAATGCGGGCATCGATCCCGCTACCTCTCGTATGCTAAGCGAGCGCTCTACCATTTGAGCTAATTCCCCTGTGTGCTCACTCAGCATCACATTTCAAAAGTAACGTTACTGCTGTCCACACTGTATTTTAAGTCTAATTGCCCATAACATGAGTGTTCAGTTCACTCCTAACTGATGCCTTAACTACACCTAGGGGATGTTTTACACTTCAGGTTGGCATGTTTAGTACTTGAATAGGAGTGATATCACTGTATGTTAACCTAGACTCAGGCCCTACCTAATCTTGGAGATACATTTCTCATGAATGAGTAACCAAGGGAGATACAATTTTTAGGAGTTAGTGCATGTCTAATGCAAGATTAATCACCATATTATGAGAGCCAATGCTATCATCCAGCAAAAAATACTCGTTTTCGCCCAACGTGGGGCTCGAACCCACGACCCTGAGATTAAGAGTTATGGTATGCAGACTCATCATTTTTTATTAAGGAACACTGTTTCTGGATATTCCTCTGCTCTTGCTTTGCAAGGAACTTCACTTTTATACATCCTTCAGAGGAAAGAATGTCAAGTAAAATAAGACGAAATGAAAATGGAAGGTGTGAAATTTTCATTTTGAGATTGCATAAGAAATCAAATTCCTCTCACGTGCTATAGAATACCTAAACACTTTTGATTAAACCACTTTAGTTGTTATAATGACACCAAATTTGAAAGCCATCTGTGACTTTTCTGTTCTTACTCTGCAACAACCATGGCAATTACAAGTTAAAAAGTAAAATGTATGCAAATTTTAGAATGGAGAATGCGGGCATCAATCCCGCTACCTCTCGCATGCTAAGCGAGCGCTCTACCATTTGAGCTAATTCCCCTGTGTGCTCACTCAGCATCACATTTCAAAAGTAACGTTACTGCTGTCCACACTTTATTTTAAGTCTAATTGCCCATAACATGAGTGGTCAGTTCACTCCTAACTGATGCCTTAACTACACCTAGGGGATGTTTTACACTTCAGGTTGGCATGTTTAGTACTTGAATAGGAGTGATATCACTGTATGTTAACCTAGACTCAGGCCCTACCTAATCTTGGAGATACATTTCTCATGAATGAGTAACCAAGGGAGATACAATTTTTAGGAGTTAGTGCATGTCTAATGCAAGATTAATCACCATATTATGAGAGCCAATGCAATCATCCAGCAAAAAATACTCGTTTTCGCCCAACGTGGGGCTCGAACCCACGACCCTGATATTAAGAGTCTCATGCTCTACCGACTGAGCTAGCCGGGCTCCCACTTAAATATGGTATGCAGACTCATCATTTTTTATTAAGGAAAACTGTTTCTGGATATTCCTCTGCTCTTGTTTTGCAAGGAACTTCACTTTTATACATCCTTCAGAGGAAAGAATGTCAAGTAAAATAAGACGAAATGAAAATGGAAGGTGTGAAATTTTCATTTTGAGATTGCATAAGAAATCAAATTCCTCTCACGTGCTATAGAATACCTAAACACTTTTGATTAAACCACTTTAGTTGTTATAATGACACCAAATTTGAAAGCCATCTGTGACTTTTCTGTTCTTACTCTGCAACAACCATGGCAATTACAAGTTAAAAAGTAAAATGTATGCAAATTTTAAAATGGAGAATGCGGGCATCGATCCCGCTACCTCTCGCATGCTAAGCGAGCGCTCTACCATTTGAGCTAATTCCCCTGTGTGCTCACTCAGCATCACATTTCAAAAGTAACGTTACTGCTGTCCACACTTTATTTTAAGTCTAATTGCCCATAACATGAGTGTTCAGTTCACTCCTAACTGATGCCTTAACTACACCTAGGGGATGTTTTACACTTCAGGTTGGCATGTTTAGTACTTGAATAGGAGTGATATCACTGTATGTTAACCTAGACTCAGGCCCTACCTAATCTTGGAGATACATTTCTCATGAATGAGTAACCAAGGGAGATACAATTTTTAGGAGTTAGTGCATGTCTAATGCAAGATTAATCACCATATTATGAGAGCCAATGCTATCATCCAGCAAAATATACTCGTTTTCGCCCAACGTGGGGCTCGAACCCACGACCCTGAGATTAAGAGTCTCATGCTCTACCGACTGAGCTAGCCGGGATCCCACTTAAATATGGTATGCAGACTCATCATTTTTTATTAAGGAAAACTGTTTCTGGATATTCCTCTGCTCTTGTTTTGCAAGGAACTTCACTTTTATACATCCTTCAGAGGAAAGAATGTCAAGTAAAATAAGACGAAATGAAAATGGAAGGTGTGAAATTTTCATTTTGAGATTGCATAAGAAATCAAATTCCTCTCACGTGCTATAGAATACCTAAACACTTTTGATTAAACCACTTTAGTTGTTATAATGACACCAAATTTGAAAGCCATCTGTGACTTTTCTGTTCTTACTCTGCAACAACCATGGCAATTACAAGTTAAAAAGTAAAATGTATGCAAATTTTAGAATGGAGAATGCGGGCATCGATCCCGCTACCTCTCGCATGCTAAGCGAGCGCTCTACCATTTGAGCTAATTCCCCTGTGTGCTCACTCAGCATCACATTTCAAAAGTAACGTTACTGCTGTCCACACTTTATTTTAAGTCTAATTGCCCATAACATGAGTGTTGAGTTCACTCCTAACTGATGCCTTAACTACACCTAGGGGATGTTTTACACTTCAGGTTGGCATGTTTAGTACTTGAATAGGAGTGATATCACTGTATGTTAACCTAGACTCAGGCCCTACCTAATCTTGGAGATACATTTCTCATGAATGAGTAACCAAGGGAGATACAATTTTTAGGAGTTAGTGCATGTCTAATGCAAGATTAATCACCATATTATGAGAGCCAATGCTATCATCCAGCAAAAAATACTCGTTTTCGCCCAACGTGGGGCTCGAACCCACGACCCTGAGATTAAGAGTTATGGTATGCAGACTCATCATTTTTTATTAAGGAACACTGTTTCTGGATATTCCTCTGCTCTTGCTTTGCAAGGAACTTCACTTTTATACATCCTTCAGAGGAAAGAATGTCAAGTAAAATAAGACGAAATGAAAATGGAAGGTGTGAAATTTTCATTTTGAGATTGCATAAGAAATCAAATTCCTCTCACGTGCTATAGAATACCTAAACACTTTTGAATAAACCACTTTAGTTGTTATAATGACACCAAATTTGAAAGCCATCTGTGACTTTTCTGTTCTTACTCTGCAACAACCATGGCAATTACAAGTTAAAAAGTAAAATGTATGCAAATTTTAGAATGGAGAATGCGTGCATCAATCCCGCTACCTCTCGCATGCTAAGCGAGCGCTCTACCATTTGAGCTAATTCCCCTGTGTGCTCACTCAGCATCACATTTCAAAAGTAACGTTACTGCTGTCCACACTTTATTTTAAGTCTAATTGCCCATAACATGAGTGGTCAGTTCACTCCTAACTGATGCCTTAACTACACCTAGGGGATGTTTTACACTTCAGGTTGGCATGTTTAGTACTTGAATAGGAGTGATATCACTGTATGTTAACCTAGACTCAGGCCCTACCTAATCTTGGAGATACATTTCTCATGAATGAGTAACCAAGGGAGATACAATTTTTAGGAGTTAGTGCATGTCTAATGCAAGATTAATCACCATATTATGAGAGCCAATGCAATCATCCAGCAAAAAATACTCGTTTTCGCCCAACGTGGGGCTCGAACCCACGACCCTGATATTAAGAGTCTCATGCTCTACCGACTGAGCTAGCCGGGCTCCCACTTAAATATGGTATGCAGACTCATCATTTTATATTAAGGAAAACTGTTTCTGGATATTCCTCTGCTCTTGTTTTGCAAGGAACTTCACTTTTATACATCCTTCAGAGGAAAGAATGTCAAGTAAAATAAGACGAAATGAAAATGGAAGGTGTGAAATTTTCATTTTGAGATTGCATAAGAAATCAAATTCCTCTCACGTGCTATAGAATACCTAAACACTTTTGATTAAACCACTTTAGTTGTTATAATGACACCAAATTTGAAAGCCATCTGTGACTTTTCTGTTCTTACTCTGCAACAACCATGGCAATTACAAGTTAAAAAGTAAAATGTATGCAAATTTTAAAATGGAGAATGCGGGCATCGATCCCGCTACCTCTCGCATGCTAAGCGAGCGCTCTACCATTTGAGCTAATTCCCCTGTGTGCTCACTCAGCATCACATTTCAAAAGTAACGTTACTGCTGTCCACACTTTATTTTAAGTCTAATTGCCCATAACATGAGTGTTCAGTTCACTCCTAACTGATGCCTTAACTACACCTAGGGGATGTTTTACACTTCAGGTTGGCATGTTTAGTACTTGAATAGGAGTGATATCACTGTATGTTAACCTAGACTCAGGCCCTACCTAATCTTGGAGATACATTTCTCATGAATGAGTAACCAAGGGAGATACAATTTTTAGGAGTTAGTGCATGTCTAATGCAAGATTAATCACCATATTATGAGAGCCAATGCTATCATCCAGCAAAATATACTCGTTTTCGCCCAACGTGGGGCTCGAACCCACGACCCTGAGATTAAGAGTCTCATGCTCTACCGACTGAGCTAGCCGGGATCCCACTTAAATATGGTATGCAGACTCATCATTTTTTATTAAGGAAAACTGTTTCTGGATATTCCTCTGCTCTTGTTTTGCAAGGAACTTCACTTTTATACATCCTTCAGAGGAAAGAATGTCAAGTAAAATAAGACGAAATGAAAATGGAAGGTGTGAAATTTTCATTTTGAGATTGCATAAGAAATCAAATTCCTCTCACGTGCTATAGAATACCTAAACACTTTTGATTAAACCACTTTAGTTGTTATAATGACACCAAATTTGAAAGCCATCTGTGACTTTTCTGTTCTTACTCTGCAACAACCATGGCAATTACAAGTTAAAAAGTAAAATGTATGCAAATTTTAGAATGGAGAATGCGGGCATCGATCCCGCTACCTCTCGCATGCTAAGCGAGCGCTCTACCATTTGAGCTAATTCCCCTGTGTGCTCACGCAGCATCACATTTCAAAAGTAACGTTACTGCTGTCCACACTTTATTTTAAGTCTAATTGCCCATAACATGAGTGTTCAGTTCACTCCTAACTGATGCCTTAACTACACCTAGGGGATGTTTTACACTTCAGGTTGGCATGTTTAGTACTTGAATAGGAGTGATATCACTGCATGTTAACTTAGACTCAGGCCCTACCTAATCTTGGAGATACATTTCTCATGAATGAGTAACCAAGGGAGATACAATTTTTAGGAGTTAGTGCATGTCTAATGCAAGATTAATCACCATATTATGAGAGCCAATGCTATCATCCAGCAAAAAATACTCGTTTTCGCCCAACGTGGGGCTCGAACCCACAACCATGAGATTAAGAGTCTCATGCTCTACCGACTGAGCTAGCCGGGCTCCCACTTAAATATGGTATGCAGACTCATCATTTTTTATTAAGGAAAACTGTTTCTGGATATTCCTCTGCTCTTGTTTTGCAAGGAACTTCACTTTTATACATCCTTCAGAGGAAAGAATGTCAAGTAAAATAAGACGAAATGAAAATGGAAGGTGTGAAATTTTCATTTTGAGATTGCATAAGAAATCAAATTCCTCTCACGTGCTATAGAATACCTAAACACTTTTGATTAAACCACTTTAGTTGTTATAATGACACCAAATTTGAAAGCCATCTGTGACTTTTCTGTTCTTACTCTGCAACAACCATGGCAATTACAAGTTAAAAAGTAAAATGTATGCAAATTTTAGAATGGAGAATGCGGGCATCGATCCCGCTACCTCTCGCATGCTAAGCGAGCGCTCTACCATTTGAGCTAATTCCCCTGTGTGCTCACTCAGCATCACATTTCAAAAGTAACGTTACTGCTGTCCACACTTTATTTTAAGTCTAATTGCCCATAACATGAGTGTTCAGTTCACTCCTAACTGATGCCTTAACTACACCTAGGGGATGTTTTACACTTCAGGTTGGCATGTTTAGTACTTGAATAGGAGTGATATCACTGTATGTTAACCTAGACTCAGGCCCTACCTAATCTTGGAGATACATTTCTCATGAATGAGTAACCAAGGGAGATACAATTTTTAGGAGTTAGTGCATGTCTAATGCAAGATTAATCACCATATTATGAGAGCCAATGCAATCATCCAGCAAAAAATACTCGTTTTCGCCCAACGTGGGGCTCGAACCCACGACCCTGATATTAAGAGTCTCATGCTCTACCGACTGAGCTAGCCGGGCTCCCACTTAAATATGGTATGCAGACTCATCATTTTTTATTAAGGAAAACCGTTTCTGGATATTCCTCTGCTCTTGTTTTGCAAGGAACTTCACTTTCATACATCCTTCAGAGGAAAGAATGTCAAGTAAAATAAGACGAAATGAAAATGGAAGGTGTGAAATTTTCATTTTGAGATTGCATAAGAAATCAAATTCCGCACACGTGCTATAGAATACCTAAACACTTTTGATTAAACCACTTTAGTTGTTATAATGACACCAAATTTGAAAGCCATCTGTGACTTTTCTGTTCTTACTCTGCAACAACCATGGCAATTACAAGTTAAAAAGTAAAATGTATGCAAATTTTAGAATGGAGAATGCGGGCATCGATCCCGCTACCTCTCGTATGCTAAGCGAGCGCTCTACCATTTGAGCTAATTCCCCTGTGTGCTCACTCAGCATCACATTTCAAAAGTAACGTTACTGCTGTCCACACTGTATTTTAAGTCTAATTGCCCATAACATGAGTGTTCAGTTCACTCCTAACTGATGCCTTAACTACACCTAGGGGATGTTTTACACTTCAGGTTGGCATGTTTAGTACTTGAATAGGAGTGATATCACTGTATGTTAACCTAGACTCAGGCCCTACCTAATCTTGGAGATACATTTCTCATGAATGAGTAACCAAGGGAGATACAATTTTTAGGAGTTAGTGCATGTCTAATGCAAGATTAATCACCATATTATGAGAGCCAATGCTATCATCCAGCAAAAAATACTCGTTTTCGCCCAACGTGGGGCTCGAACCCACGACCCTGAGATTAAGAGTTATGGTATGCAGACTCATCATTTTTTATTAAGGAACACTGTTTCTGGATATTCCTCTGCTCTTGCTTTGCAAGGAACTTCACTTTTATACATCCTTCAGAGGAAAGAATGTCAAGTAAAATAAGACGAAATGAAAATGGAAGGTGTGAAATTTTCATTTTGAGATTGCATAAGAAATCAAATTCCTCTCACGTGCTATAGAATACCTAAACACTTTTGATTAAACCACTTTAGTTGTTATAATGACACCAAATTTGAAAGCCATCTGTGACTTTTCTGTTCTTACTCTGCAACAACCATGGCAATTACAAGTTAAAAAGTAAAATGTATGCAAATTTTAGAATGGAGAATGCGGGCATCAATCCCGCTACCTCTCGCATGCTAAGCGAGCGCTCTACCATTTGAGCTAATTCCCCTGTGTGCTCACTCAGCATCACATTTCAAAAGTAACGTTACTGCTGTCCACACTTTATTTTAAGTCTAATTGCCCATAACATGAGTGTTCAGTTCACTCCTAACTGATGCCTTAACTACACCTAGGGGATGTTTTACACTTCAGGTTGGCATGTTTAGTACTTGAATAGGAGTGATATCACTGTATGTTAACCTAGACTCAGGCCCTACCTAATCTTGGAGATACATTTCTCATGAATGAGTAACCAAGGGAGATACAATTTTTAGGAGTTAGTGCATGTCTAATGCAAGATTAATCACCATATTATGAGAGCCAATGCAATCATCCAGCAAAAAATACTCGTTTTCGCCCAACGTGGGGCTCGAACCCACGACCCTGATATTAAGAGTCTCATGCTCTACCGACTGAGCTAGCCGGGCTCCCACTTAAATATGGTATGCAGACTCATCATTTTTTATTAAGGAAAACTGTTTCTGGATATTCCTCTGCTCTTGTTTTGCAAGGAACTTCACTTTTATACATCCTTCAGAGGAAAGAATGTCAAGTAAAATAAGACGAAATGAAAATGGAAGGTGTGAAATTTTCATTTTGAGATTGCATAAGAAATCAAATTCCTCTCACGTGCTATAGAATACCTAAACACTTTTGATTAAACCACTTTAGTTGTTATAATGACACCAAATTTGAAAGCCATCTGTGACTTTTCTGTTCTTACTCTGCAACAACCATGGCAATTACAAGTTAAAAAGTAAAATGTATGCAAATTTTAAAATGGAGAATGCGGGCATCGATCCCGCTACCTCTCGCATGCTAAGCGAGCGCTCTACCATTTGAGCTAATTCCCCTGTGTGCTCACTCAGCATCACATTTCAAAAGTAACGTTACTGCTGTCCACACTTTATTTTAAGTCTAATTGCCCATAACATGAGTGTTCAGTTCACTCCTAACTGATGCCTTAACTACACCTAGGGGATGTTTTACACTTCAGGTTGGCATGTTTAGTACTTGAATAGGAGTGATATCACTGTATGTTAACCTAGACTCAGGCCCTACCTAATCTTGGAGATACATTTCTCATGAATGAGTAACCAAGGGAGATACAATTTTTAGGAGTTAGTGCATGTCTAATGCAAGATTAATCACCATATTATGAGAGCCAATGCTATCATCCAGCAAAAAATACTCGTTTTCGCCCAACGTGGGGCTCGAACCCACGACCCTGAGATTAAGAGTCTCATGCTCTACCGACTGAGCTAGCCGGGATCCCACTTAAATATGGTATGCAGACTCATCATTTTTTATTAAGGAAAACTGTTTCTGGATATTCCTCTGCTCTTGTTTTGCAAGGAACTTCACTTTTATACATCCTTCAGAGGAAAGAATGTCAAGTAAAATAAGACGAAATGAAAATGGAAGGTGTGAAATTTTCATTTTGAGATTGCATAAGAAATCAAATTCCTCTCACGTGCTATAGAATACCTAAACACTTTTGATTAAACCACTTTAGTTGTTATAATGACACCAAATTTGAAAGCCATCTGTGACTTTTCTGTTCTTACTCTGCAACAACCATGGCAATTACAAGTTAAAAAGTAAAATGTATGCAAATTTTAGAATGGAGAATGCGGGCATCGATCCCGCTACCTCTCGCATGCTAAGCGAGCGCTCTACCATTTGAGCTAATTCCCCTGTGTGCTCACTCAGCATCACATTTCAAAAGTAACGTTACTGCTGTCCACACTTTATTTTAAGTCTAATTGCCCATAACATGAGTGTTCAGTTCACTCCTAACTGATGCCTTAACTACACCTAGGGGATGTTTTACACTTCAGGTTGGCATGTTTAGTACTTGAATAGGAGTGATATCACTGCATGTTAACCTAGACTCAGGCCCTACCTAATCTTGGAGATACATTTCTCATGAATGAGTAACCAAGGGAGATACAATTTTTAGGAGTTAGTGCATGTCTAATGCAAGATTAATCACCATATTATGAGAGCCAATGCTATCATCCAGCAAAAAATACTTGTTTTCGCCCAACGTGGGGCTCGAACCCACGACCCTGAGATTAAGAGTCTCATGCTCTACCGACTGAGCTAGCCGGGCTCCCACTTAAATATGGTATGCAGACTCATCATTTTTTATTAAGGAAAACTGTTTCTGGATATTCCTCTGCTCTTGTTTTGCAAGGAACTTCACTTTTATACATTCTTCAGAGGAAAGAATGTCAAGTAAAATAAGACGAAATGAAAATGGAAGGTGTGAAATTTTCATTTTGAGATTGCATAAGAAATCAAATTCCTCTCACGTGCTATAGAATACCTAAACACTTTTGATTAAACCACTTTAGTTGTTATAATGACACCAAATTTGAAAGCCATCTGTGACTTTTCTGTTCTTACTCTGCAACAACCATGGCAATTACAAGTTAAAAAGTAAAATGTATGCAAATTTTAAAATGGAGAATGCGGGCATCGATCCCGCTACCTCTCGCATGCTAAGCGAGCGCTCTACCATTTGAGCTAATTCCCCTGTGTGCTCACTCAGCATCACATTTCAAAAGTAACGTTACTGCTGTCCACACTTTATTTTAAGTCTAATTGCCCATAACATGAGTGTTCAGTTCACTCCTAACTGATGCCTTAACTACACCTAGGGGATGTTTTACACTTCAGGTTGGCATGTTTAGTACTTGAATAGGAGTGATATCACTGTATGTTAACCTAGACTCAGGCCCTACCTAATCTTGGAGATACATTTCTCATGAATGAGTAACCAAGGGAGATACAATTTTTAGGAGTTAGTGCATGTCTAATGCAAGATTACTCACCATATTATGAGAGCCAATGCTATCATCCAGCAAAAAATACTAGTTTTCGCCCAACGTGGGGCTCGAACCCACGACCATGAGATTAAGAGTCTCATGCTCTACCGACTGAGCTAGCCGGGCTCCCACTTAAATATGGTATGCAGACTCATCATTTTTTATTAAGGAAAACTGTTTCTGGATATTCCTCTGCTCTTGTTTTGCAAGGAACTTCACTTTTATACATCCTTCAGAGGAAAGAATGTCAAGTAAAATAAGACGAAATGAAAATGGAAGGTGTGAAATTTTCATTTTGAGATTGCATAAGAAATCAAATTCCTCTCACGTGCTATAGAATACCTAAACACTTTTGATTAAACCACTTTAGTTGTTATAATGACACCAAATTTGAAAGCCATCTGTGACTTTTCTGTTCTTACTCTGCAACAACCATGGCAATTACAAGTTAAAAAGTAAAATGTATGCAAATTTTAGAATGGAGAATGCGGGCATCGATCCCGCTACCTCTCGCATGCTAAGCGAGCGCTCTACCATTTGAGCTAATTCCCCTGTGTGCTCACTCAGCATCACATTTCAAAAGTAACGTTACTGCTGTCCACACTGTATTTTAAGTCTAATTGCCCATAACATGAGTGTTCAGTTCACTCCTAACTGATGCCTTAACTACACCTAGGGGATGTTTTACACTTCAGGTTGGCATGTTTAGTACTTGAATAGGAGTGATATCACTGTATGTTAACCTAGACTCAGGCCCTACCTAATCTTGGAGATACATTTCTCATGAATGAGTAACCAAGGGAGATACAATTTTTAGGAGTTAGTGCATGTCTAATGCAAGATTAATCACCATATTATGAGAGCCAATGCAATCATCCAGCAAAAAATACTCGTTTTCGCCCAACGTGGGGCTCGAACCCACGACCCTGATATTAAGAGTCTCATGCTCTACCGACTGAGCTAGCCGGGCTCCCACTTAAATACGGTATGCAGACTCATCATTTTTTATTAAGGAAAACCGTTTCTGGATATTCCTCTGCTCTTGTTTTGCAAGGAACTTCACTTTCATACATCCTTCAGAGGAAAGAATGTCAAGTAAAATAAGACGAAATGAAAATGGAAGGTGTGAAATTTTCATTTTGAGATTGCATAAGAAATCAAATTCCTCTCACGTGCTATAGAATAAATAAACACTTTTGATTAAACCACTTTAGTTGTTATAATGACACCAAATTTGAAAGCCATCTGTGACTTTTCTGTTCTTACTCTGCAACAAACATGGCAATTACAAGTTAAAAAGTAAAATGTATGCAAATTTTAGAATGGAGAATGCGGGCATCGATCCCGCTACCTCTCGTATGCTAAGCGAGCGCTCTACCATTTGAGCTAATTCTCCTGTGTGCTCACTCAGCATCACATTTCAAAAGTAACGTTACTGCTGTCCACACTGTATTTTAAGTCTAATTGCCCATAACATGAGTGTTCAGTTCACTCCTAACTGATGCCTTAACTACACCTAGGGGATGTTTTACACTTCAGGTTGGCATGTTTAGTACTTGAATAGGAGTGATATCACTGTATGTTAACCTAGACTCAGGCCCTACCTAATCTTGGAGATACATTTCTCATGAATGAGTAACCAAGGGAGATACAATTTTTAGGAGTTAGTGCATGTCTAATGCAAGATTAATAACCATATTATGAGAGCCAATGCTATCATCCAGCAAAAAATACTCGTTTTCGCCCAACGTGGGGCTCGAACCCACGACCCTGAGATTAAGAGTTATGGTATGCAGACTCATCATTTTTTATTAAGGAAAACTGTTTCTGGATATTCCTCTGCTCTTGTTTTGCAAGGAACTTCACTTTTATACATCCTTCAGAGGAAAGAATGTCAAGTAAAATAAGACGAAATGAAAATGGAAGGTGTGAAATTTTCATTTTGAGATTGCATAAGAAATCAAATTCCTCTCACGTGCTATAGAATACCTAAACACTTTTGATTAAACCACTTTAGTTGTTATAATGACACCAAATTTGAAAGCCATCTGTGACTTTTCTGTTCTTACTCTGCAACAACCATGGCAATTACAAGTTAAAAAGTAAAATGTATGCAAATTTTAGAATGGAGAATGCGGGCATCGATGCCGCTACATCTCGCATGCTAAGCGAGCGCTCTACCATTTGAGCTAATTCCCCTGTGTGCTCACTCAGCATCACATTTCAAAAGTAACGTTACTGCTGTCCACACTTTATTTTAAGTCTAATTGCCCATAACATGAGTGTTCAGTTCACTCCTAACTGATGCCTTAACTACACCTAGGGGATGTTTTACACTTCAGGTTGGCATGTTTAGTACTTGAATAGGAGTGATATCACTGTATGTTAACCTAGACTCAGGCCCTACCTAATCTTGGAGATACATTTCTCATGAATGAGTAACCAAGGGAGATACAATTTTTAGGAGTTAGTGCATGTCTAATGCAAGATTAATCACCATATTATGAGAGCCAATGCAATCATCCAGCAAAAAATACTCGTTTTCGCCCAACGTGGGGCTCGAACCCACGACCCTGATATTAAGAGTCTCATGCTCTACCGACTGAGCTAGCCGGGCTCCCACTTAAATATGGTATGCAGACTCATCATTTTTTATTAAGGAAAACCGTTTCTGGATATTCCTCTGCTCTTGTTTTGCAAGGAACTTCACTTTTATACATCCTTCAGAGGAAAGAATGTCAAGTAAAATAAGACGAAATGAAAATGGAAGGTGTGAAATTTTCATTTTGAGATTGCATAAGAAATCAAATTCCTCTCACGTGCTATAGAATACCTAAACACTTTTGATTAAACCACTTTAGTTGTTATAATGACACCAAATTTGAAAGCCATCTGTGACTTTTCTGTTCTTACTCTGCAACAACCATGGCAATTACAAGTTAAAAAGTAAAATGTATGCAAATTTTAGAATAGAGAATGCGGGCATCGATCCCGCTACCTCTCGCATGCTAAGCGAGTGCTCTACCATTTGAGCTAATTCCCCTGTGTGCTCACTCAGCATCACATTTCAAAAGTAACGTTACTGCTGTCCACACTTTATTTTAAGTCTAATTGCCCATAACATGAGTGTTCAGTTCACTCCTAACTGATGCCTTAACTACACCTAGGGGATGTTTTACACTTCAGGTTGGCATGTTTAGTACTTGAATAGGAGTGATATCACTGTATGTTAACCTAGACTCAGGCCCTACCTAATCTTGGAGATACATTTCTCATGAATGAGTAACCAAGGGAGATACAATTTTTAGGAGTTAGTGCATGTCTAATGCAAGATTAATCACCATATTATGAGAGCCAATGCTATCATCCAGCAAAAAATACTGGTTTTCGCCCAACGTGGGGCTCGAACCCACGACCCTGAGATTAAGAGTCTCATGCTCTACCGACTGAGCTAGCCGGGCTCCCACTTAAATATGGTATGCAGACTCATCATTTTTTATTAAGGAAAACTGTTTCTGGATATTCCTCTGCTCTTGCTTTGCAAGGAACTTCACTTTTATACATCCTTCAGAGGAAAGAATGTCAAGTAAAATAAGACGAAATGAAAATGGAAGGTGTGAAATTTTCATTTTGAGATTGCATAAGAAATCAAATTCCTCTCACGTGCTATAGAATACCTAAACACTTTTGATTAAACCACTTTAGTTGTTATAATGACACCAAATTTGAAAGCCATCTGTGACTTTTCTGTTCTTACTCTGCAACAACCATGGCAATTACAAGTTAAAAAGTAAAATGTATGCAAATTTTAGAATGGAGAATGCGGGCATCGATCCCGCTACCTCTCGCATGCTAAGCGAGCGCTCTACCATTTGAGCTAATTCCCCTGTGTGCTCACTCAGCATCACATTTCAAAAGTAACGTTACTGCTGTCCACACTTTATTTTAAGTCTAATTGCCCATAACATGAGTGTTCAGTTCACTCCTAACTGATGCCTTAACTACACCTAGGGGATGTTTTACACTTCAGGTTGGCATGTTTAGTACTTGAATAGGAGTGATATCACTGCATGTTAACCTAGACTCAGGCCCTACCTAATCTTGGAGATACATTTCTCATGAATGAGTAACCAAGGGAGATACAATTTTTAGGAGTTAGTGCATGTCTAATGCAAGATTAATCACCATATTATGAGAGCCAATGCTATCATCCAGCAAAAAATACTTGTTTTCGCCCAACGTGGGGCTCGAACCCACGACCCTGAGATTAAGAGTCTCATGCTCTACCGACTGAGCTAGCCGGGCTCCCACTGAAATATGGTATGCAGACTCATCATTTTTTATTAAGGAAAACTGTTTCTGGATATTCCTCTGCTCTTGTTTTGCAAGGAACTTCACTTTTATACATCCTTCAGAGGAAAGAATGTCAAGTAAAATAAGACGAAATGAAAATGGAAGGTGTGAAATTTTCATTTTGAGATTGCATAAGAAATCAAATTCCTCTCACGTGCTATAGAATACCTAAACACTTTTGATTAAACCACTTTAGTTGTTATAATGACACCAAATTTGAAAGCCATCTGTGACTTTTCTGTTCTTACTCTGCAACAACCATGGCAATTACAAGTTAAAAAGTAAAATGTATGCAAATTTTAAAATGGAGAATGCGGGCATCGATCCCGCTACCTCTCGCATGCTAAGCGAGCGCTCTACCATTTGAGCTAATTCCCCTGTGTGCTCACTCAGCATCACATTTCAAAAGTAACGTTACTGCTGTCCACACTTTATTTTAAGTCTAATTGCCCATAACATGAGTGTTCAGTTCACTCCTAACTGATGCCTTAACTACACCTAGGGGATGTTTTACACTTCAGGTTGGCATGTTTAGTACTTGAATAGGAGTGATATCACTGTATGTTAACCTAGACTCAGGCCCTACCTAATCTTGGAGATACATTTCTCATGAATGAGTAACCAAGGGAGATACAATTTTTAGGAGTTAGTGCATGTCTAATGCAAGATTAATCACCATATTATGAGAGCCAATGCTATCATCCAGCAAAAAATACTCGTTTTCGCCCAACGTGGGGCTCGAACCCACGACCATGAGATTAAGAGTCTCATGCTCTACCGACTGAGCTAGCCGGGCTCCCACTTAAATATGGTATGCAGACTCATCATTTTTTATTAAGGAAAACTGTTTCTGGATATTCCTCTGCTCTTGTTTTGCAAGGAACTTCACTTTTATACATCCTTCAGAGGAAATAATGTCAAGTAAAATAAGACGAAATGAAAATGGAAGGTGTGAAATTTTCATTTTGAGATTGCATAAGAAATCAAATTCCTCTCACGTGCTATAGAATACCTAAACACTTTTGATTAAACCACTTTAGTTGTTATAATGACACCAAATTTGAAAGCCATCTGTGACTTTTCTGTTCTTACTCTGCAACAACCATGGCAATTACAAGTTAAAAAGTAAAATGTATGCAAATTTTAGAATGCAGAATGCGGGCATCGATCCCGCTACCTCTCGCATGCTAAGCGAGCGCTCTACCATTTGAGCTAATTCCCCTGTGTGCTCACTCAGCATCACATTTCAAAAGTAACGTTACTGCTGTCCACACTTTATTTTAAGTCTAATTGCCCATAACATGAGTGTTCAGTTCACTCCTAACTGATGCCTTAACTACACCTAGGGGATGTTTTACACTTCAGGTTGGCATGTTTAGTACTTGAATAGGAGTGATATCACTGTATGTTAACCTAGACTCAGGCCCTACCTAATCTTGGAGATACATTTCTCATGAATGAGTAACCAAGGGAGATACAATTTTTAGGAGTTAGTGCATGTCTAATGCAAGATTAATCACCATATTATGAGAGCCAATGCAATCATCCAGCAAAAAATACTTGTTTTCGCCCAACGTGGGGCTCGAACCCACGACCCTGATATTAAGAGTCTCATGCTCTACCGACTGAGCTAGCCGGGCTCCCACTTAAATATGGTATGCAGACTCATCATTTTTTATTAAGGAAAACCGTTTCTGGATATTCCTCTGCTCTTGTTTTGCAAGGAACTTCACTTTCATACATCCTTCAGAGGAAAGAATGTCAAGTAAAATAAGACGAAATGAAAATGGAAGGTGTGAAATTTTCATTTTGAGATTGCATAAGAAATCAAATTCCTCTCACGTGCTATAGAATACCTAAACACTTTTGATTAAACCACTTTAGTTGTTATAATGACACCAAATTTGAAAGCCATCTGTGACTTTTCTGTTCTTACTCTGCAACAACCATGGCAATTACAAGTTAAAAAGTAAAATGTATGCAAATTTTAGAATGGAGAATGCGGGCATCGATCCCGCTACCTCTCGTATGCTAAGCGAGCGCTCTACCATTTGAGCTAATTCCCCTGTGTGCTCACTCAGCATCACATTTCAAAAGTAACGTTACTGCTGTCCACACTGTATTTTAAGTCTAATTGCCCATAACATGAGTGTTCAGTTCACTCCTAACTGATGCCTTAACTACACCTAGGGGATGTTTTACACTTCAGGTTGCATGTTTAGTACTTGAATAGGAGTGATATCACTGTATGTTAACCTAGACTCAGGCCCTACCTAATCTTGGAGATACATTTCTCATGAATGAGTAACCAAGGGAGATACAATTTTTAGGAGTTAGTGCATGTCTAATGCAAGATTAATAACCATATTATGAGAGCCAATGCTATCATCCAGCAAAAAATACTCGTTTTCGCCCAACGTGGGGCTCGAACCCACGACCCTGAGATTAAGAGTTATGGTATGCAGACTCATCATTTTTTATTAAGGAAAACTGTTTCTGGATATTCCTCTGCTCTTGTTTTGCAAGGAACTTCACTTTTATACATCCTTCAGAGGAAAGAATGTCAAGTAAAATAAGACGAAATGAAAATGGAAGGTGTGAAATTTTCATTTTGAGATTGCATAAGAAATCAAATTCCTCTCACGTGCTATAGAATACCTAAACACTTTTGATTAAACCACTTTAGTTGTTATAATGACACCAAATTTGAAAGCCATCTGTGACTTTTCTGTTCTTACTCTGCAACAACCATGGCAATTACAAGTTAAAAAGTAAAATGTATGCAAATTTTAGAATGGAGAATGCGGGCATCGATGCCGCTACATCTCGCATGCTAAGCGAGCGCTCTACCATTTGAGCTAATTCCCCTGTGTGCTCACTCAGCATCACATTTCAAAAGTAACGTTACTGCTGTCCACACTTTATTTTAAGTCTAATTGCCCATAACATGAGTGTTCAGTTCACTCCTAACTGATGCCTTAACTACACCTAGGGGATGTTTTACACTTCAGGTTGGCATGTTTAGTACTTGAATAGGAGTGATATCACTGTATGTTAACCTAGACTCAGGCCCTACCTAATCTTGGAGATACATTTCTCATGAATGAGTAACCAAGGGAGATACAATTTTTAGGAGTTAGTGCATGTCTAATGCAAGATTAATCACCATATTATGAGAGCCAATGCAATCATCCAGCAAAAAATACTCGTTTTCGCCCAACGTGGGGCTCGAACCCACGACCCTGATATTAAGAGTCTCATGCTCTACCGACTGAGCTAGCCGGGCTCCCACTTAAATATGGTATGCAGACTCATCATTTTTTATTAAGGAAAACCGTTTCTGGATATTCCTCTGCTCTTGTTTTGCAAGGAACTTCACTTTTATACATCCTTCAGAGGAAAGAATGTCAAGTAAAATAAGACGAAATGAAAATGGAAGGTGTGAAATTTTCATTTTGAGATTGCATAAGAAATCAAATTCCTCTCACGTGCTATAGAATACCTAAACACTTTTGATTAAACCACTTTAGTTGTTATAATGACACCAAATTTGAAAGCCATCTGTGACTTTTCTGTTCTTACTCTGCAACAACCATGGCAATTACAAGTTAAAAAGTAAAATGTATGCAAATTTTAGAATAGAGAATGCGGGCATCGATCCCGCTACCTCTCGCATGCTAAGCGAGTGCTCTACCATTTGAGCTAATTCCCCTGTGTGCTCACTCAGCATCACATTTCAAAAGTAACGTTACTGCTGTCCACACTTTATTTTAAGTCTAATTGCCCATAACATGAGTGTTCAGTTCACTCCTAACTGATGCCTTAACTACACCTAGGGGATGTTTTACACTTCAGGTTGGCATGTTTAGTACTTGAATAGGAGTGATATCACTGTATGTTAACCTAGACTCAGGCCCTACCTAATCTTGGAGATACATTTCTCATGAATGAGTAACCAAGGGAGATACAATTTTTAGGAGTTAGTGCATGTCTAATGCAAGATTAATCACCATATTATGAGAGCCAATGCTATCATCCAGCAAAAAATACTGGTTTTCGCCCAACGTGGGGCTCGAACCCACGACCCTGAGATTAAGAGTCTCATGCTCTACCGACTGAGCTAGCCGGGCTCCCACTTAAATATGGTATGCAGACTCATCATTTTTTATTAAGGAAAACTGTTTCTGGATATTCCTCTGCTCTTGCTTTGCAAGGAACTTCACTTTTATACATCCTTCAGAGGAAAGAATGTCAAGTAAAATAAGACGAAATGAAAATGGAAGGTGTGAAATTTTCATTTTGAGATTGCATAAGAAATCAAATTCCTCTCACGTGCTATAGAATACCTAAACACTTTTGATTAAACCACTTTAGTTGTTATAATGACACCAAATTTGAAAGCCATCTGTGACTTTTCTGTTCTTACTCTGCAACAACCATGGCAATTACAAGTTAAAAAGTAAAATGTATGCAAATTTTAGAATGGAGAATGCGGGCATCGATCCCGCTACCTCTCGCATGCTAAGCGAGCGCTCTACCATTTGAGCTAATTCCCCTGTGTGCTCACTCAGCATCACATTTCAAAAGTAACGTTACTGCTGTCCACACTTTATTTTAAGTCTAATTGCCCATAACATGAGTGTTCAGTTCACTCCTAACTGATGCCTTAACTACACCTAGGGGATGTTTTACACTTCAGGTTGGCATGTTTAGTACTTGAATAGGAGTGATATCACTGCATGTTAACCTAGACTCAGGCCCTACCTAATCTTGGAGATACATTTCTCATGAATGAGTAACCAAGGGAGATACAATTTTTAGGAGTTAGTGCATGTCTAATGCAAGATTAATCACCATATTATGAGAGCCAATGCTATCATCCAGCAAAAAATACTTGTTTTCGCCCAACGTGGGGCTCGAACCCACGACCCTGAGATTAAGAGTCTCATGCTCTACCGACTGAGCTAGCCGGGCTCCCACTGAAATATGGTATGCAGACTCATCATTTTTTATTAAGGAAAACTGTTTCTGGATATTCCTCTGCTCTTGTTTTGCAAGGAACTTCACTTTTATACATCCTTCAGAGGAAAGAATGTCAAGTAAAATAAGACGAAATGAAAATGGAAGGTGTGAAATTTTCATTTTGAGATTGCATAAGAAATCAAATTCCTCTCACGTGCTATAGAATACCTAAACACTTTTGATTAAACCACTTTAGTTGTTATAATGACACCAAATTTGAAAGCCATCTGTGACTTTTCTGTTCTTACTCTGCAACAACCATGGCAATTACAAGTTAAAAAGTAAAATGTATGCAAATTTTAAAATGGAGAATGCGGGCATCGATCCCGCTACCTCTCGCATGCTAAGCGAGCGCTCTACCATTTGAGCTAATTCCCCTGTGTGCTCACTCAGCATCACATTTCAAAAGTAACGTTACTGCTGTCCACACTTTATTTTAAGTCTAATTGCCCATAACATGAGTGTTCAGTTCACTCCTAACTGATGCCTTAACTACACCTAGGGGATGTTTTACACTTCAGGTTGGCATGTTTAGTACTTGAATAGGAGTGATATCACTGTATGTTAACCTAGACTCAGGCCCTACCTAATCTTGGAGATACATTTCTCATGAATGAGTAACCAAGGGAGATACAATTTTTAGGAGTTAGTGCATGTCTAATGCAAGATTAATCACCATATTATGAGAGCCAATGCTATCATCCAGCAAAAAATACTCGTTTTCGCCCAACGTGGGGCTCGAACCCACGACCATGAGATTAAGAGTCTCATGCTCTACCGACTGAGCTAGCCGGGCTCCCACTTAAATATGGTATGCAGACTCATCATTTTTTATTAAGGAAAACTGTTTCTGGATATTCCTCTGCTCTTGTTTTGCAAGGAACTTCACTTTTATACATCCTTCAGAGGAAATAATGTCAAGTAAAATAAGACGAAATGAAAATGGAAGGTGTGAAATTTTCATTTTGAGATTGCATAAGAAATCAAATTCCTCTCACGTGCTATAGAATACCTAAACACTTTTGATTAAACCACTTTAGTTGTTATAATGACACCAAATTTGAAAGCCATCTGTGACTTTTCTGTTCTTACTCTGCAACAACCATGGCAATTACAAGTTAAAAAGTAAAATGTATGCAAATTTTAGAATGCAGAATGCGGGCATCGATCCCGCTACCTCTCGCATGCTAAGCGAGCGCTCTACCATTTGAGCTAATTCCCCTGTGTGCTCACTCAGCATCACATTTCAAAAGTAACGTTACTGCTGTCCACACTTTATTTTAAGTCTAATTGCCCATAACATGAGTGTTCAGTTCACTCCTAACTGATGCCTTAACTACACCTAGGGGATGTTTTACACTTCAGGTTGGCATGTTTAGTACTTGAATAGGAGTGATATCACTGTATGTTAACCTAGACTCAGGCCCTACCTAATCTTGGAGATACATTTCTCATGAATGAGTAACCAAGGGAGATACAATTTTTAGGAGTTAGTGCATGTCTAATGCAAGATTAATCACCATATTATGAGAGCCAATGCAATCATCCAGCAAAAAATACTTGTTTTCGCCCAACGTGGGGCTCGAACCCACGACCCTGATATTAAGAGTCTCATGCTCTACCGACTGAGCTAGCCGGGCTCCCACTTAAATATGGTATGCAGACTCATCATTTTTTATTAAGGAAAACCGTTTCTGGATATTCCTCTGCTCTTGTTTTGCAAGGAACTTCACTTTCATACATCCTTCAGAGGAAAGAATGTCAAGTAAAATAAGACGAAATGAAAATGGAAGGTGTGAAATTTTCATTTTGAGATTGCATAAGAAATCAAATTCCTCTCACGTGCTATAGAATACCTAAACACTTTTGATTAAACCACTTTAGTTGTTATAATGACACCAAATTTGAAAGCCATCTGTGACTTTTCTGTTCTTACTCTGCAACAACCATGGCAATTACAAGTTAAAAAGTAAAATGTATGCAAATTTTAGAATGGAGAATGCGGGCATCGATCCCGCTACCTCTCGTATGCTAAGCGAGCGCTCTACCATTTGAGCTAATTCCCCTGTGTGCTCACTCAGCATCACATTTCAAAAGTAACGTTACTGCTGTCCACACTGTATTTTAAGTCTAATTGCCCATAACATGAGTGTTCAGTTCACTCCTAACTGATGCCTTAACTACACCTAGGGGATGTTTTACACTTCAGGTTGCATGTTTAGTACTTGAATAGGAGTGATATCACTGTATGTTAACCTAGACTCAGGCCCTACCTAATCTTGGAGATACATTTCTCATGAATGAGTAACCAAGGGAGATACAATTTTTAGGAGTTAGTGCATGTCTAATGCAAGATTAATCACCATATTATGAGAGCCAATGCTATCATCCAGCAAAAAATACTCGTTTTCGCCCAACGTGGGGCTCGAACCCACGACCCTGAGATTAAGAGTTATGGTATGCAGACTCATCATTTTTTATTAAGGAAAACTGTTTCTGGATATTCCTCTGCTCTTGTTTTGCAAGGAACTTCACTTTTATACATCCTTCAGAGGAAAGAATGTCAAGTAAAATAAGACGAAATGAAAATGGAAGGTGTGAAATTTTCATTTTGAGATTGCATAAGAAATCAAATTCCTCTCACATGCTATAGAATACCTAAACACTTTTGATTAAACCACTTTAGTTGTTATAATGACACCAAATTTGAAAGCCATCTGTGACTTTTCTGTTCTTACTCTGCAACAACCATGGCAATTACAAGTTAAAAAGTAAAATGTATGCAAATTTTAGAATGGAGAATGCGGGCATCGATCCCGCTACATCTCGCATGCTAAGCGAGCGCTCTACCATTTGAGCTAATTCCCCTGTGTGCTCACTCAGCATCACATTTCAAAAGTAACGTTACTGCTGTCCACACTTTATTTTAAGTCTAATTGCCCATAACATGAGTGTTCAGTTCACTCCTAACTGATGCCTTTACTACACCTAGGGGATGTTTTACACTTCAGGTTGGCATGTTTAGTACTTGAATAGGAGTGATATCACTGTATGTTAACCTAGACTCAGGCCCTACCTAATCTTGGAGATACATTTCTCATGAATGAGTAACCAAGGGAGATACAATTTTTAGGAGTTAGTGCATGTCTAATGCAAGATTAAT
Source organism: Triturus cristatus (assembly GCF_964204655.1). Lineage (NCBI taxonomy): Eukaryota > Metazoa > Chordata > Amphibia > Caudata > Salamandridae > Triturus > Triturus cristatus. The sequence continues at coordinate 123,075,224 of NC_140585.1, read as the reverse complement.
CACCATATTATGAGAGCCAATGCAATCATCCAGCAAAAAATACTCGTTTTCGCCCAACGTGGGGCTCGAACCCACGACCCTGATATTAAGAGTCTCATGCTCTACCGACTGAGCTAGCCGGGCTCCCACTTAAATATGGTATGCAGACTCATCATTTTTTATTAAGGAAAACCGTTTCTGGATATTCCTCTGCTCTTGTTTTGCAAGGAACTTCACTTTTATACATCCTTCAGAGGAAAGAATGTCAAGTAAAATAAGACGAAATGAAAATGGAAGGTGTGAAATTTTCATTTTGAGATTGCATAAGAAATCAAATTCCTCTCACGTGCTATAGAATACCTAAACACTTTTGATTAAACCACTTTAGTTGTTATAATGACACCAAATTTGAAAGCCATCTGTGACTTTTCTGTTCTTACTCTGCAACAACCATGGCAATTACAAGTTAAAAAGTAAAATGTATGCAAATTTTAGAATGGAGAATGCGGGCATCGATCCCGCTACCTCTCGTATGCTAAGCGAGCGCTCTACCATTTGAGCTAATTCCCCTGTGTGCTCACTCAGCATCACATTTCAAAAGTAACGTTACTGCTGTCCACACTGTATTTTAAGTCTAATTGCCCATAACATGAGTGTTCAGTTCACTCCTAACTGATGCCTTAACTACACCTAGGGGATGTTTTACACTTCAGGTTGGCATGTTTAGTACTTGAATAGGAGTGATATCACTGTATGTTAACCTAGACTCAGGCCCTACCTAATCTTGGAGATACATTTCTCATGAATGAGTAACCAAGGGAGATACAATTTTTAGGAGTTAGTGCATGTCTAATGCAAGATTAATCACCATATTATGAGAGCCAATGCTATCATCCAGCAAAAAATACTCGTTTTCGCCCAACGTGGGGCTCGAACCCACGACCCTGAGATTAAGAGTTATGGTATGCAGACTCATCATTTTTTATTAAGGAAAACTGTTTCTGGATATTCCTCTGCTCTTGTTTTGCAAGGAACTTCACTTTTATACATCCTTCAGAGGAAAGAATGTCAAGTAAAATAAGACGAAATGAAAATGGAAGGTGTGAAATTTTCATTTTGAGATTGCATAAGAAATCAAATTCCTCTCACATGCTATAGAATACCTAAACACTTTTGATTAAACCACTTTAGTTGTTATAATGACACCAAATTTGAAAGCCATCTGTGACTTTTCTGTTCTTACTCTGCAACAACCATGGCAATTACAAGTTAAAAAGTAAAATGTATGCAAATTTTAGAATGGAGAATGCGGGCATCGATCCCGCTACATCTCGCATGCTAAGCGAGCGCTCTACCATTTGAGCTAATTCCCCTGTGTGCTCACTCAGCATCACATTTCAAAAGTAACGTTACTGCTGTCCACACTTTATTTTAAGTCTAATTGCCCATAACATGAGTGTTCAGTTCACTCCTAACTGATGCCTTAACTACACCTAGGGGATGTTTTACACTTCAGGTTGGCATGTTTAGTACTTGAATAGGAGTGATATCACTGTATGTTAACCTAGACTCAGGCCCTACCTAATCTTGGAGATACATTTCTCATGAATGAGTAACCAAGGGAGATACAATTTTTAGGAGTTAGTGCATGTCTAATGCAAGATTAATCACCATATTATGAGAGCCAATGCAATCATCCAGCAAAAAATACTCGTTTTCGCCCAACGTGGGGCTCGAACCCACGACCCTGATATTAAGAGTCTCATGCTCTACCGACTGAGCTAGCCGGGCTCCCACTTAAATATGGTATGCAGACTCATCATTTTTTATTAAGGAAAACCGCTTCTGGATATTCCTCTGCTCTTGTTTTGCAAGGAACTTCACTTTTATACATCCTTCAGAGGAAAGAATGTCAAGTAAAATAAGACGAAATGAAAATGGAAGGTGTGAAATTTTCATTTTGAGATTGCATAAGAAATCAAATTCCTCTCACGTGCTATAGAATACCTAAACACTTTTGATTAAACCACTTTAGTTGTTATAATGACACCAAATTTGAAAGCCATCTGTGACTTTTCTGTTCTTACTCTGCAACAACCATGGCAATTACAAGTTAAAAAGTAAAATGTATGCAAATTTTAAAATGGAGAATGCGGGCATCGATCCCGCTACCTCTCGCATGCTAAGCGAGCGCTCTACCATTTGAGCTAATTCCCCTGTGTGCTCACTCAGCATCACATTTCAAAAGTAACGTTACTGCTGTCCACACTTTATTTTAAGTCTAATTGCCCATAACATGAGTGTTCAGTTCACTCCTAACTGATGCCTTAACTACACCTAGGGGATGTTTTACACTTCAGGTTGGCATGTTTAGTACTTGAATAGGAGTGATATCACTGTATGTTAACCTAGACTCAGGCCCTACCTAATCTTGGAGATACATTTCTCATGAATGAGTAACCAAGGGAGATACAATTTTTAGGAGTTAGTGCATGTCTAATGCAAGATTAATCACCATATTATGAGAGCCAATGCTATCATCCAGCAAAAAATACTCCTTTTCGTCCAACGTGGGGCTCGAACCCACGACCCTGAGATTAAGAGTCTCATGCTCTACCGACTGAGCTAGCCGGGATCCCACTTAAATATGGTATGCAGACTCATCATTTTTTATTAAGGAAAACTGTTTCTGGATATTCCTCTGCTCTTGTTTTGCAAGGAACTTCACTTTTATACATCCTTCAGAGGAAAGAATGTCAAGTAAAATAAGACGAAATGAAAATGGAAGGTGTGAAATTTTCATTTTGAGATTGCATAAGAAATCAAATTCCTCTCACGTGCTATAGAATACCTAAACACTTTTGATTAAACCACTTTAGTTGTTATAATGACACCAAATTTGAAAGCCATCTGTGACTTTTCTGTTCTTACTCTGCAACAACCATGGCAATTACAAGTTAAAAAGTAAAATGTATGCAAATTTTAGAATGGAGAATGCGGGCATCGATCCCGCTACCTCTCGCATGCTAAGCGAGTGCTCTACCATTTGAGCTAATTCCCCTGTGTGCTCACTCAGCATCACATTTCAAAAGTAACGTTACTGCTGTCCACACTTTATTTTAAGTCTAATTGCCCATAACATGAGTGTTCAGTTCACTCCTAACTGATGCCTTAACTACACCTAGGGGATGTTTTACACTTCAGGTTGGCATGTTTAGTACTTGAATAGGAGTGATATCACTGCATGTTAACCTAGACTCAGGCCCTACCTAATCTTGGAGATACATTTCTCATGAATGAGTAACCAAGGGAGATACAATTTTTAGGAGTTAGTGCATGTCTAATGCAAGATTAATCACCATATTATGAGAGCCAATGCTATCATCCAGCAAAAAATACTTGTTTTCGCCCAACGTGGGGCTCGAACCCACGACCCTGAGATTAAGAGTCTCATGCTCTACCGACTGAGCTAGCCGGGCTCCCACTTAAATATGGTATGCAGACTCATCATTTTTTATTAAGGAAAACTGTTTCTGGATATTCCTCTGCTCTTGTTTTGCAAGGAACTTCACTTTTATACATCCTTCAGAGGAAAGAATGTCAAGTAAAATAAGACGAAATGAAAATGGAAGGTGTGAAATTTTCATTTTGAGATTGCATAAGAAATCAAATTCCTCTCACGTGCTATAGAATACCTAAACACTTTTGATTAAACCACTTTAGTTGTTATAATGACACCAAATTTGAAAGCCATCTGTGACTTTTCTGTTCTTACTCTGCAACAACCATGGCAATTACAAGTTAAAAAGTAAAATGTATGCAAATTTTAAAATGGAGAATGCGGGCATCGATCCCGCTACCTCTCGCATGCTAAGCGAGCGCTCTACCATTTGAGCTAATTCCCCTGTGTGCTCACTCAGCATCACATTTCAAAAGTAACGTTACTGCTGTCCACACTTTATTTTAAGTCTAATTGCCCATAACATGAGTGTTCAGTTCACTCCTAACTGATGCCTTAACTACACCTAGGGGATGTTTTACACTTCAGGTTGGCATGTTTAGTACTTGAATAGGAGTGATATCACTGTATGTTAACCTAGACTCAGGCCCTACCTAATCTTGGAGATACATTTCTCATGAATGAGTAACCAAGGGAGATACAATTTTTAGGAGTTAGTGCATGTCTAATGCAAGATTAATCACCATATTATGAGAGCCAATGCTATCATCCAGCAAAAAATACTCGTTTTCGCCCAACGTGGGGCTCGAACCCACGACCATGAGATTAAGAGTCTCATGCTCTACCGACTGAGCTAGCCGGGCTCCCACTTAAATATGGTATGCAGACTCATCATTTTTTATTAAGGAAAACTGTTTCTGGATATTCCTCTGCTCTTGTTTTGCAAGGAACTTCACTTTTATACATCCTTCAGAGGAAAGAATGTCAAGTAAAATAAGACGAAATGAAAATGGAAGGTGTGAAATTTTCATTTTGAGATTGCATAAGAAATCAAATTCCTCTCACGTGCTATAGAATACCTAAACACTTTTGATTAAACCACTTTAGTTGTTATAATGACACCAAATTTGAAAGCCATCTGTGACTTTTCTGTTCTTACTCTGCAACAACCATGGCAATTACAAGTTAAAAAGTAAAATGTATGCAAATTTTAGAATGGAGAATGCGGGCATCGATCCCGCTACCTCTCGCATGCTAAGCGAGCGCTCTACCATTTGAGCTAATTCCCCTGTGTGCTCACTCAGCATCACATTTCAAAAGTAACGTTACTGCTGTCCACACTTTATTTTAAGTCTAATTGCCCATAACATGAGTGTTCAGTTCACTCCTAACTGATGCCTTAACTACACCTAGGGGATGTTTTACACTTCAGGTTGGCATGTTTAGTACTTGAATAGGAGTGATATCACTGTATGTTAACCTAGACTCAGGCCCTACCTAATCTTGGAGATACATTTCTCATGAATGAGTAACCAAGGGAGATACAATTTTTAGGAGTTAGTGCATGTCTAATGCAAGATTAATCACCATATTATGAGAGCCAATGCAATCATCCAGCAAAAAATACTCGTTTTCGCCCAACGTGGGGCTCGAACCCACGACCCTGATATTAAGAGTCTCATGCTCTACCGACTGAGCTAGCCGGGCTCCCACTTAAATATGGTATGCAGACTCATCATTTTTTATTAAGGAAAACCGTTTCTGGATATTCCTCTGCTCTTGTTTTGCAAGGAACTTCACTTTCATACATCCTTCAGAGGAAAGAATGTCAAGTAAAATAAGACGAAATGAAAATGGAAGGTGTGAAATTTTCATTTTGAGATTGCATAAGAAATCAAATTCCTCTCACGTGCTATAGAATACCTAAACACTTTTGATTAAACCACTTTAGTTGTTATAATGACACCAAATTTGAAAGCCATCTGTGACTTTTCTGTTCTTACTCTGCAACAACCATGGCAATTACAAGTTAAAAAGTAAAATGTATGCAAATTTTAGAATGGAGAATGCGGGCATCGATCCCGCTACCTCTCGTATGCTAAGCGAGCGCTCTACCATTTGAGCTAATTCTCCTGTGTGCTCACTCAGCATCACATTTCAAAAGTAACGTTACTGCTGTCCACACTGTATTTTAAGTCTAATTGCCCATAACATGAGTGTTCAGTTCACTCCTAACTGATGCCTTAACTACACCTAGGGGATGTTTTACACTTCAGGTTGGCATGTTTAGTACTTGAATAGGAGTGATATCACTGTATGTTAACCTAGACTCAGGCCCTACCTAATCTTGGAGATACATTTCTCATGAATGAGTAACCAAGGGAGATACAATTTTTAGGAGTTAGTGCATGTCTAATGCAAGATTAATCACCATATTATGAGAGCCAATGCAATCATCCAGCAAAAAATACTCGTTTTCGCCCAACGTGGGGCTCGAACCCACGACCCTGATATTAAGAGTCTCATGCTCTACCGACTGAGCTAGCCGGGCTCCCACTTAAATATGGTATGCAGACTCATCATTTTTTATTAAGGAAAACCGTTTCTGGATATTCCTCTGCTCTTGTTTTGCAAGGAACTTCACTTTTATACATCCTTCAGAGGAAAGAATGTCAAGTAAAATAAGACGAAATGAAAATGGAAGGTGTGAAATTTTCATTTTGAGATTGCATAAGAAATCAAATTCCTCTCACGTGCTATAGAATACCTAAACACTTTTGATTAAACCACTTTAGTTGTTATAATGACACCAAATTTGAAAGCCATCTGTGACTTTTCTGTTCTTACTCTGCAACAACCATGGCAATTACAAGTTAAAAAGTAAAATGTATGCAAATTTTAGAATAGAGAATGCGGGCATCGATCCCGCTACCTCTCGCATGCTAAGCGAGTGCTCTACCATTTGAGCTAATTCCCCTGTGTGCTCACTCAGCATCACATTTCAAAAGTAACGTTACTGCTGTCCACACTTTATTTTAAGTCTAATTGCCCATAACATGAGTGTTCAGTTCACTCCTAACTGATGCCTTAACTACACCTAGGGGATGTTTTACACTTCAGGTTGGCATGTTTAGTACTTGAATAGGAGTGATATCACTGTATGTTAACCTAGACTCAGGCCCTACCTAATCTTGGAGATACATTTCTCATGAATGAGTAACCAAGGGAGATACAATTTTTAGGAGTTAGTGCATGTCTAATGCAAGATTAATCACCATATTATGAGAGCCAATGCTATCATCCAGCAAAAAATACTGGTTTTCGCCCAACGTGGGGCTCGAACCCACGACCCTGAGATTAAGAGTCTCATGCTCTACCGACTGAGCTAGCCGGGCTCCCACTTAAATATGGTATGCAGACTCATCATTTTTTATTAAGGAAAACTGTTTCTGGATATTCCTCTGCTCTTGCTTTGCAAGGAACTTCACTTTTATACATCCTTCAGAGGAAAGAATGTCAAGTAAAATAAGACGAAATGAAAATGGAAGGTGTGAAATTTTCATTTTGAGATTGCATAAGAAATCAAATTCCTCTCACGTGCTATAGAATACCTAAACACTTTTGATTAAACCACTTTAGTTGTTATAATGACACCAAATTTGAAAGCCATCTGTCACTTTTCTGTTCTTACTCTGCAACAACCATGGCAATTACAAGTTAAAAAGTAAAATGTATGCAAATTTTAGAATGGAGAATGCGGGCATCGATCCCGCTACCTCTCGCATGCTAAGCGAGCGCTCTACCATTTGAGCTAATTCCCCTGTGTGCTCACTCAGCATCACATTTCAAAAGTAACGTTACTGCTGTCCACACTTTATTTTAAGTCTAATTGCCCATAACATGAGTGTTCAGTTCACTCCTAACTGATGCCTTAACTACACCTAGGGGATGTTTTACACTTCAGGTTGGCATGTTTAGTACTTGAATAGGAGTGATATCACTGCATGTTAACCTAGACTCAGGCCCTACCTAATCTTGGAGATACATTTCTCATGAATGAGTAACCAAGGGAGATACAATTTTTAGGAGTTAGTGCATGTCTAATGCAAGATTAATCACCATATTATGAGAGCCAATGCTATCATCCAGCAAAAAATACTTGTTTTCGCCCAACGTGGGGCTCGAACCCACGACCCTGAGATTAAGAGTCTCATGCTCTACCGACTGAGCTAGCCGGGCTCCCACTTAAATATGGTATGCAGACTCATCATTTTTTATTAAGGAAAACTGTTTCTGGATATTCCTCTGCTCTTGTTTTGCAAGGAACTTCACTTTTATACATCCTTCAGAGGAAAGAATGTCAAGTAAAATAAGACGAAATGAAAATGGAAGGTGTGAAATTTTCATTTTGAGATTGCATAAGAAATCAAATTCCTCTCACGTGCTATAGAATACCTAAACACTTTTGATTAAACCACTTTAGTTGTTATAATGACACCAAATTTGAAAGCCATCTGTGACTTTTCTGTTCTTACTCTGCAACAACCATGGCAATTACAAGTTAAAAAGTAAAATGTATGCAAATTTTAAAATGGAGAATGCGGGCATCGATCCCGCTACCTCTCGCATGCTAAGCGAGCGCTCTACCATTTGAGCTAATTCCCCTGTGTGCTCACTCAGCATCACATTTCAAAAGTAACGTTACTGCTGTCCACACTTTATTTTAAGTCTAATTGCCCATAACATGAGTGTTCAGTTCACTCCTAACTGATGCCTTAACTACACCTAGGGGATGTTTTACACTTCAGGTTGGCATGTTTAGTACTTGAATAGGAGTGATATCACTGTATGTTAACCTAGACTCAGGCCCTACCTAATCTTGGAGATACATTTCTCATGAATGAGTAACCAAGGGAGATACAATTTTTAGGAGTTAGTGCATGTCTAATGCAAGATTAATCACCATATTATGAGAGCCAATGCTATCATCCAGCAAAAAATACTCGTTTTCGCCCAACGTGGGGCTCGAACCCACGACCATGAGATTAAGAGTCTCATGCTCTACCGACTGAGCTAGCCGGGCTCCCACTTAAATATGGTATGCAGACTCATCATTTTTTATTAAGGAAAACTGTTTCTGGATATTCCTCTGCTCTTGTTTTGCAAGGAACTTCACTTTTATACATCCTTCAGAGGAAAGAATGTCAAGTAAAATAAGACGAAATGAAAATGGAAGGTGTGAAATTTTCATTTTGAGATTGCATAAGAAATCAAATTCCTCTCACGTGCTATAGAATACCTAAACACTTTTGATTAAACCACTTTAGTTGTTATAATGACACCAAATTTGAAAGCCATCTGTGACTTTTCTGTTCTTACTCTGCAACAACCATGGCAATTACAAGTTAAAAAGTAAAATGTATGCAAATTTTAGAATGGAGAATGCGGGCATCGATCCCGCTACCTCTCGCATGCTAAGCGAGCGCTCTACCATTTGAGCTAATTCCCCTGTGTGCTCACTCAGCATCACATTTCAAAAGTAACGTTACTGCTGTCCACACTTTATTTTAAGTCTAATTGCCCATAACATGAGTGTTCAGTTCACTCCTAACTGATGCCTTAACTACACCTAGGGGATGTTTTACACTTCAGGTTGGCATGTTTAGTACTTGAATAGGAGTGATATCACTGTATGTTAACCTAGACTCAGGCCCTACCTAATCTTGGAGATACATTTCTCATGAATGAGTAACCAAGGGAGATACAATTTTTAGGAGTTAGTGCATGTCTAATGCAAGATTAATCACCATATTATGAGAGCCAATGCAATCATCCAGCAAAAAATACTCGTTTTCGCCCAACGTGGGGCTCGAACCCACGACCCTGATATTAAGAGTCTCATGCTCTACCGACTGAGCTAGCCGGGCTCCCACTTAAATATGGTATGCAGACTCATCATTTTTTATTAAGGAAAACCGTTTCTGGATATTCCTCTGCTCTTGTTTTGCAAGGAACTTCACTTTCATACATCCTTCAGAGGAAAGAATGTCAAGTAAAATAAGATGAAATGAAAATGGAAGGTGTGAAATTTTCATTTTGAGATTGCATAAGAAATCAAATTCCTCTCACGTGCTATAGAATACCTAAACACTTTTGATTAAACCACTTTAGTTGTTATAATGACACCAAATTTGAAAGCCATCTGTGACTTTTCTGTTCTTACTCTGCAACAACCATGGCAATTACAAGTTAAAAAGTAAAATGTATGCAAATTTTAGAATGGAGAATGCGGGCATCGATCCCGCTACCTCTCGTATGCTAAGCGAGCGCTCTACCATTTGAGCTAATTCCCCTGTGTGCTCACTCAGCATCACATTTCAAAAGTAACGTTACTGCTGTCCACACTGTATTTTAAGTCTAATTGCCCATAACATGAGTGTTCAGTTCACTCCTAACTGATGCCTTAACTACACCTAGGGGATGTTTTACACTTCAGGTTGGCATGTTTAGTACTTGAATAGGAGTGATATCACTGTATGTTAACCTAGACTCAGGCCCTACCTAATCTTGGAGATACATTTCTCATGAATGAGTAACCAAGGGAGATACAATTTTTAGGAGTTAGTGCATGTCTAATGCAAGATTAATCACCATATTATGAGAGCCAATGCTATCATCCAGCAAAAAATACTCGTTTTCGCCCAACGTGGGGCTCGAACCCACGACCCTGAGATTAAGAGTTATGGTATGCAGACTCATCATTTTTTATTAAGGAAAACTGTTTCTGGATATTCCTCTGCTCTTGTTTTGCAAGGAACTTCACTTTTATACATCCTTCAGAGGAAAGAATGTCAAGTAAAATAAGACGAAATGAAAATGGAAGGTGTGAAATTTTCATTTTGAGATTGCATAAGAAATCAAATTCCTCTCACATGCTATAGAATACCTAAACACTTTTGATTAAACCACTTTAGTTGTTATAATGACCGCAAATTTGAAAGCCATCTGTGACTTTTCTGTTCTTACTCTGCAACAACCATGGCAATTACAAGTTAAAAAGTAAAATGTATGCAAATTTTAGAATGGAGAATGCGGGCATCGATCCCGCTACATCTCGCATGCTAAGCGAGCGCTCTACCATTTGAGCTAATTCCCCTGTGTGCTCACTCAGCATCACATTTCAAAAGTAACGTTACTGCTGTCCACACTTTATTTTAAGTCTAATTGCCCATAACATGAGTGTTCAGTTCACTCCTAACTGATGCCTTAACTACACCTAGGGGATGTTTTACACTTCAGGTTGGCATGTTTAGTACTTGAATAGGAGTGATATCACTGTATGTTAACCTAGACTCAGGCCCTACCTAATCTTGGAGATACATTTCTCATGAATGAGTAACCAAGGGAGATACAATTTTTAGGAGTTAGTGCATGTCTAATGCAAGATTAATCACCATATTATGAGAGCCAATGCAATCATCCAGCAAAAAATACTCGTTTTCGCCCAACGTGGGGCTCGAACCCACGACCCTGATATTAAGAGTCTCATGCTCTACCGACTGAGCTAGCCGGGCTCCCACTTAAATATGGTATGCAGACTCATCATTTTTTATTAAGGAAAACCGTTTCTGGATATTCCTCTGCTCTTGTTTTGCAAGGAACTTCACTTTTATACATCCTTCAGAGGAAAGAATGTCAAGTAAAATAAGACGAAATGAAAATGGAAGGTGTGAAATTTTCATTTTGAGATTGCATAAGAAATCAAATTCCTCTCACGTGCTATAGAATACCTAAACACTTTTGATTAAACCACTTTAGTTGTTATAATGACACCAAATTTGAAAGCCATCTGTGACTTTTCTGTTCTTACTCTGCAACAACCATGGCAATTACAAGTTAAAAAGTAAAATGTATGCAAATTTTAGAATGGAGAATGCGGGCATCGATCCCGCTACCTCTCGTATGCTAAGCGAGCGCTCTACCATTTGAGCTAATTCCCCTGTGTGCTCACTCAGCATCACATTTCAAAAGTAACGTTACTGCTGTCCACACTGTATTTTAAGTCTAATTGCCCATAACATGAGTGTTCAGTTCACTCCTAACTGATGCCTTAACTACACCTAGGGGATGTTTTACACTTCAGGTTGGCATGTTTAGTACTTGAATAGGAGTGATATCACTGTATGTTAACCTAGACTCAGGCCCTACCTAATCTTGGAGATACATTTCTCATGAATGAGTAACCAAGGGAGATACAATTTTTAGGAGTTAGTGCATGTCTAATGCAAGATTAATCACCATATTATGAGAGCCAATGCTATCATCCAGCAAAAAATACTGGTTTTCGCCCAACGTGGGGCTCGAACCCACGACCCTGAGATTAAGAGTCTCATGCTCTACCGACTGAGCTAGCCGGGCTCCCACTTAAATATGGTATGCAGACTCATCATTTTTTATTAAGGAAAACTGTTTCTGGATATTCCTCTGCTCTTGCTTTGCAAGGAACTTCACTTTTATACATCCTTCAGAGGAAAGAATGTCAAGTAAAATAAGACGAAATGAAAATGGAAGGTGTGAAATTTTCATTTTGAGATTGCATAAGAAATCAAATTCCTCTCACGTGCTATAGAATACCTAAACACTTTTGATTAAACCACTTTAGTTGTTATAATGACACCAAATTTGAAAGCCATCTGTCACTTTTCTGTTCTTACTCTGCAACAACCATGGCAATTACAAGTTAAAAAGTAAAATGTATGCAAATTTTAGAATGGAGAATGCGGGCATCGATCCCGCTACCTCTCGCATGCTAAGCGAGCGCTCTACCATTTGAGCTAATTCCCCTGTGTGCTCACTCAGCATCACATTTCAAAAGTAACGTTACTGCTGTCCACACTTTATTTTAAGTCTAATTGCCCATAACATGAGTGTTCAGTTCACTCCTAACTGATGCCTTAACTACACCTAGGGGATGTTTTACACTTCAGGTTGGCATGTTTAGTACTTGAATAGGAGTGATATCACTGCATGTTAACCTAGACTCAGGCCCTACCTAATCTTGGAGATACATTTCTCATGAATGAGTAACCAAGGGAGATACAATTTTTAGGAGTTAGTGCATGTCTAATGCAAGATTAATCACCATATTATGAGAGCCAATGCTATCATCCAGCAAAAAATACTTGTTTTCGCCCAACGTGGGGCTCGAACCCACGACCCTGAGATTAAGAGTCTCATGCTCTACCGACTGAGCTAGCCGGGCTCCCACTTAAATATGGTATGCAGACTCATCATTTTTTATTAAGGAAAACTGTTTCTGGATATTCCTCTGCTCTTGTTTTGCAAGGAACTTCACTTTTATACATCCTTCAGAGGAAAGAATGTCAAGTAAAATAAGACGAAATGAAAATGGAAGGTGTGAAATTTTCATTTTGAGATTGCATAAGAAATCAAATTCCTCTCACGTGCTATAGAATACCTAAACACTTTTGATTAAACCACTTTAGTTGTTATAATGACACCAAATTTGAAAGCCATCTGTGACTTTTCTGTTCTTACTCTGCAACAACCATGGCAATTACAAGTTAAAAAGTAAAATGTATGCAAATTTTAAAATGGAGAATGCGGGCATCGATCCCGCTACCTCTCGCATGCTAAGCGAGCGCTCTACCATTTGAGCTAATTCCCCTGTGTGCTCACTCAGCATCACATTTCAAAAGTAACGTTACTGCTGTCCACACTTTATTTTAAGTCTAATTGCCCATAACATGAGTGTTCAGTTCACTCCTAACTGATGCCTTAACTACACCTAGGGGATGTTTTACACTTCAGGTTGGCATGTTTAGTACTTGAATAGGAGTGATATCACTGTATGTTAACCTAGACTCAGGCCCTACCTAATCTTGGAGATACATTTCTCATGAATGAGTAACCAAGGGAGATACAATTTTTAGGAGTTAGTGCATGTCTAATGCAAGATTAATCACCATATTATGAGAGCCAATGCTATCATCCAGCAAAAAATACTCGTTTTCGCCCAACGTGGGGCTCGAACCCACGACCATGAGATTAAGAGTCTCATGCTCTACCGACTGAGCTAGCCGGGCTCCCACTTAAATATGGTATGCAGACTCATCATTTTTTATTAAGGAAAACTGTTTCTGGATATTCCTCTGCTCTTGTTTTGCAAGGAACTTCACTTTTATACATCCTTCAGAGGAAAGAATGTCAAGTAAAATAAGACGAAATGAAAATGGAAGGTGTGAAATTTTCATTTTGAGATTGCATAAGAAATCAAATTCCTCTCACGTGCTATAGAATACCTAAACACTTTTGATTAAACCACTTTAGTTGTTATAATGTGTCAGAGGCTGTGTTCCACTTGCACGGGAGCAGAAGGACGTTAGCTCCCAATGCCCCTTCTAGGTGTTCCCACAAGCGCCTTTTAGTTAGTCGCGCAATGCTGAAACCCCAGAGGGGGAAAGGGGAATTGGACAGAGAAGAGACTGCTCACACCGTCTGCTTCTTGCTTCAGCGTCAGGCGTCTGCTGTTGGTTCTTTCTTGTAATAGATATTGCTGTAAAAAATGCGTTAATTACTTTACTGCTGGAACTCCTCCTAACCCCTCCCACAACTCCCCCTCTGTAACTCTACCTACCCTGATGTGGTGTGAACTTGCTCCTCTTCTTATTTTTGGTTGTGTGATTCTTGACCCTGGTTTCTCTGTAACGACATATTGGGGTTAATACTATTCTCAAACTATTGCCTCTAGTCTTCTGGATAAGTGTATACTACCTGCTCTATTCCTCACCTCCTAGGTCAAGTTGGTCTTATTAATGATTTGTCTTTTCTTTAGGTTGTTGAAATCTTCTTATTAGTGTTGTCCTGACTTAGCATCACCTTCTCTTTACTGGTTGGCTATCCGCTAGTGATTTGTGCTAGCCGACCTAATTTGTTAGCGTGTACTCCTTCTGACTGGTATTGCTCTTGCCCTATACTCTGGTCTCTTCACACTTAGGATAATTGTACTTCCTTAAAATGGTAATAGCAGACAATTAGACTCAAGCGTCTTCTTGAAAATTTCGCCTGAGCGCTCGCTAGTACATTGCTGGAGAATTAATTCGGAACAGTCTTACTGTAGTCTGAAGCTTCTCTGCTAGAAGCCGAAGTATCTCTGAAACTGCGTTGGCCTTCGAAGTTCAAATTTGCTGAGGAATTTTCTAGTGCGTACTGTCCTCCTCACGGTTCAGGTGAAGTGCGCCTCAGTTCGCGCTTGACACCTGCTCGACAATGATTGCACCGCAGAACTAGAACGCGCCACGTAGTTTCCTACCGCGGTTAATTGGACCGCCATCTTGGAAACTGCCTGTGACCCTTTTCTCGGTTCGGTGTCTCAGCTTACGCCTTAAAGCTAAAACGCTCACAGAGAGTCTTGACTTGGGCTTCTTGTTTGTAATCCTGACAGTACCCTCCCTCAAAGTAGCTCCTCTCGGCTTGGGTTTGTCTGGAAATTTCTTATGAAACTCATCTATTAATCTTGGAGCATGGACATCTGTGGACAACTCCCACGATCTTTCCTCGGGTCCAAAACCCTTCCAGTCCAGAAGGTAATACAAGTGTCCTCTCCGAATCTTGGCGTCTAACACTTGCTTCACTTCAAACTCCTCTCCTTGTTCGGTCTGAATTGGCTTAGGTGGTTGATTTAAGCGCACCTCATTTGATGCCTTTTTTAATAAGGAAATATGAAACACTGGATGAACAGATAATCCCGTTGGTAGCTTCAGTCGATAAGTCAAGGCACTCTGCTTTTTCTCAATGGAATATGGGCCAATAAACCTAGGTTGAAACTTCCTATTTCCTTTTAATCTTAGATTCTTAGTGTTCAACCAAACCTTATCACCCTCTCGTAACTCTGGTTCCTTTCTTCTCTTTTTGTCTGCATAATGCTTGTAATTTTCCTTTGCTATGATTAAATTTTTAATGGCCGAACTATGTACCCTAGTCATGTGTTCCACTAAGTCTGTAACTGCTGGGACATCTGCTTCTTGAAAATTTAAAGATTGGTTGGGATGTCTACCTGTGTTCAGATAAAAGGGTGAATAGCCTGTGGATACATTTTTTGCATTATTATGTGCGAACTCAGCCGCCCACAAATATTCTGGCCATTCCCCTTCTTGTTCTAACAGACATAATCTAAGGTATTGTTCCAGTTCTTGATTTGCTCTCTCAGTTTGGCCATCTGTTTCTGGGTGGTAACTAGTGGTGTACCTGGATTCGATGTTCAACCTCTCAGTGAATGATTTCCAAAAATGGGAAAGAAATTGGGAGCCCCTGTCTGAGATTAAAACCTTGGGTATCCCATGAGCTCGAACTATATTTTGACTGAATACTTGAGCTAGTGTCTTGGCAGTGGGTATTCCCTTCAAAGGTATAAAATGTGCCATTTTGGAAAAGGAATCTACACAAACTAGTATTGTATCAAAACCTTGACTAGAGGGTAATTCTACAATCAGGTCTAAGGTGACTGTGTGCCAAGGATAAGGTGGAGTAGGCAAAGGCTGCAAATACCCTTGTGGAGCTCGTCTCTCCGATTTTCCCCTTGCGCAAGTCTCACATGTGGCTACATATTGATGTATATCTTTGATCATATTTGGCCACCAGAATCTTCTTCGGATCAGATCTTCGGTCTTCGATATTCCTTTGTGACCTGCTAGTACATTATCGTGACATTCCTGTAAGGCCTTTTGTTGCATCTCCAGGGTAGGCAGATATAGGGCTCCTTTGTGATACAGTAACCCCTCTTTTACTTCTCGATTGGAATCTTCTTTTAACCATTCAGCTACTTCTTCTGAGGTCATTACCTTCTGATTTTCTCCTTCAGGGAATTCTTTTAAGACCGCACCAATCACCCGTTCTGCAGGTATTATTTCTTGACTCGGGATCTCTTCGGAATTTTCTTCTGAACCCAATCTTGATAAGGCATCTGCCTTACCATTTTGTGATCCAGGCCGATAAGTGATGATGAAATCGTAGTCTGCGAAATATAGGGACCATCGCAATTGCCTGGGAGTTAACGTTCTGGCAGATTTTAAAAACTTCAAATTCCGATGATCCGTATAGACAGTGACTACATGTCTGGCGCCCATCAAGTAGTGCCTCCAATCTTTAAAGGCGTCTTTTATTGCCAATAGTTCCTTCTCCGTGATGGTATAGTTAACCTCGGCCGAGGTCAACTTTCGTGATCGAAAGGCCACTGGATGCAATTGCCCTGTTGTCTTGTGTCTTTGTGATAATACCCCTCCTAAGGCAAAGTTAGAGGCATCCGTTTCCACATAGAATGGTTCGGAAGGATCTGGATGAAGCAGAATTGGTGCTGATGTGAAGTCTTTTTTCAAGAGCATGAATGCTTCTTCTGCCTCCTTTGACCACTCAAAACTCACCCCCTTCTTTAACATCTTGGTTATTGGAATCAATTTCTTAGAGAAGTCTTGAATGAATCTTCGATAGAAGTTGGCAAAACCGATGAAACTTTGTATCTCCTTCACCGATTTCGGGGATTCCCAATCCATTACTGCTCTTATCTTGTTTTCATCCATGGTGATTCCTTCAGGGGAGAGCACAAAGCCTAGGAATTCCACAGAGGAAACCTTGAAGGCGCATTTCTCCAACTTAACATATAGTTTGTTCTCCCGTAACCTTTGTAGCACCTTTTTCACCTGCTCTTCGTGCTCCTCCACTGAGTTGGAATAGACCAGTATATCATCCAAGTACACTATGACTGTTTGATCTATGAACTCCTTTAACACATCATTTATGAAGTGTTGGAATGCTGCAGGAGCATTACACAGTCCATAGGGCATCACTTGGTATTCATATAGTCCATGCTTTGTTCGGAAGGCGGTTTTCCACTCATCACCTTTTCGTATACGCACTAGGTGATAAGCCCCCCTTAAATCCAATTTGGTATATACTTGTGCTCCCTTTACTTGATCCAATAGGACAGAGATTAAAGGTAAGGGGTACCTGTTCTTCACGGTGATCCGATTGATGGCTCGATAGTCTATACAAGTTCTTAATTCCCCATTCTTTTTGGGGATGAAAAAAAGTGGTGAAGAGACTGGGGACTGAGATGGTCGTATGAACCCATTTTCGAGATATTTTTCCAAGTATTCCTTCAGGTGAGCGTCCTCTCGCTCAGTTAGAGCATAAATTCTACTGCACGGAAGGTTTGTGCCAGGTTCCAATTCGATTTTACAATCGTAGTTCCTATGTGGAGGGAGTCTGTCGGCCTCTACCTCACTAAAGACATCTTGGAATTCAGAATACTCTTCGGGCAATTCGGTAGTCGTAACAACACAGATCGTTGCTTCTTTCTCGCTCAAAAATGTCGCAGGAGAATTCGTGGATTCACCCAAACATTTCTTATAACAATTCTCCTCACAATATTTTGATCTTAGTACTACGGTTCGGGCCCCCCAATCTATTGCCGGATTATGCTCGGTGAGCCATGGCAAGCCTAAGATTAACTGAAACTGTGGAGCATCAATCAAATTAAACTGCAATGTTTCCAGGTGTCCTTCGTCTGACTCCAATTCTACAGGTTCTGTATGACTCACTATGGGGCCAGATGAAAGGTTGGTACCATCTACTGCGCGAACTGCTTCACTGCGCTCCTTCCTGATGGCTCTCAACCCGATTCCTTCAGCAAACTTCAAATCGCAAAAATTGCCAGTAGCTCCTGAGTCCAACATCACGGCTACTTGAGTTAAGGTCTTCTCTTGGAATCGCATGGTCATCATAATAATTAAATGTGGGGATGCAGACTGTAAGGTATTGGCCAAAGTATGTGCCTCTGGAGTTGTTTCTTCACTCGCAACCACCCGTCCAACTCCATTTACTGGTGGTGCAAGGCGTTTTCCGCCGGTGATTGCTTAGGTTTCTTAAGACAGTTTCGAACAAAGTGACCGCTGCCTCCACAATAGAGACACAGTTTATTATTTCTTCTTCGTTCCTTTTCCTCTTTTGTGAGGGGACCTCGAATAGTTCCAATTTGCATTGGTTCTCCTCCCCGACCCGAATCCGCTTCCTTCCCACCTTCTATTTTGACTCGGTCGAATCTTGGAACACTGGAGCGAAACTCCTTCCTTTTCTCACCTCTCCTCTCATTTTGACGAAAGTCTATTTCTAGTACTAAATCTATGAGTGCCGAAATTTCCGAAGGTCTATTTGGTACTTGAGCCAAAGCGTCTTTTAACTCATCTTTTAAGCCTCGGTAGAACACTGCCGCCCTCTTGTTTTCTGGCCACTCCGTCTCCACCACCAGCTTATTGAACTGCGCCAAATAAGAAATTAGGTCGCGGTTTCCCTGCTTCATTTCCAGCAACTCGTTATCTGTTGCCTGCGTGGCCTTTCGTCTGTCAAATATTCTCAGGAACTCTTTTTTGAATTCATCTAGGTTATACAAAATGGAGTCATTTCTGGACACCATGGGCATTGACCACGAAGCTGCATCTCCACTTAAGTACGAAAGTATAAATGCCACTTGAGACTGCGCATCCGGGAAAAGTGCGGGGCGGCACATAAAATGAAGGGTACACTGAGTCAAGAAAACTTGAGCTTTCTGGGGATCCCCATTAAAACGTTCTGGGGGGGCTAAGGGAATTACAGGTGATAAAGAATGAATTACTTGAGTTGTAATTTTAGGCTGAGAGGTTGAAGCATCACTCGAGTTTCCTTCTTGAGAAGTGGGAAATTTTACACTAGGAGCTGACAGGAAATTATTCATTTTAAAAGTCAAGTCTACGGTTTCCTTTCTAAGCTCACTGTTCTCCTCTCTCACTGATATTAACTCCCTCTGAATTCCTTCTAAAACCTCCCCCAACTTTTTGAGGTCAAGTCCCTCAGCCATTCTGCTCAGGTGCGATTAAAAACGTGGGCACTTCACTCTGTCAGAGGCTGTGTTCCACTTGCACGGGAGCAGAAGGACGTTAGCTCCCAATGCCCCTTCTAGGTGTTCCCACAAGCGCCTTTTAGTTAGTCGCGCAATGCTGAAACCCCAGAGGGGGAAAGGGGAATTGGACAGAGAAGAGACTGCTCACACCGTCTGCTTCTTGCTTCAGCGTCAGGCGTCTGCTGTTGGTTCTTTCTTGTAATAGATATTGCTGTAAAAAATGCGTTAATTACTTTACTGCTGGAACTCCTCCTAACCCCTCCCACAACTCCCCCTCTGTAACTCTACCTACCCTGATGTGGTGTGAACTTGCTCCTCTTCTTATTTTTGGTTGTGTGATTCTTGACCCTGGTTTCTCTGTAACGACATATTGGGGTTAATACTATTCTCAAACTATTGCCTCTAGTCTTCTGGATAAGTGTATACTACCTGCTCTATTCCTCACCTCCTAGGTCAAGTTGGTCTTATTAATGATTTGTCTTTTCTTTAGGTTGTTGAAATCTTCTTATTAGTGTTGTCCTGACTTAGCATCACCTTCTCTTTACTGGTTGGCTATCCGCTAGTGATTTGTGCTAGCCGACCTAATTTGTTAGCGTGTACTCCTTCTGACTGGTATTGCTCTTGCCCTATACTCTGGTCTCTTCACACTTAGGATAATTGTACTTCCTTAAAATGGTAATAGCAGACAATTAGACTCAAGCGTCTTCTTGAAAATTTCGCCTGAGCGCTCGCTAGTACATTGCTGGAGAATTAATTCGGAACAGTCTTACTGTAGTCTGAAGCTTCTCTGCTAGAAGCCGAAGTATCTCTGAAACTGCGTTGGCCTTCGAAGTTCAAATTTGCTGAGGAATTTTCTAGTGCGTACTGTCCTCCTCACGGTTCAGGTGAAGTGCGCCTCAGTTCGCGCTTGACACCTGCTCGACAATGATTGCACCGCAGAACTAGAACGCGCCACGTAGTTTCCTACCGCGGTTAATTGGACCGCCATCTTGGAAACTGCCTGTGACCCTTTTCTCGGTTCGGTGTCTCAGCTTACGCCTTAAAGCTAAAACGCTCACAGAGAGTCTTGACTTGGGCTTCTTGTTTGTAATCCTGACATAATGACACCAAATTTGAAAGCCATCTGTGACTTTTCTGTTCTTACTCTGCAACAACCATGGCAATTACAAGTTAAAAAGTAAAATGTATGCAAATTTTAGAATGGAGAATGCGGGCATCGATCCCGCTACCTCTCGCATGCTAAGCGAGCGCTCTACCATTTGAGCTAATTCCCCTGTGTGCTCACTCAGCATCACATTTCAAAAGTAACGTTACTGCTGTCCACACTTTATTTTAAGTCTAATTGCCCATAACATGAGTGTTCAGTTCACTCCTAACTGATGCCTTAACTACACCTAGGGGATGTTTTACACTTCAGGTTGGCATGTTTAGTACTTGAATAGGAGTGATATCACTGTATGTTAACCTAGACTCAGGCCCTACCTAATCTTGGAGATACATTTCTCATGAATGAGTAACCAAGGGAGATACAATTTTTAGGAGTTAGTGCATGTCTAATGCAAGATTAATCACCATATTATGAGAGCCAATGCAATCATCCAGCAAAAAATACTCGTTTTCGCCCAACGTGGGGCTCGAACCCACGACCCTGATATTAAGAGTCTCATGCTCTACCGACTGAGCTAGCCGGGCTCCCACTTAAATATGGTATGCAGACTCATCATTTTTTATTAAGGAAAACCGTTTCTGGATATTCCTCTGCTCTTGTTTTGCAAGGAACTTCACTTTCATACATCCTTCAGAGGAAAGAATGTCAAGTAAAATAAGACGAAATGAAAATGGAAGGTGTGAAATTTTCATTTTGAGATTGCATAAGAAATCAAATTCCTCTCACGTGCTATAGAATACCTAAACACTTTTGATTAAACCACTTTAGTTGTTATAATGACACCAAATTTGAAAGCCATCTGTGACTTTTCTGTTCTTACTCTGCAACAACCATGGCAATTACAAGTTAAAAAGTAAAATGTATGCAAATTTTAGAATGGAGAATGCGGGCATCGATCCCGCTACCTCTCGTATGCTAAGCGAGCGCTCTACCATTTGAGCTAATTCCCCTGTGTGCTCACTCAGCATCACATTTCAAAAGTAACGTTACTGCTGTCCACACTGTATTTTAAGTCTAATTGCCCATAACATGAGTGTTCAGTTCACTCCTAACTGATGCCTTAACTACACCTAGGGGATGTTTTACACTTCAGGTTGGCATGTTTAGTACTTGAATAGGAGTGATATCACTGTATGTTAACCTAGACTCAGGCCCTACCTAATCTTGGAGATACATTTCTCATGAATGAGTAACCAAGGGAGATACAATTTTTAGGAGTTAGTGCATGTCTAATGCAAGATTAATCACCATATTATGAGAGCCAATGCTATCATCCAGCAAAAAATACTCGTTTTCGCCCAACGTGGGGCTCGAACCCACGACCCTGAGATTAAGAGTTATGGTATGCAGACTCATCATTTTTTATTAAGGAAAACTGTTTCTGGATATTCCTCTGCTCTTGTTTTGCAAGGAACTTCACTTTTATACATCCTTCAGAGGAAAGAATGTCAAGTAAAATAAGACGAAATGAAAATGGAAGGTGTGAAATTTTCATTTTGAGATTGCATAAGAAATCAAATTCCTCTCACATGCTATAGAATACCTAAACACTTTTGATTAAACCACTTTAGTTGTTATAATGACCGCAAATTTGAAAGCCATCTGTGACTTTTCTGTTCTTACTCTGCAACAACCATGGCAATTACAAGTTAAAAAGTAAAATGTATGCAAATTTTAGAATGGAGAATGCGGGCATCGATCCCGCTACATCTCGCATGCTAAGCGAGCGCTCTACCATTTGAGCTAATTCCCCTGTGTGCTCACTCAGCATCACATTTCAAAAGTAACGTTACTGCTGTCCACACTTTATTTTAAGTCTAATTGCCCATAACATGAGTGTTCAGTTCACTCCTAACTGATGCCTTAACTACACCTAGGGGATGTTTTACACTTCAGGTTGGCATGTTTAGTACTTGAATAGGAGTGATATCACTGTATGTTAACCTAGACTCAGGCCCTACCTAATCTTGGAGATACATTTCTCATGAATGAGTAACCAAGGGAGATACAATTTTTAGGAGTTAGTGCATGTCTAATGCAAGATTAATCACCATATTATGAGAGCCAATGCAATCATCCAGCAAAAAATACTCGTTTTCGCCCAACGTGGGGCTCGAACCCACGACCCTGATATTAAGAGTCTCATGCTCTACCGACTGAGCTAGCCGGGCTCCCACTTAAATATGGTATGCAGACTCATCATTTTTTATTAAGGAAAACCGTTTCTGGATATTCCTCTGCTCTTGTTTTGCAAGGAACTTCACTTTTATACATCCTTCAGAGGAAAGAATGTCAAGTAAAATAAGACGAAATGAAAATGGAAGGTGTGAAATTTTCATTTTGAGATTGCATAAGAAATCAAATTCCTCTCACGTGCTATAGAATACCTAAACACTTTTGATTAAACCACTTTAGTTGTTATAATGACACCAAATTTGAAAGCCATCTGTGACTTTTCTGTTCTTACTCTGCAACAACCATGGCAATTACAAGTTAAAAAGTAAAATGTATGCAAATTTTAGAATGGAGAATGCGGGCATCGATCCCGCTACCTCTCGTATGCTAAGCGAGCGCTCTACCATTTGAGCTAATTCCCCTGTGTGCTCACTCAGCATCACATTTCAAAAGTAACGTTACTGCTGTCCACACTGTATTTTAAGTCTAATTGCCCATAACATGAGTGTTCAGTTCACTCCTAACTGATGCCTTAACTACACCTAGGGGATGTTTTACACTTCAGGTTGGCATGTTTAGTACTTGAATAGGAGTGATATCACTGTATGTTAACCTAGACTCAGGCCCTACCTAATCTTGGAGATACATTTCTCATGAATGAGTAACCAAGGGAGATACAATTTTTAGGAGTTAGTGCATGTCTAATGCAAGATTAATCACCATATTATGAGAGCCAATGCTATCATCCAGCAAAAAATACTCGTTTTCGCCCAACGTGGGGCTCGAACCCACGACCCTGATATTAAGAGTCTCATGCTCTACCGACTGAGCTAGCCGGGCTCCCACTTAAATATGGTATGCAGACTCATCATTTTTTATTAAGGAAAACCGTTTCTGGATATTCCTCTGCTCTTGTTTTGCAAGGAACTTCACTTTTATACATCCTTCAGAGGAAAGAATGTCAAGTAAAATAAGACGAAATGAAAATGGAAGGTGTGAAATTTTCATTTTGAGATTGCATAAGAAATCAAATTCCTCTCACGTGCTATAGAATACCTAAACACTTTTGATTAAACCACTTTAGTTGTTATAATGACACCAAATTTGAAAGCCATCTGTGACTTTTCTGTTCTTACTCTGCAACAACCATGGCAATTACAAGTTAAAAAGTAAAATGTATGCAAATTTTAGAATAGAGAATGTGGGCATCGATCCCGCTACCTCTCGCATGCTAAGCGAGTGCTCTACCATTTGAGCTAATTCCCCTGTGTGCTCACTCAGCATCACATTTCAAAAGTAACGTTACTGCTGTCCACACTTTATTTTAAGTCTAATTGCCCATAACATGAGTGTTCAGTTCACTCCTAACTGATGCCTTAACTACACCTAGGGGATGTTTTACACTTCAGGTTGGCATGTTTAGTACTTGAATAGGAGTGATATCACTGTATGTTAACCTAGACTCAGGCCCTACCTAATCTTGGAGATACATTTCTCATGAATGAGTAACCAAGGGAGATACAATTTTTAGGAGTTAGTGCATGTCTAATGCAAGATTAATCACCATATTATGAGAGCCAATGCTATCATCCAGCAAAAAATGCTGGTTTTCGCCCAACGTGGGGCTCGAACCCACGACCCTGAGATTAAGAGTCTCATGCTCTACCGACTGAGCTAGCCGGGCTCCCACTTAAATATGGTATGCAGACTCATCATTTTTTATTAAGGAAAACTGTTTCTGGATATTCCTCTGCTCTTGCTTTGCAAGGAACTTCACTTTTATACATCCTTCAGAGGAAAGAATGTCAAGTAAAATAAGACGAAATGAAAATGGAAGGTGTGAAATTTTCATTTTGAGATTGCATAAGAAATCAAATTCCTCTCACGTGCTATAGAATACCTAAACACTTTTGATTAAACCACTTTAGTTGTTATAATGACACCAAATTTGAAAGCCATCTGTGACTTTTCTGTTCTTACTCTGCAACAACCATGGCAATTACAAGTTAAAAAGTAAAATGTATGCAAATTTTAGAATGGAGAATGCGGGCATCGATCCCGCTACCTCTCGCATGCTAAGCGAGCGCTCTACCATTTGAGCTAATTCCCCTGTGTGCTCACTCAGCATCACATTTCAAAAGTAACGTTACTGCTGTCCACACTTTATTTTAAGTCTAATTGCCCATAACATGAGTGTTCAGTTCACTCCTAACTGATGCCTTAACTACACCTAGGGGATGTTTTACACTTCAGGTTGGCATGTTTAGTACTTGAATAGGAGTGATATCACTGTATGTTAACCTAGACTCAGGCCCTACCTAATCTTGGAGATACATTTTTCATGAATGAGTAACCAAGGGAGATACAATTTTTAGGAGTTAGTGCATGTCTAATGCAAGATTAATCACCATATTATGAGAGCCAATGCAATCATCCAGCAAAAAATACTTGTTTTCGCCCAACGTGGGGCTCGACCCCACGACCCTGATATTAAGAGTCTCATGCTCTACCGACTGAGCTAGCCGGGCTCCCACTTAAATATGGTATGCAGACTCACCATTTTTTATTAAGGAAAACTGTTTCTGGATATTCCTCTGCTCTTGTTTTGCAAGGAACTTCACTTTTATACATCCTTCAGAGGAAAGAATGTCAAGTAAAATAAGACGAAATGAAAATGGAAGGTGTGAAATTTTCATTTTGAGATTGCATAAGAAATCAAATTCCTCTCACGTGCTATAGAATACCTAAACACTTTTGATTTAACCACTTTAGTTGTTATAATGACACCAAATTTGAAAGCCATCTGTGACTTTTCTGTTCTTACTCTGCAACAACCATGGCAATTACAAGTTAAAAAGTAAAATGTATGCAAATTTTAGAATGGAGAATGCGGGCATCGATCCCGCTACCTCTCGCATGCTAAGCGAGCGCTCTACCATTTGAGCTAATTCCCCTGTGTGCTCACTCAGCATCACATTTCAAAAGTAACGTTACTGCTGTCCACACTTTATTTTAAGTCTAATTGCCCATAACATGAGTGTTCAGTTCACTCCTAACTGATGCCTTAACTACACCTAGGGGATGTTTTACACTTCAGGTTGGCATGTTTAGTACTTGAATAGGAGTGATATCACTGTATGTTAACCTAGACTCAGGCCCTACCTAATCTTGGAGATACATTTCTCATGAATGAGTAACCAAGGGAGATACAATTTTTAGGAGTTAGTGCATGTCTAATGCAAGATTAATCACCATATTATGAGAGCCAATGCAATCATCCAGCAAAAAATACTCATTTTCGCCCAACGTGGGGCTCGAACCCACGACCCTGAGATTAAGAGTCTCATGCTCTACCGACTGAGCTAGCCGGGCTCCCACTTAAATATGGTATGCAGACTCATCATTTTTTATTAAGGAAAACTGTTTCTGGATATTCCTCTGCTCTTGTTTTGCAAGGAACTTCACTTTTATACATCCTTCAGAGGAAAGAATGTCAAGTAAAATAAGACGAAATGAAAATGGAAGGTGTGAAATTTTCATTTTGAGATTGCATAAGAAATCAAATTCCTCTCACGTGCTATAGAATACCTAAACACTTTTGATTAAACCACTTTAGTTGTTATAATGACACCAAATTTGAAAGCCATCTGTGACTTTTCTGTTCTTACTCTGCAACAACCATGGCAATTACAAGTTAAAAAGTAAAATGTATGCAAATTTTAAAATGGAGAATGCGGGCATCGATCCCGCTACCTCTCGCATGCTAAGCGAGCGCTCTACCATTTGAGCTAATTCCCCTGTGTGCTCACTCAGCATCACATTTCAAAAGTAACGTTACTGCTGTCCACACTTTATTTTAAGTCTAATTGCCCATAACATGAGTGTTCAGTTCACTCCTAACTGATGCCTTAACTACACCTAGGGGATGTTTTACACTTCAGGTTGGCATGTTTAGTACTTGAATAGGAGTGATATCACTGTATGTTAACCTAGACTCAGGCCCTACCTAATCTTGGAGATACATTTCTCATGAATGAGTAACCAAGGGAGATACAATTTTTAGGAGTTAGTGCATGTCTAATGCAAGATTAATCACCATATTATGAGAGCCAATGCTATCATCCAGCAAAAAATACTCGTTTTCGCCCAACGTGGGGCTCGAACCCACGACCATGAGATTAAGAGTCTCATGCTCTACCGACTGAGCTAGCCGGGCTCCCACTTAAATATGGTATGCAGACTCATCATTTTTTATTAAGGAAAACTGTTTCTGGATATTCCTCTGCTCTTGTTTTGCAAGGAACTTCACTTTTATACATCCTTCAGAGGAAAGAATGTCAAGTAAAATAAGACGAAATGAAAATGGAAGGTGTGAAATTTTCATTTTGAGATTGCATAAGAAATCAAATTCCTCTCACGTGCTATAGAATACCTAAACACTTTTGATTAAACCACTTTAGTTGTTATAATGACACCAAATTTGAAAGCCATCTGTGACTTTTCTGTTCTTACTCTGCAACAACCATGGCAATTACAAGTTAAAAAGTAAAATGTATGCAAATTTTAGAATGGAGAATGCGGGCATCGATCCCGCTACCTCTCGCATGCTAAGCGAGCGCTCTACCATTTGAGCTAATTCCCCTGTGTGCTCACTCAGCATCACATTTCAAAAGTAACGTTACTGCTGTCCACACTTTATTTTAAGTCTAATTGCCCATAACATGAGTGTTCAGTTCACTCCTAACTGATGCATTAACTACACCTAGGGGATGTTTTACATTTCAGGTTGGCATGTTTAGTACTTGAATAGGAGTGATATCACTGCATGTTAACCTAGACTCAGGCCCTACCTAATCTTGGAGATACATTTCTCATGAATGTGTAACCAAGGGAGATACAATTTTTAGGAGTTAGTGCATGTCTAATGCAAGATTAATCACCATATTATGAGAGCCAATGCTATCATCCAGCAAAAAATACTCGTTTTCGCCCAACGTGGAGCTCGAACCCACGACCCTGAGATTAAGAGTCTCATGCTCTACCGACTGAGCTAGCCGGGCTCCCACTTAAATATGGTATGCAGACTCATCATTTTTTATTAAGGAAAACTGTTTCTGGATATTCCTCTGCTCTTGTTTTGCAAGGAACTTCACTTTTATACATCCTTCAGAGGAAAGAATGTCAAGTAAAATAAGACGAAATGAAAATGGAAGGTGTGAAATTTTCATTTTGAGATTGCATAAGAAATCAAATTCCTCTCACGTGCTATAGAATACCTAAACACTTTTGATTAAACCACTTTAGTTGTTATAATGACACCAAATTTGAAAGCCATCTGTGACTTTTCTTTTCTTACTCTGCAACAACCATGGCAATTACAAGTTAAAAAGTAAAATGTATGCAAATTTTAAAATGGAGAATGCGGGCATCGATCCCGCTACCTCTCGCATGCTAAGCGAGCGCTCTACCATTTGAGCTAATTCCCCTGTGTGCTCACTCAGCATCACATTTCAAAAGTAACGTTACTGCTGTCCACACTTTATTTTAAGTCTAATTGCCCATAACATGAGTGTTCAGTTCACTCCTAACTGATGCCTTAACTACACCTAGGGGATGTTTTACACTTCAGGTTGGCATGTTTAGTACTTGAATAGGAGTGATATCACTGTATGTTAACCTAGACTCAGGCCCTACCTAATCTTGGAGATACATTTCTCATGAATGAGTAACCAAGGGAGATACAATTTTTAGGAGTTAGTGCATGTCTAATGCAAGATTAATCACCATATTATGAGAGCCAATGCAATCATCCAGCAAAAAATACTCGTTTTCGCCCAACGTGGGGCTCAATCCAAGACCCTGAGATTAGGAGTCTCATGCTCTACCGACTGAGCTAGCCGGGCTCCCACTTAAATATGGTATGCAGACTCATCATTTTTTATTAAGGAAAACCGTTTCTGGATATTCCTCTGCTCTTGTTTTGCAAGGAACTTCACTTTTATACATCCTTCAGAGGAAAGAATGTCAAGTAAAATAAGACGAAATGAAAATGGAAGGTGTGAAATTTTCATTTTGAGATTGCATAAGAAATCAAATTCCTCTCACGTGCTATAGAATACCTAAACACTTTTGATTAAACCACTTTAGTTGTTATAATGACACCAAATTTGAAAGCCATCTGTGACTTTTCTGTTCTTACTCTGCAACAACCATGGCAATTACAAGTTAAAAAGTAAAATATATGCAAATTTTAGAATGGAGAATGCGGGCATCGATCCCACTACCTCTCGCATGCTAAGCGAGCGCTCTACCATTTGAGCTAATTCCCCTGTGTGCTCACTCAGCATCACATTTCAAAAGTAACGTTACTGCTGTCCACACTTTATTTTAAGTCTAATTGCCCATAACATGAGTGTTCAGTTCACTCCTAACTGATGCCTTAACTACACCTAGGGGATGTTTTACACTTCAGGTTGGCATGTTTAGTACTTGAATAGGAGTGATATCACTGTATGTTAACCTAGACTCAGGCCCTACCTAATCTTGGAGATACATTTCTCATGAATGAGTAACCAAGGGAGATACAATTTTTAGGAGTTAGTGCATGTCTAATGCAAGATTAATCACGATATTATGAGAGCCAATGCAATCATCCAGCAAAAAATACTCGTTTTCGCCCAACGTGGGGCTCGAACCCACGACCCTGATATTAAGAGTCTCATGCTCTACCGACTGAGCTAGCCGGGCTCCCACTTAAATATGGTATGCAGACTCACCATTTTTTATTAAGGAAAACTGTTTCTGGATATTCCTCTGCTCTTGTTTTGCAAGGAACTTCACTTTTATACATCCTTCAGAGGAAAGAATGTCAAGTAAAATAAGACGAAATGAAAATGGAAGGTGTGAAATTTTCATTTTGAGATTGCATAAGAAATCAAATTCCTCTCACGTGCTATAGAATACCTAAACACTTTTGATTTAACCACTTTAGTTGTTATAATGACACCAAATTGAAAGCCATCTGTGACTTTTCTGTTCTTACTCTGCAACAACCATGGCAATTACAAGTTAAAAAGTAAAATGTATGCAAATTTTAGAATGGAGAATGCGGGCATCGATCCCGCTACCTCTCGCATGCTAAGCGAGCGCTCTACCATTTGAGCTAATTCCCCTGTGTGCTCACTCAGCATCACATTTCAAAAGTAACGTTACTGCTGTCCACACTTTATTTTAAGTCTAATTGCCCATAACATGAGTGTTCAGTTCACTCCTAACTGATGCCTTAACTACACCTAGGGGATGTTTTACACTTCAGGTTGGCATGTTTAGTACTTGAATAGGAGTGATATCACTGTATGTTAACCTAGACTCAGGCCCTACCTAATCTTGGAGATACATTTCTCATGAATGAGTAACCAAGGGAGATACAATTTGTAGGAGTTAGTGCATGTCTAATGCAAGATTAATCACCATATTATGAGAGCCAATGCAATCATCCAGCAAAAAATACTCGTTTTCGCCCAACGTGGGGCTCGATCCCACGACCCTGAGATTAAGAGTCTCATGCTCTACCGACTGAGCTAGCCGGGCTCCCACTTAAATATGGTATGCAGACTCATCATTTTTTATTAAGGAAAACTGTTTCTGGATATTCCTCTGCTCTTGTTTTGCAAGGAACTTCACTTTTATACATCCTTCAGAGGAAAGAATGTCAAGTAAAATAAGACGAAATGAAAATGGAAGGTGTGAAATTTTCATTTTGAGATTGCATAAGAAATCAAATTCCTCTCACGTGCTATAGAATACCTAAACACTTTTGATTAAACCACTTTAGTTGTTATAATGACACCACATTTGAAAGCCATCTGTGACTTTTCTGTTCTTACTCTGCAACAACCATGGCAATTACAAGTTAAAAAGTAAAATGTATGCAAATTTTAGAATGGAGAATGCGGGCATCGATCCCGCTACCTCTCGCATGCTAAGCGAGCGCTCTACCATTTGAGCTAATTCCCCTGTGTGCTCACTCAGCATCACATTTCAAAAGTAACGTTACTGCTGTCCACACTTTATTTTAAGTCTAATTGCCCATAACATGAGTGTTCAGTTCACTCCTAACTGATGCCTTAACTACACCTAGGGGATGTTTTACACTTCAGGTTGGCATGTTTAGTACTTGAATAGGAGTGATATCACTGTATGTTAACCTAGACTCAGGCCCTACCTAATCTTGGAGATACATTTCTCATGAATGAGTAACCAAGGGAGATACAATTTTTAGGAGTTAGTGCATGTCTAATGCAAGATTAATTACCATATTATGAGAGCCAATGCTATCATCCAGCAAAAAATACTCGTTTTCGCCCAACGTGCGGCTCGAACCCACGACCCTGAGATTAAGAGTCTCATGCTCTACCGACTGAGCTAGCCGGGCTCCCACTAAAATATGGTATGCAGACTCATCATTTTTTATTAAGGAAAACTGTTTCTGGATATTCCTCTGCTCTTGTTTTGCAAGGAACTTCACTTTTATACATCCTTCAGAGGAAAGAATGTCAAGTAAAATAAGACGAAATGAAAATGGAAGGTGTGAAATTTTCATTTTGAGATTGCATAAGAAATCAAATTCCTCTCACGTGCTATAGAATACCTAAACACTTTTGATTAAACCACTTTAGTTGTTATAATGACACCAAATTTGAAAGCCATCTGTGACTTTTCTGTTCTTACTCTGCAACAACCATGGCAATTACAAGTTAAAAAGTAAAATGTATGCAAATTTTAGAATGGAGAATGCGGGCATCGATCCCGCTACCTCTCGCATGCGAAGCGAGCGCTCTACCATTTGAGCTAATTCCCCTGTGTGCTCACTCAGCATCACATTTCAAAAGTAACGTTACTGCTGTCCACACTTTATTTTAAGTCTAATTGCCCATAACATGAGTGTTCAGTTCACTCCTAACTGATGCCTTAACTACACCTAGGTGATGTTTTACACTTCAGGTTGGCATGTTTAGTACTTGAATAGGAGTGATATCACTGTATGTTAACCTAGACTCAGGCCCTACCTAATCTTGGAGATACATTTCTCATGAATGAGTAACCAAGGGAGATACAATTTTTAGGAGTTAGTGCATGTCTAATGCAAGATTAATCACCATATTATGAGAGCCAATGCTATCATCCAGCAAAAAATACTCGTTTTCGCCCAACGTGGGGCTCGAACCCACGACCCTGAGATTAAGAGTCTCATGCTCTACCGACTGAGCGAGCCGGGCTCCCACTTAAATATGGTATGCAGACTCATCATTTTTTATTAAGGAAAACTGTTTCTGGATATTCCTCTGCTCTTGTTTTGCAAGGAACTTCACTTTTATACATCCTTCAGAGGAAAGAATGTCAAGTAAAATAAGACGAAATGAAAATGGAAGGTGTGAAATTTTCATTTTGAGATTGCATAAGAAATCAAATTCCTCTCACGTGCTATAGAATACCTAAACACTTTTGATTAAACCACTTTAGTTGTTATAATGACACCAAATTTGAAAGCCATCTGTGACTTTTCTGTTCTTACTCTGCAACAACCATGGCAATTACAAGTTAAAAAGTAAAATGTATGCAAATTTTAGAATGGAGAATGCGGGCATCGATCCCGCTACCTCTCGCATGCTAAGCGAGCGCTCTACCATTTGAGCTAATTCCCCTGTGTGCTCACTCAGCATCACATTTCAAAAGTAACGTTACTGCTGTCCACACTTTATTTTAAGTCTAATTGCCCATAACATGAGTGTTCAGTTCACTCCTAACTGATGCATTAACTACACCTAGGGGATGTTTTACATTTCAGGTTGGCATGTTTAGTACTTGAATAGGAGTGATATCACTGCATGTTAACCTAGACTCAGGCCCTACCTAATCTTGGAGATACATTTCTCATGAATGTGTAACCAAGGGAGATACAATTTTTAGGAGTTAGTGCATGTCTAATGCAAGATTAATCACCATATTATGAGAGCCAATGCTATCATCCAGCAAAAAATACTCGTTTTCGCCCAACGTGGAGCTCGAACCCACGACCCTGAGATTAAGAGTCTCATGCTCTACCGACTGAGCTAGCCGGGCTCCCACTTAAATATGGTATGCAGACTCATCATTTTTTATTAAGGAAAACTGTTTCTGGATATTCCTCTGCTCTTGTTTTGCAAGGAACTTCACTTTTATACATCCTTCAGAGGAAAGAATGTCAAGTAAAATAAGGCGAAATGAAAATGGAAGGTGTGAAATTTTCATTTTGAGATTGCATAAGAAATCAAATTCCTCTCACGTGCTATAGAATACCTAAACACTTTTGATTAAACCACTTTAGTTGTTATAATGACACCAAATTTGAAAGCCATCTGTGACTTTTCTTTTCTTACTCTGCAACAACCATGGCAATTACAAGTTAAAAAGTAAAATGTATGCAAATTTTAAAATGGAGAATGCGGGCATCGATCCCGCTACCTCTCGCATGCTAAGCGAGCGCTCTACCATTTGAGCTAATTCCCCTGTGTGCTCACTCAGCATCACATTTCAAAAGTAACGTTACTGCTGTCCACACTTTATTTTAAGTCTAATTGCCCATAACATGAGTGTTCAGTTCACTCCTAACTGATGCCTTAACTACACCTAGGGGATGTTTTACACTTCAGGTTGGCATGTTTAGTACTTGAATAGGAGTGATATCACTGTATGTTAACCTAGACTCAGGCCCTACCTAATCTTGGAGATACATTTCTCATGAATGAGTAACCAAGGGAGATACAATTTTTAGGAGTTAGTGCATGTCTAATGCAAGATTAATCACCATATTATGAGAGCCAATGCAATCATCCAGCAAAAAATACTCGTTTTCGCCCAACGTGGGGCTCAATCCAAGACCCTGAGATTAGGAGTCTCATGCTCTACCGACTGAGCTAGCCGGGCTCCCACTTAAATATGGTATGCAGACTCATCATTTTTTATTAAGGAAAACCGTTTCTGGATATTCCTCTGCTCTTGTTTTGCAAGGAACTTCACTTTTATACATCCTTCAGAGGAAAGAATGTCAAGTAAAATAAGACGAAATGAAAATGGAAGGTGTGAAATTTTCATTTTGAGATTGCATAAGAAATCAAATTCCTCTCACGTGCTATAGAATACCTAAACACTTTTGATTAAACCACTTTAGTTGTTATAATGACACCAAATTTGAAAGCCATCTGTGACTTTTCTGTTCTTACTCTGCAACAACCATGGCAATTACAAGTTAAAAAGTAAAATGTATGCAAATTTTAGAATGGAGAATGCGGGCATCGATCCCACTACCTCTCGCATGCTAAGCGAGCGCTCTACCATTTGAGCTAATTCCCCTGTGTGCTCACTCAGCATCACATTTCAAAAGTAACGTTACTGCTGTCCACACTTTATTTTAAGTCTAATTGCCCATAACATGAGTGTTCAGTTCACTCCTAACTGATGCCTTAACTACACCTAGGGGATGTTTTACACTTCAGGTTGGCATGTTTAGTACTTGAATAGGAGTGATATCACTGTATGTTAACCTAGACTCAGGCCCTACCTAATCTTGGAGATACATTTCTCATGAATGAGTAACCAAGGGAGATACAATTTTTAGGAGTTAGTGCATGTCTAATGCAAGATTAATCACGATATTATGAGAGCCAATGCAATCATCCAGCAAAAAATACTCGTTTTCGCCCAACGTGGGGCTCGAACCCACGACCCTGATATTAAGAGTCTCATGCTCTACCGACTGAGCTAGCCGGGCTCCCACTTAAATATGGTATGCAGACTCACCATTTTTTATTAAGGAAAACTGTTTCTGGATATTCCTCTGCTCTTGTTTTGCAAGGAACTTCACTTTTATACATCCTTCAGAGGAAAGAATGTCAAGTAAAATAAGACGAAATGAAAATGGAAGGTGTGAAATTTTCATTTTGAGATTGCATAAGAAATCAAATTCCTCTCACGTGCTATAGAATACCTAAACACTTTTGATTTAACCACTTTAGTTGTTATAATGACACCAAATTTGAAAGCCATCTGTGACTTTTCTGTTCTTACTCTGCAACAACCATGGCAATTACAAGTTAAAAAGTAAAATGTATGCAAATTTTAGAATGGAGAATGCGGGCATCGATCCCGCTACCTCTCGCATGCTAAGCGAGCGCTCTACCATTTGAGCTAATTCCCCTGTGTGCTCACTCAGCATCACATTTCAAAAGTAACGTTACTGCTGTCCACACTTTATTTTAAGTCTAATTGCCCATAACATGAGTGTTCAGTTCACTCCTAACTGATGCCTTAACTACACCTAGGGGATGTTTTACACTTCAGGTTGGCATGTTTAGTACTTGAATAGGAGTGATATCACTGTATGTTAACCTAGACTCAGGCCCTACCTAATCTTGGAGATACATTTCTCATGAATGAGTAACCAAGGGAGATACAATTTTTAGGAGTTAGTGCATGTCTAATGCAAGATTAATCACCATATTATGAGAGCCAATGCAATCATCCAGCAAAAAATACTCGTTTTCGCCCAACGTGGGGCTCGAACCCACGACCCTGAGATTAAGAGTCTCATGCTCTACCGACTGAGCTAGCCGGGCTCCCACTTAAATATGGTATGCAGACTCATCATTTTTTATTAAGGAAAACTGTTTCTGGATATTCCTCTGCTCTTGTTTTGCAAGGAACTTCACTTTTATACATCCTTCAGAGGAAAGAATGTCAAGTAAAATAAGACGAAATGAAAATGGAAGGTGTGAAATTTTCATTTTGAGATTGCATAAGAAATCAAATTCCTCTCACGTGCTATAGAATACCTAAACACTTTTGATTAAACCACTTTAGTTGTTATAATGACACCACATTTGAAAGCCATCTGTGACTTTTCTGTTCTTACTCTGCAACAACCATGGCAATTACAAGTTAAAAAGTAAAATGTATGCAAATTTTAGAATGGAGAATGCGGGCATCGATCCCGCTACCTCTCGCATGCTAAGCGAGCGCTCTACCATTTGAGCTAATTCCCCTGTGTGCTCACTCAGCATCACATTTCAAAAGTAACGTTACTGCTGTCCACACTTTATTTTAAGTCTAATTGCCCATAACATGAGTGTTCAGTTCACTCCTAACTGATGCCTTAACTACACCTAGGGGATGTTTTACACTTCAGGTTGGCATGTTTAGTACTTGAATAGGAGTGATATCACTGTATGTTAACCTAGACTCAGGCCCTACCTAATCTTGGAGATACATTTCTCATGAATGAGTAACCAAGGGAGATACAATTTTTAGGAGTTAGTGCATGTCTAATGCAAGATTAATTACCATATTATGAGAGCCAATGCTATCATCCAGCAAAAAATACTCGTTTTCGCCCAACGTGCGGCTCGAACCCACGACCCTGAGATTAAGAGTCTCATGCTCTACCGACTGAGCTAGCCGGGCTCCCACTAAAATATGGTATGCAGACTCATCATTTTTTATTAAGGAAAACTGTTTCTGGATATTCCTCTGCTCTTGTTTTGCAAGGAACTTCACTTTTATACATCCTTCAGAGGAAAGAATGTCAAGTAAAATAAGACGAAATGAAAATGGAAGGTGTGAAATTTTCATTTTGAGATTGCATAAGAAATCAAATTCCTCTCACGTGCTATAGAATACCTAAACACTTTTGATTAAACCACTTTAGTTGTTATAATGACACCAAATTTGAAAGCCATCTGTGACTTTTCTGTTCTTACTCTGCAACAACCATGGCAATTACAAGTTAAAAAGTAAAATGTATGCAAATTTTAGAATGGAGAATGCGGGCATCGATCCCGCTACCTCTCGCATGCGAAGCGAGCGCTCTACCATTTGAGCTAATTCCCCTGTGTGCTCACTCAGCATCATATTTCAAAAGTAACGTTACTGCTGTCCACACTTTATTTTAAGTCTAATTGCCCATAACATGAGTGTTCAGTTCACTCCTAACTGATGCCTTAACTACACCTAGGTGATGTTTTACACTTCAGGTTGGCATGTTTAGTACTTGAATAGGAGTGATATCACTGTATGTTAACCTAGACTCAGGCCCTACCTAATCTTGGAGATACATTTCTCATGAATGAGTAACCAAGGGAGATACAATTTTTAGGAGTTAGTGCATGTCTAATGCAAGATTAATCACCATATTATGAGAGCCAATGCTATCATCCAGCAAAAAATACTCGTTTTCGCCCAACGTGGGGCTCGAACCCACGACCCTGAGATTAAGAGTCTCATGCTCTACCGACTGAGCGAGCCGGGCTCCCACTTAAATATGGTATGCAGACTCATCATTTTTTATTAAGGAAAACTGTTTCTGGATATTCCTCTGCTCTTGTTTTGCAAGGAACTTCACTTTTATACATCCTTCAGAGGAAAGAATGTCAAGTAAAATAAGACGAAATGAAAATGGAAGGTGTGAAATTTTCATTTTGAGATTGCATAAGAAATCAAATTCCTCTCACGTGCTATAGAATACCTAAACACTTTTGATTAAACCACTTTAGTTGTTATAATGACACCAAATTTGAAAGCCATCTGTGACTTTTCTGTTCTTACTCTGCAACAACCATGGCAATTACAAGTTAAAAAGTAAAATGTATGCAAATTTTAGAATGGAGAATGCGGGCATCGATCCCGCTACCTCTCGCATGCTAAGCGAGCGCTCTACCATTTGAGCTAATTCCCCTGTGTGCTCACTCAGCATCACATTTCAAAAGTAACGTTACTGCTGTCCACACTTTATTTTAAGTCTAATTGCCCATAACATGAGTGTTCAGTTCACTTCTAACTGATGCCTTAACTACACCTAGGGGATGTTTTACACTTCAGGTTGGCATGTTTAGTACTTGAATAGAAGTGATATCACTGTATGTTAACCTAGACTCAGGCCCTACCTAATCTTGGAGATACATTTCTCATGAATAAGTAACCAAGGGAGATACAATTTTTAGGAGTTAGTGCATGTCTAATGCAAGATTAATCACCATATTATGAGAGCCAATGCAATCATCCAGCAAAAAATACTCGTTTTCGCCCAACGTGGGGCTTGAACCCACGACCCTGAGATTAAGAGTCTCATGCTCTACCGACTGAGCTAGCCGGGCTCCCACTCAAATATGGTATGCAGACTCATCATTTTTTATTAAGGAAAACCGTTTCTGGATATTCCTCTGCTCTTGTTTTGCAAGGAACTTCACTTTTATACATCCTTCAGAGGAAAGAATGTCAAGTAAAATAAGACGAAATGAAAATGGAAGGTGTGAAATTTTCATTTTGAGATTGCATAAGAAATCAAATTCCTCTCAAGTGCTATAGAATACCTAAACACTTTTGATTAAACCACTTTAGTTGTTATAATGACACCAAATTTGAAAGCCATCTGTGACTTTTCTGTTCTTACTCTGCAACAACCATGGCAATTACAAGTTAAAAAGTAAAATGTATGCAAATTTTAGAATGGAGAATGCCGCATCGATCCCGCTACCTCTCGCATGCTAAGCGAACGCTCTACCATTTGAGCTAATTCCCCTGTGTGCTCACTAAGCATCACATTTCCAAAGTAACGTTACTGCTGTCCACACTTTATTTTAAGTCTAATTGCCCATAACATGAGTGTTCAGTTCACTCTTAACTGATGCCTTAACTACACCTAGGGGATGTTTTACACTTCAGGTTGGCATGTTTAGTACTTGAATAGGAGTGATATCACTGTATGTTAACCTAGACTCAGGCCCTACCTAATCTTGGAGATACATTTCTCATGAATAAGTAACCAAGGGAGATACAATTTTTAGGAGTTAGTGCATGTCTAATGCAAGATTAATCACCATATTATGAGAGCCAATGCAATCATCCAGCAAAAAATACTCATTTTCGCCCAACGTGGGGCTCGAACCCACGACCCTGAGATTAAGAGTCTCATGCTCTACCGACTGAGCTAGCCGGGCTCCCACTCAAATACGGTATGCAGACTCATCATTTTTTATTAAGGAAAACCGTTTCTGGATATTCCTCTGCTCTTGTTTTGCAAGGAACTTCACTTTTATACATCCTTCAGAGGAAAGAATGTCAAGTAAAATAAGACGAAATGAAAATGGAAGGTGTGAAATTTTCATTTTGAGATTGCATAAGAAATCAAATTCCTCTCACGTGCTATAGAATACCTAAACACTTTTGATTAAACCACTTTAGTTGTTATAATGACACCAAATTTGAAAGCCATCTGTGACTTTTCTGTTCTTACTCTGCAACAACCATGGCAATTACAAGGTAAAAAGTAAAATGTATGCAAATTTTAGAATGGAGAATGCGGGCATCGATCCTGCTACCTCTCGCATGCGAAGCGAGCGCTCTACCATTTGAGCTAATTCCCCTGTGTGCTCACTCAGCATCACATTTCAAAAGTAACGTTACTGCTGTCCACACTTTATTTTAAGTCTAATTGCCCATAACATGAGTGTTCAGTTCACTCCTAACTGATGCCTTAACTACACCTAGGTGATGTTTTACACTTCAGGTTGGCATGTTTAGTACTTGAATAGGAGTGATATCACTGTATGTTAACCTAGACTCAGGCCCTACCTAATCTTGGAGATACATTTCTCATGAATGAGTAACCAAGGGAAATACAATTTTTAGGAGTTAGTGCATGTCTAATGCAAGATTAATCACCATATTATGAGAGCCAATGCTATCATCCAGCAAAAAATACTCGTTTTCGCCCAACGTGGGGCTCGAACCCACGACCCTGAGATTAAGAGTCTCATGCTCTACCGACTGAGCTAGCCGGGCTCCCACTTAAATATGGTATGCAGACTCATCATTTTTTATTAAGGAAAACTGTTTCTGGATATTCCTCTGCTCTTGTTTTGCAAGGAACTTCACTTTTATACATCCTTCAGAGGAAAGAATGTCAAGTAAAATAAGACGAAATGAAAATGGAAGGTGTGAAATTTTCATTTTGAGATTGCATAAGAAATCAAATTCCTCTCACGTGCTATAGAATACCTAAACACTTTTGATTAAACCACTTTAGTTGTTATAATGACACCAAATTTGAAAGCCATCTGTGACTTTTCTGTTCTTACTCTGCAACAACCATGGCGATTACAAGTTAAAAAGTAAAATGTATGCAAATTTTAGAATGGAGAATGCGGGCATCGATCCCGCTACCTCTCGCATGCTAAGCGAGCGCTCTACCATTTGAGCTAATTCCCCTGTGTGCTCACTCAGCATCACATTTCAAAAGTAACGTTACTGCTGTCCACACTTTATTTTAAGTCTAATTGCCCATAACATGAGTGTTCAGTTCACTTCTAACTGATGCCTTAACTACACCTAGGGGATGTTTTACACTTCAGGTTGGCATGTTTAGTACTTGAATAGGAGTGATATCACTGTATGTTAACCTAGACTCAGGCCCTACCTAATCTTGGAGATACATTTCTCATGAATAAGTAACCAAGGGAGATACAATTTTTAGGAGTTAGTGCATGTCTAATGCAAGATTAATCACCATATTATGAGAGCCAATGCAATCATCCAGCAAAAAATACTCGTTTTCGCCCAACGTGGGGCTCGAACCCACGACCCTGAGATTAAGAGTCTCATGCTCTACCGACTGAGCTAGCCGGGCTCCCACTCAAATATGGTATGCAGACTCATCATTTTTTATTAAGGAAAACCGTTTCTGGATATTCCTCTGCTCTTGTTTTGCAAGGAACTTCACTTTTATACATCCTTCAGAGGAAAGAATGTCAAGTAAAATAAGACGAAATGAAAATGGAAGGTGTGAAATTTTCATTTTGAGATTGCATAAGAAATCAAATTCCTCTCACGTGCTATAGAATACCTAAACACTTTTGATTAAACCACTTTAGTTGTTATAATGACACCAAATTTGAAAGCCATCTGTGACTTTTCTGTTCTTACTCTGCAACAACCATGGCAATTACAAGTTAAAAAGTAAAATGTATGCAAATTTTAGAAT
Organism: Triturus cristatus; assembly: GCF_964204655.1. Classification (NCBI taxonomy): domain Eukaryota; kingdom Metazoa; phylum Chordata; class Amphibia; order Caudata; family Salamandridae; genus Triturus; species Triturus cristatus. The sequence continues at coordinate 123,034,423 of NC_140585.1, read as the reverse complement.
GGAGAATGCGGGCATCGATCCCACTACCTCTCGCATGCTAAGCGAACGCTCTACCATTTGAGCTAATTCCCCTGTGTGCTCACTAAGCATCACATTTCCAAAGTAACGTTACTGCTGTCCACACTTTATTTTAAGTCTAATTGCCCATAACATGAGTGTTCAGTTCACTCTTAACTGATGCCTTAACTACACCTAGGGGATGTTTTACACTTCAGGTTGGCATGTTTAGTACTTGAATAGGAGTGATATCACTGTATGTTAACCTAGACTCAGGCCCTACCTAATCTTGGAGATACATTTCTCATGAATAAGTAACCAAGGGAGATACAATTTTTAGGAGTTAGTGCATGTCTAATGCAAGATTAATCACCATATTATGAGAGCCAATGCAATCATCCAGCAAAAAATACTCATTTTCGCCCAACGTGGGGCTCGAACCCACGACCCTGAGATTAAGAGTCTCATGCTCTACCGACTGAGCTAGCCGGGCTCCCACTCAAATACGGTATGCAGACTCATCATTTTTTATTAAGGAAAACCGTTTCTGGATATTCCTCTGCTCTTGTTTTGCAAGGAACTTCACTTTTATACATCCTTCAGAGGAAAGAATGTCAAGTAAAATAAGACGAAATGAAAATGGAAGGTGTGAAATTTTCATTTTGAGATTGCATAAGAAATCAAATTCCTCTCACGTGCTATAGAATACCTAAACACTTTTGATTAAACCACTTTAGTTGTTATAATGACACCAAATTTGAAAGCCATCTGTGACTTTTCTGTTCTTACTCTGCAACAACCATGGCAATTACAAGTTAAAAAGTAAAATGTTTGCAAATTTTAGAATGGAGAATGCGGGCATCGATCCCGCTACCTCTCGCATGCTAAGCGAGCGCTCTACCATTTGAGCTAATTCCCCTGTGTGCTCACTAAGCATCACATTTCAAAAGTAACGTTACTGCTGTCCACACTTTATTTTAAGTCTAATTGCCCATAACATGAGTGTTCAGTTCACTCCTAACTGATGCCTTAACTACACCTAGGGGATGTTTTACACTTCAGGTTGGCATGTTTAGTACTTGAATAGGAGTGATATCACTGTATGTTAACCTAGACTCAGGCCCTACCTAATCTTGGAGATACATTTCTCATGAATGAGTAACCAAGGGAGATACAATTTTTAGGAGTTAGTGCATGTCTAATGCAAGATTAATCACCATATTATGAGAGCCAATGCTATCATCCAGCAAAAAATACTCGTTTTCGCCCAACGTGGGGCTCGAACCCACGACCCTGAGATTAAGAGTCTCATGCTCTACCGACTGAGCTAGCCGGGCTCCCACTTAAATATGGTATGCAGACTCATCATTTTTTATTAAGGAAAACCGTTTCTGGATATTCCTCTGCTCTTGTTTTGCAAGGAACTTCACTTTTATACATCCTTCAGAGGAAAGAATGTCAAGTTAAATAAGACGAAATGAAAATGGAAGGTGTGAAATTTTCATTTTGAGATTGCATAAGAAATCAAATTCCTCTCACGTGCTATAGAATACCTAAACACTTTTGATTAAACCACTTTAGTTGTTATAATGACACCAAATTTGAAAGCCATCTGTGACTTTTCTGTTCTTACTCTGCAACAACCATGGCAATTACAAGTTAAAAAGTAAAATGTATGCAAATTTTAGAATGGAGAATGCGGGCATCGATCCCGCTACCTCTCGCATGCTAAGCGAGCGCTCTACCATTTGAGCTAATTCCCCTGTGTGCTCACTCAGCATCACATTTCAAAAGTAACGTTACTGCTGTCCACACTTTATTTTAAGTCTAATTGCCCATAACATGAGTGTTCAGTTCACTCCTAACTGATGCCTTAACTACACCTAGGGGATGTTTTACACTTCAGGTTGGCATGTTTAGTACTTGAATAGGAGTGATATCACTGTATGTTAACCTAGACTCAGGCCCTACCTAATCTTGGAGATACATTTCTCATGAATAAGTAACCAAGGGAGATACAATTTTTAGGAGTTAGTGCATGTCTAATGCAAGATTAATCACCATATTATGAGAGCCAATGCAATCATCCAGCAAAAAATACTCGTTTTCGCCCAACGTGGGGCTCGAACCCACGACCCTGAGATTAAGAGTCTCATGCTCTACCGACTGAGCTAGCCGGGCTCCCACTCAAATATGGTATGCAGACTCATCATTTTTTATTAAGGAAAACCGTTTCTGGATATTCCTCTGCTCTTGTTTTGCAAGGAACTTCACTTTTATACATCCTTCAGAGGAAAGAATGTCAAGTAAAATAAGACGAAATGAAAATGGAAGGTGTGAAATTTTCATTTTGAGATTGCATAAGAAATCAAATTCCTCTCACGTGCTATAGAATACCTAAACACTTTTGATTAAACCACTTTAGTTGTTATAATGACACCAAATTTGAAAGCCATCTGTGACTTTTCTGTTCTTACTCTGCAACAACCATGGCAATTACAAGTTAAAAAGTAAAATGTATGCAAATTTTAGAATGGAGAATGCGGGCATCGATCCCACTACCTCTCGCATGCTAAGCGAACGCTCTACCATTTGAGCTAATTCCCCTGTGTGCTCACTAAGCATCACATTTCCAAAGTAACGTTACTGCTGTCCACACTTTATTTTAAGTTTAATTGCCCATAACATGAGTGTTCAGTTCACTCTTAACTGATGCCTTAACTACACCTAGGGGATGTTTTACACTTCAGGTTGGCATGTTTAGTACTTGAATAGGAGTGATATCACTGTATGTTAACCTAGACTCAGGCCCTACCTAATCTTGGAGATACATTTCTCATGAATAAGTAACCAAGGGAGATACAATTTTTAGGAGTTAGTGCATGTCTAATGCAAGATTAATCACCATATTATGAGAGCCAATGCAATCATCCAGCAAAAAATACTCATTTTCGCCCAACGTGGGGCTCGAACCCACGACCCTGAGATTAAGAGTCTCATGCTCTACCGACTGAGCTAGCCGGGCTCCCACTCAAATACGGTATGCAGACTCATCATTTTTTATTAAGGAAAACCGTTTCTGGATATTCCTCTGCTCTTGTTTTGCAAGGAACTTCACTTTTATACATCCTTCAGAGGAAAGAATGTCAAGTAAAATAAGACGAAATGAAAATGGAAGGTGTGAAATTTTCATTTTGAGATTGCATAAGAAATCAAATTCCTCTCACGTGCTATAGAATACCTAAACACTTTTGATTAAACCACTTTAGTTGTTATAATGACACCAAATTTGAAAGCCATCTGTGACTTTTCTGTTCTTACTCTGCAACAACCATGGCAATTACAAGTTAAAAAGTAAAATGTTTGCAAATTTTAGAATGGAGAATGCGGGCATCGATCCCGCTACCTCTCGCATGCTAAGCGAGCGCTCTACCATTTGAGCTAATTCCCCTGTGTGCTCACTAAGCATCACATTTCAAAAGTAACGTTACTGCTGTCCACACTTTATTTTAAGTCTAATTGCCCATAACATGAGTGTTCAGTTCACTCCTAACTGATGCCTTAACTACACCTAGGGGATGTTTTACACTTCAGGTTGGCATGTTTAGTACTTGAATAGGAGTGATATCACTGTATGTTAACCTAGACTCAGGCCCTACCTAATCTTGGAGATACATTTCTCATGAATGAGTAACCAAGGGAGATACAATTTTTAGGAGTTAGTGCATGTCTAATGCAAGATTAATCACCATATTATGAGAGCCAATGCTATCATCCAGCAAAAAATACTCGTTTTCGCCCAACGTGGGGCTCGAACCCACGACCCTGAGATTAAGAGTCTCATGCTCTACCGACTGAGCTAGCCGGGCTCCCACTTAAATATGGTATGCAGACTCATCATTTTTTATTAAGGAAAACCGTTTCTGGATATTCCTCTGCTCTTGTTTTGCAAGGAACTTCACTTTTATACATCCTTCAGAGGAAAGAATGTCAAGTTAAATAAGACGAAATGAAAATGGAAGGTGTGAAATTTTCATTTTGAGATTGCATAAGAAATCAAATTCCTCTCACGTGCTATAGAATACCTAAACACTTTTGATTAAACCACTTTAGTTGTTATAATGACACCAAATTTGAAAGCCATCTGTGACTTTTCTGTTCTTACTCTGCAACAACCATGGCAATTACAAGTTAAAAAGTAAAATGTATGCAAATTTTAGAATGGAGAATGCGGGCATCGATCCCGCTACCTCTCGCATGCTAAGCGAGCGCTCTACCATTTGAGCTAATTCCCCTGTGTGCTCACTCAGCATCACATTTCAAAAGTAACGTTACTGCTGTCCACACTTTATTTTAAGTCTAATTGCCCATAACATGAGTGTTCAGTTCACTCCTAACTGATGCCTTAACTACACCTAGGGGATGTTTTACACTTCAGGTTGGCATGTTTAGTACTTGAATAGGAGTGATATCACTGTATGTTAACCTAGACTCAGGCCCTACCTAATCTTGGAGATACATTTCTCATGAATAAGTAACCAAGGGAGATACAATTTTTAGGAGTTAGTGCATGTCTAATGCAAGATTAATCACCATATTATGAGAGCCAATGCAATCATCCAGCAAAAAATACTCGTTTTCGCCCAACTTGGGGCTCGAACCCACGACCCTGAGATTAAGAGTCTCATGCTCTACCGACTGAGCTAGCCGGGCTCCCACTCAAATATGGTATGCAGACTCATCATTTTTTATTAAGGAAAACCGTTTCTGGATATTCCTCTGCTCTTGTTTTGCAAGGAACTTCACTTTTATACATCCTTCAGAGGAAAGAATGTCAAGTAAAATAAGACGAAATGAAAATGGAAGGTGTGAAATTTTCATTTTGAGATTGCATAAGAAATCAAATTCCTCTCACGTGCTATAGAATACCTAAACACTTTTGATTAAACCACTTTAGTTGTTATAATGACACCAAATTTGAAAGCCATCTGTGACTTTTCTGTTCTTACTCTGCAACAACCATGGCAATTACAAGTTAAAAAGTAAAATGTATGCAAATTTTAGAATGGAGAATGCGGGCATCGATCCCGCTACCTCTCGCATGCTAAGCGAGCGCTCTACCATTTGAGCTAATTCCCCTGTGTGCTCACTAAGCATCACATTTCCAAAGTAACGTTACTGCTGTCCACACTTTATTTTAAGTCTAATTGCCCATAACATGAGTGTTCAGTTCACTCCTAACTGATGCCTTAACTACACCTAGGGGATGTTTTACACTTCAGGTTGGCATGTTTAGTACTTGAATAGGAGTGATATCACTGTATGTTAACCTAGACTCAGGCCCTACCTAATCTTGGAGATACATTTCTCATGAATGAGTAACCAAGGGAGATACAATTTTTAGGAGTTAGTGCATGTCTAATGCAAGATTAATCACCATATTATGAGAGCCAATGCTATCATCCAGCAAAAAATACTCGTTTTCGCCCAACGTGGGGCTCGAACCCACGACCCTGAGATTAAGAGTCTCATGCTCTACCGACTGAGCTAGCCGGGCTCCCACTTAAATATGGTATGCAGACTCATCATTTTTTATTAAGGAAAACTGTTTCTGGATATTCCTCTGCTCTTGTTTTGCAAGGAACTTCACTTTTATACATCCTTCAGAGGAAAGAATGTCAAGTAAAATAAGACGAAATGAAAATGGAAGGTGTGAAATTTTCATTTTGAGATTGCATAAGAAATCAAATTCCTCTCACGTGCTATAGAATACCTAAACACTTTTGATTAAACCACTTTAGTTGTTATAATGACACCAAATTTGAAAGCCATCTGTGACTTTTCTGTTCTTACTCTGCAACAACCATGGCAATTACAAGTTAAAAAGTAAAATGTATGCAAATTTTAGAATGGAGAATGCGGGCATCGATCCCGCTACCTCTCGCATGCGAAGCGAGCGCTCTACCATTTGAGCTAATTCCCCTGTGTGCTCACTCAGCATCACATTTCAAAAGTAACGTTACTGCTGTCCACACTTTATTTTAAGTCTAATTGCCCATAACATGAGTGTTCAGTTCACTCCTAACTGATGCCTTAACTACACCTAGGTGATGTTTTACACTTCAGGTTGGCATGTTTAGTACTTGAATAGGAGTGATATCACTGTATGTTAACCTAGACTCAGGCCCTACCTAATCTTGGAGATACATTTCTCATGAATGAGTAACCAAGGGAGATACAATTTTTAGGAGTTAGAGCATGTCTAATGCAAGATTAATCACCATATTATGAGAGCCAATGCTATCATCCAGCAAAAAATACTCGTTTTCGCCCAACGTGGGGCTCGAACCCACGACCCTGAGATTAAGAGTCTCATGCTCTACCGACTGAGCGAGCCGGGCTCCCACTTAAATATGGTATGCAGACTCATCATTTTTTATTAAGGAAAACTGTTTCTGGATATTCCTCTGCTCTTGTTTTGCAAGGAACTTCACTTTTATACATCCTTCAGAGGAAAGAATGTCAAGTAAAATAAGACGAAATGAAAATGGAAGGTGTGAAATTTTCATTTTGAGATTGCATAAGAAATCAAATTCCTCTCACGTGCTATAGAATACCTAAACACTTTTGATTAAACCACTTTAGTTGTTATAATGACACCAAATTTGAAAGCCATCTGTGACTTTTCTGTTCTTACTCTGCAACAACCATGGCAATTACAAGTTAAAAAGTAAAATGTATGCAAATTTTAGAATGGAGAATGCGGGCATCGATCCCGCTACCTCTCGCATGCTAAGCGAGCGCTCTACCATTTGAGCTAATTCCCCTGTGTACTCACTCAGCATCACATTTCAAAAGTAACGTTACTGCTGTCCACACTTTATTTTAAGTCTAATTGCCCATAACATGAGTGTTCAGTTCACTTCTAACTGATGCCTTAACTACACCTAGGGGATGTTTTACACTTCAGGTTGGCATGTTTAGTACTTGAATAGAAGTGATATCACTGTATGTTAACCTAGACTCAGGCCCTACCTAATCTTGGAGATACATTTCTCATGAATAAGTAACCAAGGGAGATACAATTTTTAGGAGTTAGTGCATGTCTAATGCAAGATTAATCACCATATTATGAGAGCCAATGCAATCATCCAGCAAAAAATACTCGTTTTCGCCCAACGTGGGGCTTGAACCCACGACCCTGAGATTAAGAGTCTCATGCTCTACCGACTGAGCTAGCCGGGCTCCCACTCAAATATGGTATGCAGACTCATCATTTTTTATTAAGGAAAACCGTTTCTGGATATTCCTCTGCTCTTGTTTTGCAAGGAACTTCACTTTTATACATCCTTCAGAGGAAAGAATGTCAAGTAAAATAAGACGAAATGAAAATGGAAGGTGTGAAATTTTCATTTTGAGATTGCATAAGAAATCAAATTCCTCTCAAGTGCTATAGAATACCTAAACACTTTTGATTAAACCACTTTAGTTGTTATAATGACACCAAATTTGAAAGCCATCTGTGACTTTTCTGTTCTTACTCTGCAACAACCATGGCAATTACAAGTTAAAAAGTAAAATGTATGCAAATTTTAGAATGGAGAATGCGGGCATCGATCCCGCTACCTCTCGCATGCTAAGCGAACGCTCTACCATTTGAGCTAATTCCCCTGTGTGCTCACTAAGCATCACATTTCCAAAGTAACGTTACTGCTGTCCACACTTTATTTTAAGTCTAATTGCCCATAACATGAGTGTTCAGTTCACTCTTAACTGATGCCTTAACTACACCTAGGGGATGTTTTACACTTCAGGTTGGCATGTTTAGTACTTGAATAGGAGTGATATCACTGTATGTTAACCTAGACTCAGGCCCTACCTAATCTTGGAGATACATTTCTCATGAATAAGTAACCAAGGGAGATACAATTTTTAGGAGTTAGTGCATGTCTAATGCAAGATTAATCACCATATTATGAGAGCCAATGCAATCATCCAGCAAAAAATACTCATTTTCGCCCAACGTGGGGCTCGAACCCACGACCCTGAGATTAAGAGTCTCATGCTCTACCGACTGAGCTAGCCGGGCTCCCACTCAAATACGGTATGCAGACTCATCATTTTTTATTAAGGAAAACCGTTTCTGGATATTCCTCTGCTCTTGTTTTGCAAGGAACTTCACTTTTATACATCCTTCAGAGGAAAGAATGTCAAGTAAAATAAGACGAAATGAAAATGGAAGGTGTGAAATTTTCATTTTGAGATTGCATAAGAAATCAAATTCCTCTCACGTGCTATAGAATACCTAAACACTTTTGATTAAACCACTTTAGTTGTTATAATGACACCAAATTTGAAAGCCATCTGTGACTTTTCTGTTCTTACTCTGCAACAACCATGGCAATTACAAGGTAAAAAGTAAAATGTATGCAAATTTTAGAATGGAGAATGCGGGCATCGATCCTGCTACCTCTCGCATGCGAAGCGAGCGCTCTACCATTTGAGCTAATTCCCCTGTGTGCTCACTCAGCATCACATTTCAAAAGTAACGTTACTGCTGTCCACACTTTATTTTAAGTCTAATTGCCCATAACATGAGTGTTCAGTTCACTCCTAACTGATGCCTTAACTACACCTAGGTGATGTTTTACACTTCAGGTTGGCATGTTTAGTACTTGAATAGGAGTGATATCACTGTATGTTAACCTAGACTCAGGCCCTACCTAATCTTGGAGATACATTTCTCATGAATGAGTAACCAAGGGAAATACAATTTTTAGGAGTTAGTGCATGTCTAATGCAAGATTAATCACCATATTATGAGAGCCAATGCTATCATCCAGCAAAAAATACTCGTTTTCGCCCAACGTGGGGCTCGAACCCACGACCCTGAGATTAAGAGTCTCATGCTCTACCGACTGAGCTAGCCGGGCTCCCACTTAAATATGGTATGCAGACTCATCATTTTTTATTAAGGAAAACTGTTTCTGGATATTCCTCTGCTCTTGTTTTGCAAGGAACTTCACTTTTATACATCCTTCAGAGGAAAGAATGTCAAGTAAAATAAGACGAAATGAAAATGGAAGGTGTGAAATTTTCATTTTGAGATTGCATAAGAAATCAAATTCCTCTCACGTGCTATAGAATACCTAAACACTTTTGATTAAACCACTTTAGTTGTTATAATGACACCAAATTTGAAAGCCATCTGTGACTTTTCTGTTCTTACTCTGCAACAACCATGGCAATTACAAGTTAAAAAGTAAAATGTATGCAAATTTTAGAATGGAGAATGCGGGCATCGATCCCGCTACCTCTCGCATGCTAAGCGAGCGCTCTACCATTTGAGCTAATTCCCCTGTGTGCTCACTCAGCATCACATTTCAAAAGTAACGTTACTGCTGTCCACACTTTATTTTAAGTCTAATTGCCCATAACATGAGTGTTCAGTTCACTTCTAACTGATGCCTTAACTACACCTAGGGGATGTTTTACACTTCAGGTTGGCATGTTTAGTACTTGAATAGGAGTGATATCACTGTATGTTAACCTAGACTCAGGCCCTACCTAATCTTGGAGATACATTTCTCATGAATAAGTAACCAAGGGAGATACAATTTTTAGGAGTTAGTGCATGTCTAATGCAAGATTAATCACCATATTATGAGAGCCAATGCAATCATCCAGCAAAAAATACTCGTTTTCGCCCAACGTGGGGCTCGAACCCACGACCCTGAGATTAAGAGTCTCATGCTCTACCGACTGAGCTAGCCGGGCTCCCACTCAAATATGGTATGCAGACTCATCATTTTTTATTAAGGAAAACCGTTTCTGGATATTCCTCTGCTCTTGTTTTGCAAGGAACTTCACTTTTATACATCCTTCAGAGGAAAGAATGTCAAGTAAAATAAGACGAAATGAAAATGGAAGGTGTGAAATTTTCATTTTGAGATTGCATAAGAAATCAAATTCCTCTCACGTGCTATAGAATACCTAAACACTTTTGATTAAACCACTTTAGTTGTTATAATGACACCAAATTTGAAAGCCATCTGTGACTTTTCTGTTCTTACTCTGCAACAACCATGGCAATTACAAGTTAAAAAGTAAAATGTATGCAAATTTTAGAATGGAGAATGCGGGCATCGATCCCACTACCTCTCGCATGCTAAGCGAACGCTCTACCATTTGAGCTAATTCCCCTGTGTGCTCACTAAGCATCACATTTCCAAAGTAACGTTACTGCTGTCCACACTTTATTTTAAGTCTAATTGCCCATAACATGAGTGTTCAGTTCACTCTTAACTGATGCCTTAACTACACCTAGGGGATGTTTTACACTTCAGGTTGGCATGTTTAGTACTTGAATAGGAGTGATATCACTGTATGTTAACCTAGACTCAGGCCCTACCTAATCTTGGAGATACATTTCTCATGAATAAGTAACCAAGGGAGATACAATTTTTAGGAGTTAGTGCATGTCTAATGCAAGATTAATCACCATATTATGAGAGCCAATGCAATCATCCAGCAAAAAATACTCATTTTCGCCCAACGTGGGGCTCGAACCCACGACCCTGAGATTAAGAGTCTCATGCTCTACCGACTGAGCTAGCCGGGCTCCCACTCAAATACGGTATGCAGACTCATCATTTTTTATTAAGGAAAACCGTTTCTGGATATTCCTCTGCTCTTGTTTTGCAAGGAACTTCACTTTTATACATCCTTCAGAGGAAAGAATGTCAAGTAAAATAAGACGAAATGAAAATGGAAGGTGTGAAATTTTCATTTTGAGATTGCATAAGAAATCAAATTCCTCTCACGTGCTATAGAATACCTAAACACTTTTGATTAAACCACTTTAGTTGTTATAATGACACCAAATTTGAAAGCCATCTGTGACTTTTCTGTTCTTACTCTGCAACAACCATGGCAATTACAAGTTAAAAAGTAAAATGTTTGCAAATTTTAGAATGGAGAATGCGGGCATCGATCCCGCTACCTCTCGCATGCTAAGCGAGCGCTCTACCATTTGAGCTAATTCCCCTGTGTGCTCACTAAGCATCACATTTCAAAAGTAACGTTACTGCTGTCCACACTTTATTTTAAGTCTAATTGCCCATAACATGAGTGTTCAGTTCACTCCTAACTGATGCCTTAACTACACCTAGGGGATGTTTTACACTTCAGGTTGGCATGTTTAGTACTTGAATAGGAGTGATATCACTGTATGTTAACCTAGACTCAGGCCCTACCTAATCTTGGAGATACATTTCTCATGAATGAGTAACCAAGGGAGATACAATTTTTAGGAGTTAGTGCATGTCTAATGCAAGATTAATCACCATATTATGAGAGCCAATGCTATCATCCAGCAAAAAATACTCGTTTTCGCCCAACGTGGGGCTCGAACCCACGACCCTGAGATTAAGAGTCTCATGCTCTACCGACTGAGCTAGCCGGGCTCCCACTTAAATATGGTATGCAGACTCATCATTTTTTATTAAGGAAAACCGTTTCTGGATATTCCTCTGCTCTTGTTTTGCAAGGAACTTCACTTTTATACATCCTTCAGAGGAAAGAATGTCAAGTTAAATAAGACGAAATGAAAATGGAAGGTGTGAAATTTTCATTTTGAGATTGCATAAGAAATCAAATTCCTCTCACGTGCTATAGAATACCTAAACACTTTTGATTAAACCACTTTAGTTGTTATAATGACACCAAATTTGAAAGCCATCTGTGACTTTTCTGTTCTTACTCTGCAACAACCATGGCAATTACAAGTTAAAAAGTAAAATGTATGCAAATTTTAGAATGGAGAATGCGGGCATCGATCCCGCTACCTCTCGCATGCTAAGCGAGCGCTCTACCATTTGAGCTAATTCCCCTGTGTGCTCACTCAGCATCACATTTCAAAAGTAACGTTACTGCTGTCCACACTTTATTTTAAGTCTAATTGCCCATAACATGAGTGTTCAGTTCACTCCTAACTGATGCCTTAACTACACCTAGGGGATGTTTTACACTTCAGGTTGGCATGTTTAGTACTTGAATAGGAGTGATATCACTGTATGTTAACCTAGACTCAGGCCCTACCTAATCTTGGAGATACATTTCTCATGAATAAGTAACCAAGGGAGATACAATTTTTAGGAGTTAGTGCATGTCTAATGCAAGATTAATCACCATATTATGAGAGCCAATGCAATCATCCAGCAAAAAATACTCGTTTTCGCCCAACGTGGGGCTCGAACCCACGACCCTGAGATTAAGAGTCTCATGCTCTACCGACTGAGCTAGCCGGGCTCCCACTCAAATATGGTATGCAGACTCATCATTTTTTATTAAGGAAAACCGTTTCTGGATATTCCTCTGCTCTTGTTTTGCAAGGAACTTCACTTTTATACATCCTTCAGAGGAAAGAATGTCAAGTAAAATAAGACGAAATGAAAATGGAAGGTGTGAAATTTTCATTTTGAGATTGCATAAGAAATCAAATTCCTCTCACGTGCTATAGAATACCTAAACACTTTTGATTAAACCACTTTAGTTGTTATAATGACACCAAATTTGAAAGCCATCTGTGACTTTTCTGTTCTTACTCTGCAACAACCATGGCAATTACAAGTTAAAAAGTAAAATGTATGCAAATTTTAGAATGGAGAATGCGGGCATCGATCCCACTACCTCTCGCATGCTAAGCGAACGCTCTACCATTTGAGCTAATTCCCCTGTGTGCTCACTAAGCATCACATTTCCAAAGTAACGTTACTGCTGTCCACACTTTATTTTAAGTCTAATTGCCCATAACATGAGTGTTCAGTTCACTCTTAACTGATGCCTTAACTACACCTAGGGGATGTTTTACACTTCAGGTTGGCATGTTTAGTACTTGAATAGGAGTGATATCACTGTATGTTAACCTAGACTCAGGCCCTACCTAATCTTGGAGATACATTTCTCATGAATAAGTAACCAAGGGAGATACAATTTTTAGGAGTTAGTGCATGTCTAATGCAAGATTAATCACCATATTATGAGAGCCAATGCAATCATCCAGCAAAAAATACTCATTTTCGCCCAACGTGGGGCTCGAACCCACGACCCTGAGATTAAGAGTCTCATGCTCTACCGACTGAGCTAGCCGGGCTCCCACTCAAATACGGTATGCAGACTCATCATTTTTTATTAAGGAAAACCGTTTCTGGATATTCCTCTGCTCTTGTTTTGCAAGGAACTTCACTTTTATACATCCTTCAGAGGAAAGAATGTCAAGTAAAATAAGACGAAATGAAAATGGAAGGTGTGAAATTTTCATTTTGAGATTGCATAAGAAATCAAATTCCTCTCACGTGCTATAGAATACCTAAACACTTTTGATTAAACCACTTTAGTTGTTATAATGACACCAAATTTGAAAGCCATCTGTGACTTTTCTGTTCTTACTCTGCAACAACCATGGCAATTACAAGGTAAAAAGTAAAATGTATGCAAATTTTAGAATGGAGAATGCGGGCATCGATCCTGCTACCTCTCGCATGCGAAGCGAGCGCTCTACCATTTGAGCTAATTCCCCTGTGTGCTCACTCAGCATCACATTTCAAAAGTAACGTTACTGCTGTCCACACTTTATTTTAAGTCTAATTGCCCATAACATGAGTGTTCAGTTCACTCCTAACTGATGCCTTAACTACACCTAGGTGATGTTTTACACTTCAGGTTGGCATGTTTAGTACTTGAATAGGAGTGATATCACTGTATGTTAACCTAGACTCAGGCCCTACCTAATCTTGGAGATACATTTCTCATGAATGAGTAACCAAGGGAAATACAATTTTTAGGAGTTAGTGCATGTCTAATGCAAGATTAATCACCATATTATGAGAGCCAATGCTATCATCCAGCAAAAAATACTCGTTTTCGCCCAACGTGGGGCTCGAACCCACGACCCTGAGATTAAGAGTCTCATGCTCTACCGACTGAGCTAGCCGGGCTCCCACTTAAATATGGTATGCAGACTCATCATTTTTTATTAAGGAAAACTGTTTCTGGATATTCCTCTGCTCTTGTTTTGCAAGGAACTTCACTTTTATACATCCTTCAGAGGAAAGAATGTCAAGTAAAATAAGACGAAATGAAAATGGAAGGTGTGAAATTTTCATTTTGAGATTGCATAAGAAATCAAATTCCTCTCACGTGCTATAGAATACCTAAACACTTTTGATTAAACCACTTTAGTTGTTATAATGACACCAAATTTGAAAGCCATCTGTGACTTTTCTGTTCTTACTCTGCAACAACCATGGCAATTACAAGTTAAAAAGTAAAATGTATGCAAATTTTAGAATGGAGAATGCGGGCATCGATCCCGCTACCTCTCGCATGCTAAGCGAGCGCTCTACCATTTGAGCTAATTCCCCTGTGTGCTCACTCAGCATCACATTTCAAAAGTAACGTTACTGCTGTCCACACTTTATTTTAAGTCTAATTGCCCATAACATGAGTGTTCAGTTCACTTCTAACTGATGCCTTAACTACACCTAGGGGATGTTTTACACTTCAGGTTGGCATGTTTAGTACTTGAATAGGAGTGATATCACTGTATGTTAACCTAGACTCAGGCCCTACCTAATCTTGGAGATACATTTCTCATGAATAAGTAACCAAGGGAGATACAATTTTTAGGAGTTAGTGCATGTCTAATGCAAGATTAATCACCATATTATGAGAGCCAATGCAATCATCCAGCAAAAAATACTCGTTTTCGCCCAACGTGGGGCTCGAACCCACGACCCTGAGATTAAGAGTCTCATGCTCTACCGACTGAGCTAGCCGGGCTCCCACTCAAATATGGTATGCAGACTCATCATTTTTTATTAAGGAAAACCGTTTCTGGATATTCCTCTGCTCTTGTTTTGCAAGGAACTTCACTTTTATACATCCTTCAGAGGAAAGAATGTCAAGTAAAATAAGACGAAATGAAAATGGAAGGTGTGAAATTTTCATTTTGAGATTGCATAAGAAATCAAATTCCTCTCACGTGCTATAGAATACCTAAACACTTTTGATTAAACCACTTTAGTTGTTATAATGACACCAAATTTGAAAGCCATCTGTGACTTTTCTGTTCTTACTCTGCAACAACCATGGCAATTACAAGTTAAAAAGTAAAATGTATGCAAATTTTAGAATGGAGAATGCGGGCATCGATCCCACTACCTCTCGCATGCTAAGCGAACGCTCTACCATTTGAGCTAATTCCCCTGTGTGCTCACTAAGCATCACATTTCCAAAGTAACGTTACTGCTGTCCACACTTTATTTTAAGTCTAATTGCCCATAACATGAGTGTTCAGTTCACTCTTAACTGATGCCTTAACTACACCTAGGGGATGTTTTACACTTCAGGTTGGCATGTTTAGTACTTGAATAGGAGTGATATCACTGTATGTTAACCTAGACTCAGGCCCTACCTAATCTTGGAGATACATTTCTCATGAATAAGTAACCAAGGGAGATACAATTTTTAGGAGTTAGTGCATGTCTAATGCAAGATTAATCACCATATTATGAGAGCCAATGCAATCATCCAGCAAAAAATACTCATTTTCGCCCAACGTGGGGCTCGAACCCACGACCCTGAGATTAAGAGTCTCATGCTCTACCGACTGAGCTAGCCGGGCTCCCACTCAAATACGGTATGCAGACTCATCATTTTTTATTAAGGAAAACCGTTTCTGGATATTCCTCTGCTCTTGTTTTGCAAGGAACTTCACTTTTATACATCCTTCAGAGGAAAGAATGTCAAGTAAAATAAGACGAAATGAAAATGGAAGGTGTGAAATTTTCATTTTGAGATTGCATAAGAAATCAAATTCCTCTCACGTGCTATAGAATACCTAAACACTTTTGATTAAACCACTTTAGTTGTTATAATGACACCAAATTTGAAAGCCATCTGTGACTTTTCTGTTCTTACTCTGCAACAACCATGGCAATTACAAGTTAAAAAGTAAAATGTTTGCAAATTTTAGAATGGAGAATGCGGGCATCGATCCCGCTACCTCTCGCATGCTAAGCGAGCGCTCTACCATTTGAGCTAATTCCCCTGTGTGCTCACTAAGCATCACATTTCAAAAGTAACGTTACTGCTGTCCACACTTTATTTTAAGTCTAATTGCCCATAACATGAGTGTTCAGTTCACTCCTAACTGATGCCTTAACTACACCTAGGGGATGTTTTACACTTCAGGTTGGCATGTTTAGTACTTGAATAGGAGTGATATCACTGTATGTTAACCTAGACTCAGGCCCTACCTAATCTTGGAGATACATTTCTCATGAATGAGTAACCAAGGGAGATACAATTTTTAGGAGTTAGTGCATGTCTAATGCAAGATTAATCACCATATTATGAGAGCCAATGCTATCATCCAGCAAAAAATACTCGTTTTCGCCCAACGTGGGGCTCGAACCCACGACCCTGAGATTAAGAGTCTCATGCTCTACCGACTGAGCTAGCCGGGCTCCCACTTAAATATGGTATGCAGACTCATCATTTTTTATTAAGGAAAACCGTTTCTGGATATTCCTCTGCTCTTGTTTTGCAAGGAACTTCACTTTTATACATCCTTCAGAGGAAAGAATGTCAAGTTAAATAAGACGAAATGAAAATGGAAGGTGTGAAATTTTCATTTTGAGATTGCATAAGAAATCAAATTCCTCTCACGTGCTATAGAATACCTAAACACTTTTGATTAAACCACTTTAGTTGTTATAATGACACCAAATTTGAAAGCCATCTGTGACTTTTCTGTTCTTACTCTGCAACAACCATGGCAATTACAAGTTAAAAAGTAAAATGTATGCAAATTTTAGAATGGAGAATGCGGGCATCGATCCCGCTACCTCTCGCATGCTAAGCGAGCGCTCTACCATTTGAGCTAATTCCCCTGTGTGCTCACTCAGCATCACATTTCAAAAGTAACGTTACTGCTGTCCACACTTTATTTTAAGTCTAATTGCCCATAACATGAGTGTTCAGTTCACTCCTAACTGATGCCTTAACTACACCTAGGGGATGTTTTACACTTCAGGTTGGCATGTTTAGTACTTGAATAGGAGTGATATCACTGTATGTTAACCTAGACTCAGGCCCTACCTAATCTTGGAGATACATTTCTCATGAATAAGTAACCAAGGGAGATACAATTTTTAGGAGTTAGTGCATGTCTAATGCAAGATTAATCACCATATTATGAGAGCCAATGCAATCATCCAGCAAAAAATACTCGTTTTCGCCCAACGTGGGGCTCGAACCCACGACCCTGAGATTAAGAGTCTCATGCTCTACCGACTGAGCTAGCCGGGCTCCCACTCAAATATGGTATGCAGACTCATCATTTTTTATTAAGGAAAACCGTTTCTGGATATTCCTCTGCTCTTGTTTTGCAAGGAACTTCACTTTTATACATCCTTCAGAGGAAAGAATGTCAAGTAAAATAAGACGAAATGAAAATGGAAGGTGTGAAATTTTCATTTTGAGATTGCATAAGAAATCAAATTCCTCTCACGTGCTATAGAATACCTAAACACTTTTGATTAAACCACTTTAGTTGTTATAATGACACCAAATTTGAAAGCCATCTGTGACTTTTCTGTTCTTACTCTGCAACAACCATGGCAATTACAAGTTAAAAAGTAAAATGTATGCAAATTTTAGAATGGAGAATGCGGGCATCGATCCCACTACCTCTCGCATGCTAAGCGAACGCTCTACCATTTGAGCTAATTCCCCTGTGTGCTCACTAAGCATCACATTTCCAAAGTAACGTTACTGCTGTCCACACTTTATTTTAAGTCTAATTGCCCATAACATGAGTGTTCAGTTCACTCTTAACTGATGCCTTAACTACACCTAGGGGATGTTTTACACTTCAGGTTGGCATGTTTAGTACTTGAATAGGAGTGATATCACTGTATGTTAACCTAGACTCAGGCCCTACCTAATCTTGGAGATACATTTCTCATGAATAAGTAACCAAGGGAGATACAATTTTTAGGAGTTAGTGCATGTCTAATGCAAGATTAATCACCATATTATGAGAGCCAATGCAATCATCCAGCAAAAAATACTCATTTTCGCCCAACGTGGGGCTCGAACCCACGACCCTGAGATTAAGAGTCTCATGCTCTACCGACTGAGCTAGCCGGGCTCCCACTCAAATACGGTATGCAGACTCATCATTTTTTATTAAGGAAAACCGTTTCTGGATATTCCTCTGCTCTTGTTTTGCAAGGAACTTCACTTTTATACATCCTTCAGAGGAAAGAATGTCAAGTAAAATAAGACGAAATGAAAATGGAAGGTGTGAAATTTTCATTTTGAGATTGCATAAGAAATCAAATTCCTCTCACGTGCTATAGAATACCTAAACACTTTTGATTAAACCACTTTAGTTGTTATAATGACACCAAATTTGAAAGCCATCTGTGACTTTTCTGTTCTTACTCTGCAACAACCATGGCAATTACAAGTTAAAAAGTAAAATGTTTGCAAATTTTAGAATGGAGAATGCGGGCATCGATCCCGCTACCTCTCGCATGCTAAGCGAGCGCTCTACCATTTGAGCTAATTCCCCTGTGTGCTCACTAAGCATCACATTTCAAAAGTAACGTTACTGCTGTCCACACTTTATTTTAAGTCTAATTGCCCATAACATGAGTGTTCAGTTCACTCCTAACTGATGCCTTAACTACACCTAGGGGATGTTTTACACTTCAGGTTGGCATGTTTAGTACTTGAATAGGAGTGATATCACTGTATGTTAACCTAGACTCAGGCCCTACCTAATCTTGGAGATACATTTCTCATGAATGAGTAACCAAGGGAGATACAATTTTTAGGAGTTAGTGCATGTCTAATGCAAGATTAATCACCATATTATGAGAGCCAATGCTATCATCCAGCAAAAAATACTCGTTTTCGCCCAACGTGGGGCTCGAACCCACGACCCTGAGATTAAGAGTCTCATGCTCTACCGACTGAGCTAGCCGGGCTCCCACTTAAATATGGTATGCAGACTCATCATTTTTTATTAAGGAAAACCGTTTCTGGATATTCCTCTGCTCTTGTTTTGCAAGGAACTTCACTTTTATACATCCTTCAGAGGAAAGAATGTCAAGTTAAATAAGACGAAATGAAAATGGAAGGTGTGAAATTTTCATTTTGAGATTGCATAAGAAATCAAATTCCTCTCACGTGCTATAGAATACCTAAACACTTTTGATTAAACCACTTTAGTTGTTATAATGACACCAAATTTGAAAGCCATCTGTGACTTTTCTGTTCTTACTCTGCAACAACCATGGCAATTACAAGTTAAAAAGTAAAATGTATGCAAATTTTAGAATGGAGAATGCGGGCATCGATCCCGCTACCTCTCGCATGCTAAGCGAGCGCTCTACCATTTGAGCTAATTCCCCTGTGTGCTCACTCAGCATCACATTTCAAAAGTAACGTTACTGCTGTCCACACTTTATTTTAAGTCTAATTGCCCATAACATGAGTGTTCAGTTCACTCCTAACTGATGCCTTAACTACACCTAGGGGATGTTTTACACTTCAGGTTGGCATGTTTAGTACTTGAATAGGAGTGATATCACTGTATGTTAACCTAGACTCAGGCCCTACCTAATCTTGGAGATACATTTCTCATGAATAAGTAACCAAGGGAGATACAATTTTTAGGAGTTAGTGCATGTCTAATGCAAGATTAATCACCATATTATGAGAGCCAATGCAATCATCCAGCAAAAAATACTCCTTTTCGCCCAACGTGGGGCTCGAACCCACGACCCTGAGATTAAGAGTCTCATGCTCTACCGACTGAGCTAGCCGGGCTCCCACTCAAATATGGTATGCAGACTCATCATTTTTTATTAAGGAAAACCGTTTCTGGATATTCCTCTGCTCTTGTTTTGCAAGGAACTTCACTTTTATACATCCTTCAGAGGAAAGAATGTCAAGTAAAATAAGACGAAATGAAAATGGAAGGTGTGAAATTTTCATTTTGAGATTGCATAAGAAATCAAATTCCTCTCACGTGCTATAGAATACCTAAACACTTTTGATTAAACCACTTTAGTTGTTATAATGACACCAAATTTGAAAGCCATCTGTGACTTTTCTGTTCTTACTCTGCAACAACCATGGCAATTACAAGTTAAAAAGTAAAATGTATGCAAATTTTAGAATGGAGAATGCGGGCATCGATCCCGCTACCTCTCGCATGCTAAGCGAGCGCTCTACCATTTGAGCTAATTCCCCTGTGTGCTCACTAAGCATCACATTTCCAAAGTAACGTTACTGCTGTCCACACTTTATTTTAAGTCTAATTGCCCATAACATGAGTGTTCAGTTCACTCCTAACTGATGCCTTAACTACACCTAGGGGATGTTTTACACTTCAGGTTGGCATGTTTAGTACTTGAATAGGAGTGATATCACTGTATGTTAACCTAGACTCAGGCCCTACCTAATCTTGGAGATACATTTCTCATGAATGAGTAACCAAGGGAGATACAATTTTTAGGAGTTAGTGCATGTCTAATGCAAGATTAATCACCATATTATGAGAGCCAATGCTATCATCCAGCAAAAAATACTCGTTTTCGCCCAACGTGGGGCTCGAAGCCACGACCCTGAGATTAAGAGTCTCATGCTCTACCGACTGAGCTAGCCGGGCTCCCACTTAAATATGGTATGCAGACTCATCATTTTTTATTAAGGAAAACCGTTTCTGGATATTCCTCTGCTCTTGTTTTGCAAGGAACTTCACTTTTATACATCCTTCAGAGGAAAGAATGTCAAGTTAAATAAGACGAAATGAAAATGGAAGGTGTGAAATTTTCATTTTGAGATTGCATAAGAAATCAAATTCCTCTCACGTGCTATAGAATACCTAAACACTTTTGATTAAACCACTTTAGTTGTTATAATGACACCAAATTTGAAAGCCATCTGTGACTTTTCTGTTCTTACTCTGCAACAACCATGGCAATTACAAGTTAAAAAGTAAAATGTATGCAAATTTTAGAATGGAGAATGCGGGCATCGATCCCGCTACCTCTCGCATGCTAAGCGAGCGCTCTACCATTTGAGCTAATTCCCCTGTGTGCTCACTCAGCATCACATTTCAAAAGTAACGTTACTGCTGTCCACACTTTATTTTAAGTCTAATTGCCCATAACATGAGTGTTCAGTTCACTCCTAACTGATGCCTTAACTACACCTAGGGGATGTTTTACACTTCAGGTTGGCATGTTTAGTACTTGAATAGGAGTGATATCACTGTATGTTAACCTAGACTCAGGCCCTACCTAATCTTGGAGATACATTTCTCATGAATAAGTAACCAAGGGAGATACAATTTTTAGGAGTTAGTGCATGTCTAATGCAAGATTAATCACCATATTATGAGAGCCAATGCAATCATCCAGCAAAAAATACTCGTTTTCGCCCAACGTGGGGCTCGAACCCACGACCCTGAGATTAAGAGTCTCATGCTCTACCGACTGAGCTAGCCGGGCTCCCACTTAAATATGGGATGCAGACTCATCATTTTTTATTAAGGAAAACTGTTTCTGGATATTCCTCTGCTCTTGTTTTGCAAGGAACTTCACTTTTATACATCCTTCAGAGGAAAGAATGTCAAGTAAAATAAGACGAAATGAAAATGGAAGGTGTGAAATTTTCATTTTGAGATTGCATAAGAAATCAAATTCCTCTCACGTGCTATAGAATACCTAAACACTTTTGATTAAACCACTTTAGTTGTTATAATGACACCAAATTTGAAAGCCATCTGTGACTTTTCTGTTCTTACTCTGCAACAACCATGGCAATTACAAGTTAAAAAGTAAAATGTATGCAAATTTTAGAATGGAGAATGCGGGCATCGATCCCGCTACCTCTCGCATGCTAAGCGAGCGCTCTACCATTTGAGCTAATTCCCCTGTGTGCTCACTAATCATCACATTTCCAAAGTAACGTTACTGCTGTCCACACTTTATTTTAAGTCTAATTGCCCATAACATGAGTGTTCAGTTCACTCCTAACTGATGCCTTAACTACACCTAGGGGATGTTTTACACTTCAGGTTGGCATGTTTAGTACTTGAATAGGAGTGATTTCACTGTATGTTAACCTAGACTCAGGCCCTACCTAATCTTGGAGATACATTTCTCATGAATAAGTAACCAAGGGAGATACAATTTTTAGGAGTTAGTGCATGTCTAATGCAAGATTAAT
This sequence comes from Triturus cristatus, assembly GCF_964204655.1. Classification (NCBI taxonomy): domain Eukaryota; kingdom Metazoa; phylum Chordata; class Amphibia; order Caudata; family Salamandridae; genus Triturus; species Triturus cristatus. The sequence continues at coordinate 123,012,112 of NC_140585.1, read as the reverse complement.
CACCATATTATGAGAGCCAATGCAATCATCCAGCAAAAAATACTCGTTTTCGCCCAACTTGGGGCTCGAACCCACGACCCTGAGATTAAGAGTCTCATGCTCTACCGACTGAGCTAGCCGGGCTCCCACTCAAATATGGTATGCAGACTCATCATTTTTTATTAAGGAAAACCGTTTCTGGATATTCCTCTGCTCTTGTTTTGCAAGGAACTTCACTTTTATACATCCTTCAGAGGAAAGAATGTCAAGTAAAATAAGACGAAATGAAAATGGAAGGTGTGAAATTTTCATTTTGAGATTGCATAAGAAATCAAATTCCTCTCACGTGCTATAGAATACCTAAACACTTTTGATTAAACCACTTTAGTTGTTATAATGACACCAAATTTGAAAGCCATCTGTGACTTTTCTGTTCTTACTCTGCAACAACCATGGCAATTACAAGTTAAAAAGTAAAATGTATGCAAATTTTAGAATGGAGAATGCGGGCATCGATCCCGCTACCTCTCGCATGCTAAGCGAGCGCTCTACCATTTGAGCTAATTCCCCTGTGTGCTCACTAAGCATCACATTTCCAAAGTAACGTTACTGCTGTCCACACTTTATTTTAAGTCTAATTGCCCATAACATGAGTGTTCAGTTCACTCCTAACTGATGCCTTAACTACACCTAGGGGATGTTTTACACTTCAGGTTGGCATGTTTAGTACTTGAATAGGAGTGATATCACTGTATGTTAACCTAGACTCAGGCCCTACCTAATCTTGGAGATACATTTCTCATGAATGAGTAACCAAGGGAGATACAATTTTTAGGAGTTAGTGCATGTCTAATGCAAGATTAATCACCATATTATGAGAGCCAATGCTATCATCCAGCAAAAAATACTCGTTTTCGCCCAACGTGGGGCTCGAACCCACGACCCTGAGATTAAGAGTCTCATGCTCTACCGACTGAGCTAGCCGGGCTCCCACTTAAATATGGTATGCAGACTCATCATTTTTTATTAAGGAAAACCGTTTCTGGATATTCCTCTGCTCTTGTTTTGCAAGGAACTTCACTTTTATACATCCTTCAGAGGAAAGAATGTCAAGTTAAATAAGACGAAATGAAAATGGAAGGTGTGAAATTTTCATTTTGAGATTGCATAAGAAATCAAATTCCTCTCACGTGCTATAGAATACCTAAACACTTTTGATTAAACCACTTTAGTTGTTATAATGACACCAAATTTGAAAGCCATCTGTGACTTTTCTGTTCTTACTCTGCAACAACCATGGCAATTACAAGTTAAAAAGTAAAATGTATGCAAATTTTAGAATGGAGAATGCGGGCATCGATCCCGCTACCTCTCGCATGCTAAGCGAGCGCTCTACCATTTGAGCTAATTCCCCTGTGTGCTCACTCAGCATCACATTTCAAAAGTAACGTTACTGCTGTCCACACTTTATTTTAAGTCTAATTGCCCATAACATGAGTGTTCAGTTCACTCCTAACTGATGCCTTAACTACACCTAGGGGATGTTTTACACTTCAGGTTGGCATGTTTAGTACTTGAATAGGAGTGATATCACTGTATGTTAACCTAGACTCAGGCCCTACCTAATCTTGGAGATACATTTCTCATGAATAAGTAACCAAGGGAGATACAATTTTTAGGAGTTAGTGCATGTCTAATGCAAGATTAATCACCATATTATGAGAGCCAATGCAATCATCCAGCAAAAAATACTCGTTTTCGCCCAACGTGGGGCTCGAACCCACGACCCTGAGATTAAGAGTCTCATGCTCTACCGACTGAGCTAGCCGGGCTCCCACTTAAATATGGTATGCAGACTCATCATTTTTTATTAAGGAAAACTGTTTCTGGATATTCCTCTGCTCTTGTTTTGCAAGGAACTTCACTTTTATACATCCTTCAGAGGAAAGAATGTCAAGTAAAATAAGACGAAATGAAAATGGAAGGTGTGAAATTTTCATTTTGAGATTGCATAAGAAATCAAATTCCTCTCACGTGCTATAGAATACCTAAACACTTTTGATTAAACCACTTTAGTTGTTATAATGACACCAAATTTGAAAGCCATCTGTGACTTTTCTGTTCTTACTCTGCAACAACCATGGCAATTACAAGTTAAAAAGTAAAATGTATGCAAATTTTAGAATGGAGAATGCGGGCATCGATCCCGCTACCTCTCGCATGCTAAGCGAGCGCTCTACCATTTGAGCTAATTCCCCTGTGTGCTCACTAATCATCACATTTCCAAAGTAACGTTACTGCTGTCCACACTTTATTTTAAGTCTAATTGCCCATAACATGAGTGTTCAGTTCACTCCTAACTGATGCCTTAACTACACCTAGGGGATGTTTTACACTTCAGGTTGGCATGTTTAGTACTTGAATAGGAGTGATATCACTGTATGTTAACCTAGACTCAGGCCCTACCTAATCTTGGAGATACATTTCTCATGAATGAGTAACCAAGGGAGATACAATTTTTAGGAGTTAGTGCATGTCTAATGCAAGATTAATCACCATATTATGAGAGCCAATGCTATCATCCAGCAAAAAATACTCGTTTTCGCCCAACGTGGGGCTCGAACCCACGACCCTGAGATTAAGAGTCTCATGCTCTACCGACTGAGCTAGCCGGGCTCCCACTTAAATATGGTATGCAGACTCATCATTTTTTATCAAGGAAAACCGTTTCTGGATATTCCTCTGCTCTTGTTTTGCAAGGAACTTCACTTTTATACATCCTTCAGAGGAAAGAATGTCAAGTTAAATAAGACGAAATGAAAATGGAAGGTGTGAAATTTTCATTTTGAGATTGCATAAGAAATCAAATTCCTCTCACGTGCTATAGAATACCTAAACACTTTTGATTAAACCACTTTAGTTGTTATAATGACACCAAATTTGAAAGCCATCTGTGACTTTTCTGTTCTTACTCTGCAACAACCATGGCAATTACAAGTTAAAAAGTAAAATGTATGCAAATTTTAGAATGGAGAATGCGGGCATCGATGCCGCTACCTCTCGCATGCTAAGCGAGCGCTCTACCATTTGAGCTAATTCCCCTGTGTGCTCACTAAGCATCACATTTCCAAAGTAACGTTACTGCTGTCCACACTTTATTTTAAGTCTAATTGCCCATAACATGAGTGTTCAGTTCACTCCTAACTGATGCCTTAACTACACCTAGGGGATGTTTTACACTTCAGGTTGGCATGTTTAGTACTTGAATAGGAGTGATATCACTGTATGTTAACCTAGACTCAGGCCCTACCTAATCTTGGAGATACATTTCTCATGAATGAGTAACCAAGGGAGATACAATTTTTAGGAGTTAGTGCATGTCTAATGCAAGATTAATCACCATATTATGAGAGCCAATGCTATCATCCAGCAAAAAATACTCGTTTTCGCCCAACGTGGGGCTCGAACCCACGACCCTGAGATTAAGAGTCTCATGCTCTACCGACTGAGCTAGCCGGGCTCCCACTTAAATATGGTATGCAGACTCATCATTTTTTATTAAGGAAAACTGTTTCTGGATATTCCTCTGCTCTTGTTTTGCAAGGAACTTCACTTTTATACATCCTTCAGAGGAAAGAATGTCAAGTAAAATAAGACGAAATGAAAATGGAAGGTGTGAAATTTTCATTTTGAGATTGCATAAGAAATCAAATTCCTCTCACGTGCTATAGAATACCTAAACACTTTTGATTAAACCACTTTAGTTGTTATAATGACACCAAATTTGAAAGCCATCTGTGACTTTTCTGTTCTTACTCTGCAACAACCATGGCAATTACAAGTTAAAAAGTAAAATGTATGCAAATTTTAGAATGGAGAATGCGGGCATCGATCCCGCTACCTCTCGCATGCTAAGCGAGCGCTCTACCATTTGAGCTAATTCCCCTGTGTGCTCACTCAGCATCACATTTCAAAAGTAACGTTACTGCTGTCCACACTTTATTTTAAGTCTAATTGCCCATAACATGAGTGTTCAGTTCACTCCTAACTGATGCCTTAACTACACCTAGGTGATGTTTTACACTTCAGGTTGGCATGTTTAGTACTTGAATAGGAGTGATATCACTGTATGTTAACCTAGACTCAGGCCCTACCTAATCTTGGAGATACATTTCTCATGAATGAGTAACCAAGGGAGATACAATTTTTAGGAGTTAGTGCATGTCTAATGCAAGATTAATCACCATATTATGAGAGCCAATGCTATCATCCAGCAAAAAATACTCGTTTTCGCCCAACGTGGGGCTCGAACCCACGAACCTGAGATTAAGAGTCTCATGCTCTACCGACTGAGCTAGCCGGGCTCCCACTTAAATATGGTATGCAGACTCATCATTTTTTATTAAGGAAAACCGTTTCTGGATATTCCTCTGCTCTTGTTTTGCAAGGAACTTCACTTTTATACATCCTTCAGAGGAAAGAATGTCAAGTAAAATAAGACGAAATGAAAATGGAAGGTGTGAAATTTTCATTTTGAGATTGCATAAGAAATCAAATTCCTCTCACGTGCTATAGAATACCTAAACACTTTTGATTAAACCACTTTAGTTGTTATAATGACACCAAATTTGAAAGCCATCTGTGACTTTTCTGTTCTTACTCTGCAACAACCATGGCAATTACAAGTTAAAAAGTAAAATGTATGCAAATTTTAGAATGGAGAATGCGGGCATCGATCCCGCTACCTCTCGCATGCTAAGCGAGCGCTCTACCATTTGAGCTAATTCCCCTGTGTGCTCACTAAGCATCACATTTCCAAAGTAACGTTACTGCTGTCCACACTTTATTTTAAGTCTAATTGCCCATAACATGAGTGTTCAGTTCACTCCTAACTGATGCCTTAACTACACCTAGGGGATGTTTTACACTTCAGGTTGGCATGTTTAGTACTTGAATAGGAGTGATATCACTGTATGTTAACCTAGACTCAGGCCCTACCTAATCTTGGAGATACATTTCTCATGAATGAGTAACCAAGGGAGATACAATTTTTAGGAGTTAGTGCATGTCTAATGCAAGATTAATCACCATATTATGAGAGCCAATGCTATCATCCAGCAAAAAATACTCGTTTTCGCCCAACGTGGGGCTCGAACCCACGACCCTGAGATTAAGAGTCTCATGCTCTACCGACTGAGCTAGCCGGGCTCCCACTTAAATATGGTATGCAGACTCATCATTTTTTATTAAGGAAAACCGTTTCTGGATATTCCTCTGCTCTTGTTTTGCAAGGAACTTCACTTTTATACATCCTTCAGAGGAAAGAATGTCAAGTTAAATAAGACGAAATGAAAATGGAAGGTGTGAAATTTTCATTTTGAGATTGCATAAGAAATCAAATTCCTCTCACGTGCTATAGAATACCTAAACACTTTTGATTAAACCACTTTAGTTGTTATAATGACACCAAATTTGAAAGCCATCTGTGACTTTTCTGTTCTTACTCTGCAACAACCATGGCAATTACAAGTTAAAAAGTAAAATGTATGCAAATTTTAGAATGGAGAATGCGGGCATCGATCCCGCTACCTCTCGCATGCTAAGCGAGCGCTCTACCATTTGAGCTAATTCCCCTGTGTGCTCACTCAGCATCACATTTCAAAAGTAACGTTACTGCTGTCCACACTTTATTTTAAGTCTAATTGCCCATAACATGAGTGTTCAGTTCACTCCTAACTGATGCCTTAACTACACCTAGGGGATGTTTTACACTTCAGGTTGGCATGTTTAGTACTTGAATAGGAGTGATATCACTGTATGTTAACCTAGACTCAGGCCCTACCTAATCTTGGAGATACATTTCTCATGAATAAGTAACCAAGGGAGATACAATTTTTAGGAGTTAGTGCATGTCTAATGCAAGATTAATCACCATATTATGAGAGCCAATGCAATCATCCAGCAAAAAATACTCGTTTTCGCCCAACGTGGGGCTCGAACCCACGACCCTGAGATTAAGAGTCTCATGCTCTACCGACTGAGCTAGCCGGGCTCCCACTTAAATATGGTATGCAGACTCATCATTTTTTATTAAGGAAAACTGTTTCTGGATATTCCTCTGCTCTTGTTTTGCAAGGAACTTCACTTTTATACATCCTTCAGAGGAAAGAATGTCAAGTAAAATAAGACGAAATGAAAATGGAAGGTGTGAAATTTTCATTTTGAGATTGCATAAGAAATCAAATTCCTCTCACGTGCTATAGAATACCTAAACACTTTTGATTAAACCACTTTAGTTGTTATAATGACACCAAATTTGAAAGCCATCTGTGACTTTTCTGTTCTTACTCTGCAACAACCATGGCAATTACAAGTTAAAAAGTAAAATGTATGCAAATTTTAGAATGGAGAATGCGGGCATCGATCCCGCTACCTCTCGCATGCTAAGCGAGCGCTCTACCATTTGAGCTAATTCCCCTGTGTGCTCACTAATCATCACATTTCCAAAGTAACGTTACTGCTGTCCACACTTTATTTTAAGTCTAATTGCCCATAACATGAGTGTTCAGTTCACTCCTAACTGATGCCTTAACTACACCTAGGGGATGTTTTACACTTCAGGTTGGCATGTTTAGTACTTGAATAGGAGTGATATCACTGTATGTTAACCTAGACTCAGGCCCTACCTAATCTTGGAGATACATTTCTCATGAATGAGTAACCAAGGGAGATACAATTTTTAGGAGTTAGTGCATGTCTAATGCAAGATTAATCACCATATTATGAGAGCCAATGCTATCATCCAGCAAAAAATACTCGTTTTCGCCCAACGTGGGGCTCGAACCCACGACCCTGAGATTAAGAGTCTCATGCTCTACCGACTGAGCTAGCCGGGCTCCCACTTAAATATGGTATGCAGACTCATCATTTTTTATCAAGGAAAACCGTTTCTGGATATTCCTCTGCTCTTGTTTTGCAAGGAACTTCACTTTTATACATCCTTCAGAGGAAAGAATGTCAAGTTAAATAAGACGAAATGAAAATGGAAGGTGTGAAATTTTCATTTTGAGATTGCATAAGAAATCAAATTCCTCTCACGTGCTATAGAATACCTAAACACTTTTGATTAAACCACTTTAGTTGTTATAATGACACCAAATTTGAAAGCCATCTGTGACTTTTCTGTTCTTACTCTGCAACAACCATGGCAATTACAAGTTAAAAAGTAAAATGTATGCAAATTTTAGAATGGAGAATGCGGGCATCGATCCCGCTACCTCTCGCATGCTAAGCGAGCGCTCTACCATTTGAGCTAATTCCCCTGTGTGCTCACTAAGCATCACATTTCCAAAGTAACGTTACTGCTGTCCACACTTTATTTTAAGTCTAATTGCCCATAACATGAGTGTTCAGTTCACTCCTAACTGATGCCTTAACTACACCTAGGGGATGTTTTACACTTCAGGTTGGCATGTTTAGTACTTGAATAGGAGTGATATCACTGTATGTTAACCTAGACTCAGGCCCTACCTAATCTTGGAGATACATTTCTCATGAATGAGTAACCAAGGGAGATACAATTTTTAGGAGTTAGTGCATGTCTAATGCAAGATTAATCACCATATTATGAGAGCCAATGCTATCATCCAGCAAAAAATACTCGTTTTCGCCCAACGTGGGGCTCGAACCCACGACCCTGAGATTAAGAGTCTCATGCTCTACCGACTGAGCTAGCCGGGCTCCCACTTAAATATGGTATGCAGACTCATCATTTTTTATTAAGGAAAACTGTTTCTGGATATTCCTCTGCTCTTGTTTTGCAAGGAACTTCACTTTTATACATCCTTCAGAGGAAAGAATGTCAAGTAAAATAAGACGAAATGAAAATGGAAGGTGTGAAATTTTCATTTTGAGATTGCATAAGAAATCAAATTCCTCTCACGTGCTATAGAATACCTAAACACTTTTGATTAAACCACTTTAGTTGTTATAATGACACCAAATTTGAAAGCCATCTGTGACTTTTCTGTTCTTACTCTGCAACAACCATGGCAATTACAAGTTAAAAAGTAAAATGTATGCAAATTTTAGAATGGAGAATGCGGGCATCGATCCCGCTACCTCTCGCATGCTAAGCGAGCGCTCTACCATTTGAGCTAATTCCCCTGTGTGCTCACTCAGCATCACATTTCAAAAGTAACGTTACTGCTGTCCACACTTTATTTTAAGTCTAATTGCCCATAACATGAGTGTTCAGTTCACTCCTAACTGATGCCTTAACTACACCTAGGTGATGTTTTACACTTCAGGTTGGCATGTTTAGTACTTGAATAGGAGTGATATCACTGTATGTTAACCTAGACTCAGGCCCTACCTAATCTTGGAGATACATTTCTCATGAATGAGTAACCAAGGGAGATACAATTTTTAGGAGTTAGTGCATGTCTAATGCAAGATTAATCACCATATTATGAGAGCCAATGCTATCATCCAGCAAAAAATACTCGTTTTCGCCCAACGTGGGGCTCGAACCCACGAACCTGAGATTAAGAGTCTCATGCTCTACCGACTGAGCTAGCCGGGCTCCCACTTAAATATGGTATGCAGACTCATCATTTTTTATTAAGGAAAACCGTTTCTGGATATTCCTCTGCTCTTGTTTTGCAAGGAACTTCACTTTTATACATCCTTCAGAGGAAAGAATGTCAAGTAAAATAAGACGAAATGAAAATGGAAGGTGTGAAATTTTCATTTTGAGATTGCATAAGAAATCAAATTCCTCTCACGTGCTATAGAATACCTAAACACTTTTGATTAAACCACTTTAGTTGTTATAATGACACCAAATTTGAAAGCCATCTGTGACTTTTCTGTTCTTACTCTGCAACAACCATGGCAATTACAAGTTAAAAAGTAAAATGTATGCAAATTTTAGAATGGAGAATGCGGGCATCGATCCCGCTACCTCTCGCATGCTAAGCGAGCGCTCTACCATTTGAGCTAATTCCCCTGTGTGCTCCCTAAGCATCACATTTCCAAAGTAACGTTACTGCTGTCCACACTTTATTTTAAGTCTAATTGCCCATAACATGAGTGTTCAGTTCACTCCTAACTGATGCCTTAACTACACCTAGGGGATGTTTTACACTTCAGGTTGGCATGTTTAGTACTTGAATAGGAGTGATATCACTGTATGTTAACCTAGACTCAGGCCCTACCTAATCTTGGAGATACATTTCTCATGAATGAGTAACCAAGGGAGATACAATTTTTAGGAGTTAGTGCATGTCTAATGCAAGATTAATCACCATATTATGAGAGCCAATGCTATCATCCAGCAAAAAATACTCGTTTTCGCCCAACGTGGGGCTCGAACCCACGACCCTGAGATTAAGAGTCTCATGCTCTACCGACTGAGCTAGCCGGGCTCCCACTTAAATATGGTATGCAGACTCATCATTTTTTATTAAGGAAAACCGTTTCTGGATATTCCTCTGCTCTTGTTTTGCAAGGAACTTCACTTTTATACATCCTTCAGAGGAAAGAATGTCAAGTAAAATAAGACGAAATGAAAATGGAAGGTGTGAAATTTTCATTTTGAGATTGCATAAGAAATCAAATTCCTCTCACGTGCTATAGAATACCTAAACACTTTTGATTAAACCACTTTAGTTGTTATAATGACACCAAATTTGAAAGCCATCTGTGACTTTTCTGTTCTTACTCTGCAACAACCATGGCAATTACAAGTTAAAAAGTAAAATGTATGCAAATTTTAGAATGGAGAATGCGGGCATCGATCCCGCTACCTCTCGCATGCTAAGCGAGCGCTCTACCATTTGAGCTAATTCCCCTGTGTGCTCACTCAGCATCACATTTCAAAAGTAACGTTACTGCTGTCCACACTTTATTTTAAGTCTAATTGCCCATAACATGAGTGTTCAGTTCACTCCTAACTGATGCCTTAACTACACCTAGGGGATGTTTTACACTTCAGGTTGGCATGTTTAGTACTTGAATAGGAGTGATATCACTGTATGTTAACCTAGACTCAGGCCCTACCTAATCTTGGAGATACATTTCTCATGAATGAGTAACCAAGGGAGATACAATTTTTAGGAGTTAGTGCATGTCTAATGCAAGATTAATCACCATATTATGAGAGCCAATGCTATCATCCAGCAAAAAATACTCGTTTTCGCCCAACGTGGGGCTCGAAGCCACGACCCTGAGATTAAGAGTCTCATGCTCTACCGACTGAGCTAGCCGGGCTCCCACTTAAATATGGTATGCAGACTCATCATTTTTTATTAAGGAAAACCGTTTCTGGATATTCCTCTGCTCTTGTTTTGCAAGGAACTTCACTTTTATACATCCTTCAGAGGAAAGAATGTCAAGTTAAATAAGACGAAATGAAAATGGAAGGTGTGAAATTTTCATTTTGAGATTGCATAAGAAATCAAATTCCTCTCACGTGCTATAGAATACCTAAACACTTTTGATTAAACCACTTTAGTTGTTATAATGACACCAAATTTGAAAGCCATCTGTGACTTTTCTGTTCTTACTCTGCAACAACCATGGCAATTACAAGTTAAAAAGTAAAATGTATGCAAATTTTAGAATGGAGAATGCGGGCATCGATCCCGCTACCTCTCGCATGCTAAGCGAGCGCTCTACCATTTGAGCTAATTCCCCTGTGTGCTCACTCAGCATCACATTTCAAAAGTAACGTTACTGCTGTCCACACTTTATTTTAAGTCTAATTGCCCATAACATGAGTGTTCAGTTCACTCCTAACTGATGCCTTAACTACACCTAGGGGATGTTTTACACTTCAGGTTGGCATGTTTAGTACTTGAATAGGAGTGATATCACTGTATGTTAACCTAGACTCAGGCCCTACCTAATCTTGGAGATACATTTCTCATGAATAAGTAACCAAGGGAGATACAATTTTTAGGAGTTAGTGCATGTCTAATGCAAGATTAATCACCATATTATGAGAGCCAATGCAATCATCCAGCAAAAAATACTCGTTTTCGCCCAACGTGGGGCTCGAACACACGACCCTGAGATTAAGAGTCTCATGCTCTACCGACTGAGCTAGCCGGGCTCCCACTCAAATATGGTATGCAGACTCATCATTTTTTATTAAGGAAAACCGTTTCTGGATATTCCTCTGCTCTTGTTTTGCAAGGAACTTCACTTTTATACATCCTTCAGAGGAAAGAATGTCAAGTAAAATAAGACGAAATGAAAATGGAAGGTGTGAAATTTTCATTTTGAGATTGCATAAGAAATCAAATTCCTCTCACGTGCTATAGAATACCTAAACACTTTTGATTAAACCACTTTAGTTGTTATAATGACACCAAATTTGAAAGCCATCTGTGACTTTTCTGTTCTTACTCTGCAACAACCATGGCAATTACAAGTTAAAAAGTAAAATGTATGCAAATTTTAGAATGGAGAATGCGGGCATCGATCCCGCTACCTCTCGCATGCTAAGCGAGCGCTCTACCATTTGAGCTAATTCCCCTGTGTGCTCACTAATCATCACATTTCCAAAGTAACGTTACTGCTGTCCACACTTTATTTTAAGTCTAATTGCCCATAACATGAGTGTTCAGTTCACTCCTAACTGATGCCTTAACTACACCTAGGGGATGTTTTACACTTCAGGTTGGCATGTTTAGTACTTGAATAGGAGTGATATCACTGTATGTTAACCTAGACTCAGGCCCTACCTAATCTTGGAGATACATTTCTCATGAATGAGTAACCAAGGGAGATACAATTTTTAGGAGTTAGTGCATGTCTAATGCAAGATTAATCACCATATTATGAGAGCCAATGCTATCATCCAGCAAAAAATACTCGTTTTCGCCCAACATGGGGCTCGAACCCACGACCCTGAGATTAAGAGTCTCATGCTCTACCGACTGAGCTAGCCGGGCTCCCACTTAAATATGGTATGCAGACTCATCATTTTTTATTAAGGAAAACCGTTTCTGGATATTCCTCTGCTCTTGTTTTGCAAGGAACTTCACTTTTATACATCCTTCAGAGGAAAGAATGTCAAGTTAAATAAGACAAAATGAAAATGGAAGGTGTGAAATTTTCATTTTGAGATTGCATAAGAAATCAAATTCCTCTCACGTGCTATAGAATACCTAAACACTTTTGATTAAACCACTTTAGTTGTTATAATGACACCAAATTTGAAAGCCATCTGTGACTTTTCTGTTCTTACTCTGCAACAACCATGGCAATTACAAGTTAAAAAGTAAAATGTATGCAAATTTTAGAATGGAGAATGCGGGCATCGATCCCGCTACCTCTCGCATGCTAAGCGAGCGCTCTACCATTTGAGCTAATTCCCCTGTGTGCTCACTCAGCATCACATTTCAAAAGTAACGTTACTGCTGTCCACACTTTATTTTAAGTCTAATTGCCCATAACATGAGTGTTCAGTTCACTCCTAACTGATGCCTTAACTACACCTAGGGGATGTTTTACACTTCAGGTTGGCATGTTTAGTACTTGAATAGGAGTGATATCACTGTATGTTAACCTAGACTCAGGCCCTACCTAATCTTGGAGATACATTTCTCATGAATAAGTAACCAAGGGAGATACAATTTTTAGGAGTTAGTGCATGTCTAATGCAAGATTAATCACCATATTATGAGAGCCAATGCAATCATCCAGCAAAAAATACTCGTTTTCGCCCAACGTGGGGCTCGAACCCACGACCCTGAGATTAAGAGTCTCATGCTCTACCGACTGAGCTAGCCGGGCTCCCACTCAAATATGGTATGCAGACTCATCATTTTTTATTAAGGAAAACCGTTTCTGGATATTCCTCTGCTCTTGTTTTGCAAGGAACTTCACTTTTATACATCCTTCAGAGGAAAGAATGTCAAGTAAAATAAGACGAAATGAAAATGGAAGGTGTGAAATTTTCATTTTGAGATTGCATAAGAAATCAAATTCCTCTCACGTGCTATAGAATACCTAAACACTTTTGATTAAACCACTTTAGTTGTTATAATGACACCAAATTTGAAAGCCATCTGTCACTTTTCTGTTCTTACTCTGCAACAACCATGGCAATTACAAGTTAAAAAGTAAAATGTATGCAAATTTTAGAATGGAGAATGCGGGCATCGATCCCGCTACCTCTCGCATGCTAAGCGAGCGCTCTACCATTTGAGCTAATTCCCCTGTGTGCTCACTAAGCATCACATTTCCAAAGTAACGTTACTGCTGTCCACACTTTATTTTAAGTCTAATTGCCCATAACATGAGTGTTCAGTTCACTCCTAACTGATGCCTTAACTACAACTAGGGGATGTTTTACACTTCAGGTTGGCATGTTTAGTACTTGAATAGGAGTGATATCACTGTATGTTAACCTAGACTCAGGCCCTACCTAATCTTGGAGATACATTTCTCATGAATGAGTAACCAAGGGAGATACAATTTTTAGGAGTTAGTGCATGTCTAATGCAAGATTAATCACCATATTATGAGAGCCAATGCTATCATCCAGCAAAAAACTACTCGTTTTCGCCCAACGTGAGGCTCGAACCCACGACCCTGAGATTAAGAGTCTCATGCTCTACCGACTGAGCTAGCCGGGCTCCCACTCAAATATGGTATGCAGACTCATCATTTTTTATTAAGGAAAACCGTTTCTGGATATTCCTCTGCTCTTGTTTTGCAAGGAACTTCACTTTTATACATCCTTCAGAGGAAAGAATGTCAAGTTAAATAAGACGAAATGAAAATGGAAGGTGTGAAATTTTCATTTTGAGATTGCATAAGAAATCAAATTCCTCTCACGTGCTATAGAATACCTAAACACTTTTGATTAAACCACTTTAGTTGTTATAATGACACCAAATTTGAAAGCCATCTGTGACTTTTCTGTTCTTACTCTGCAACAACCATGGCAATTACAAGTTAAAAAGTAAAATGTATGCAAATTTTAGAATGGAGAATGCGGGCATCGATCCCGCTACCTCTCGCATGCTAAGCGAGCGCTCTACCATTTGAGCTAATTCCCCTGTGTGCTCACTCAGCATCACATTTCAAAAGTAACGTTACTGCTGTCCACACTTTATTTTAAGTCTAATTGCCCATAACATGAGTGTTCAGTTCACTCCTAACTGATGCCTTAACTACACCTAGGTGATGTTTTACACTTCAGGTTGGCATGTTTAGTACTTGAATAGGAGTGATATCACTGTATGTTAACCTAGACTCAGGCCCTACCTAATCTTGGAGATACATTTCTCATGAATGAGTAACCAAGGGAGATACAATTTTTAGGAGTTAGTGCATGTCTAATGCAAGATTAATCACCATATTATGAGAGCCAATGCTATCATCCAGCAAAAAATACTTGTTTTCACCCAACGTGGGGCTCGAACCCACGACCCTGAGATTAAGAGTCTCATGCTCTACCGACTGAGCTAGCCGGGCTCCCACTTAAATATGGTATGCAGACTCATCATTTTTTATTAAGGAAAACTGTTTCTGGATATTCCTCTGCTCTTGTTTTGCAAGGAACTTCACTTTTATACATCCTTCAGAGGAAAGAATGTCAAGTAAAATAAGACGAAATGAAAATGGAAGGTGTGAAATTTTCATTTTGAGATTGCATAAGAAATCAAATTCCTCTCACGTGCTATAGAATACCTAAACACTTTTGATTAAACCACTTTAGTTGTTATAATGACACCAAATTTGAAAGCCATCTGTGACTTTTCTGTTCTTACTCTGCAACAACCATGGCAATTACAAGTTAAAAAGTAAAATGTATGCAAATTTTAGAATGGAGAATGCGGGCATCGATCCCGCTACCTCTCGCATGCTAAGCGAGCGCTCTACCATTTGAGCTAATTCCCCTGTGTGCTCACTGAGCATCACATTTCAAAAGTAACGTTACTGCTGTCCACACTTTATTTTAAGTCTAATTGCCCATAACATGAGTGTTCAGTTCACTCCTAACTGATGCCTTAACTACACCTAGGGGATGTTTTACACTTCAGGTTGGCATGTTTAGTACTTGAATAGGAGTGATATCACTGTATGTTAACCTAGACTCAGGCCCTACCTAATCTTGGAGATACATTTCTCATGAATAAGTAACCAAGGGAGATACAATTTTTAGGAGTTAGTGCATGTCTAATGCAAGATTAATCACCATATTATGAGAGCCAATGCTATCATCCAGCAAAAAATACTGGTTTTCGCCCAACGTGGGGCTCGAACCCACGACCCTGAGATTAAGAGTCTCATGCTCTACCGACTGAGCTAGCCGGGCTCCCACTTAAATATGGTATGCAGACTCATCATTTTTTATTAAGGAAAACTGTTTCTGGATATTCCTCTGCTCTTGCTTTGCAAGGAACTTCACTTTTATACATCCTTCAGAGGAAAGAATGTCAAGTAAAATAAGACGAAATGAAAATGGAAGGTGTGAAATTTTCATTTTGAGATTGCATAAGAAATCAAATTCCTCTCACGTGCTATAGAATACCTAAACACTTTTGATTAAACCACTTTAGTTGTTATAATGACACCAAATTTGAAAGCCATCTGTCACTTTTCTGTTCTTACTCTGCAACAACCATGGCAATTACAAGTTAAAAAGTAAAATGTATGCAAATTTTAGAATGGAGAATGCGGGCATCGATCCCGCTACCTCTCGCATGCTAAGCGAGCGCTCTACCATTTGAGCTAATTCCCCTGTGTGCTCACTCAGCATCACATTTCAAAAGTAACGTTACTGCTGTCCACACTTTATTTTAAGTCTAATTGCCCATAACATGAGTGTTCAGTTCACTCCTAACTGATGCCTTAACTACACCTAGGGGATGTTTTACACTTCAGGTTGGCATGTTTAGTACTTGAATAGGAGTGATATCACTGCATGTTAACCTAGACTCAGGCCCTACCTAATCTTGGAGATACATTTCTCATGAATGAGTAACCAAGGGAGATACAATTTTTAGGAGTTAGTGCATGTCTAATGCAAGATTAATCACCATATTATGAGAGCCAATGCTATCATCCAGCAAAAAATACTTGTTTTCGCCCAACGTGGGGCTCGAACCCACGACCCTGAGATTAAGAGTCTCATGCTCTACCGACTGAGCTAGCCGGGCTCCCACTTAAATATGGTATGCAGACTCATCATTTTTTATTAAGGAAAACTGTTTCTGGATATTCCTCTGCTCTTGTTTTGCAAGGAACTTCACTTTTATACATCCTTCAGAGGAAAGAATGTCAAGTAAAATAAGACGAAATGAAAATGGAAGGTGTGAAATTTTCATTTTGAGATTGCATAAGAAATCAAATTCCTCTCACGTGCTATAGAATACCTAAACACTTTTGATTAAACCACTTTAGTTGTTATAATGACACCAAATTTGAAAGCCATCTGTGACTTTTCTGTTCTTACTCTGCAACAACCATGGCAATTACAAGTTAAAAAGTAAAATGTATGCAAATTTTAAAATGGAGAATGCGGGCATCGATCCCGCTACCTCTCGCATGCTAAGCGAGCGCTCTACCATTTGAGCTAATTCCCCTGTGTGCTCACTCAGCATCACATTTCAAAAGTAACGTTACTGCTGTCCACACTTTATTTTAAGTCTAATTGCCCATAACATGAGTGTTCAGTTCACTCCTAACTGATGCCTTAACTACACCTAGGGGATGTTTTACACTTCAGGTTGGCATGTTTAGTACTTGAATAGGAGTGATATCACTGTATGTTAACCTAGACTCAGGCCCTACCTAATCTTGGAGATACATTTCTCATGAATGAGTAACCAAGGGAGATACAATTTTTAGGAGTTAGTGCATGTCTAATGCAAGATTAATCACCATATTATGAGAGCCAATGCTATCATCCAGCAAAAAATACTCGTTTTCGCCCAACGTGGGGCTCGAACCCACGACCATGAGATTAAGAGTCTCATGCTCTACCGACTGAGCTAGCCGGGCTCCCACTTAAATATGGTATGCAGACTCATCATTTTTTATTAAGGAAAACTGTTTCTGGATATTCCTCTGCTCTTGTTTTGCAAGGAACTTCACTTTTATACATCCTTCAGAGGAAAGAATGTCAAGTAAAATAAGACGAAATGAAAATGGAAGGTGTGAAATTTTCATTTTGAGATTGCATAAGAAATCAAATTCCTCTCACGTGCTATAGAATACCTAAACACTTTTGATTAAACCACTTTAGTTGTTATAATGACACCAAATTTGAAAGCCATCTGTGACTTTTCTGTTCTTACTCTGCAACAACCATGGCAATTACAAGTTAAAAAGTAAAATGTATGCAAATTTTAGAATGGAGAATGCGGGCATCGATCCCGCTACCTCTCGCATGCTAAGCGAGCGCTCTACCATTTGAGCTAATTCCCCTGTGTGCTCACTCAGCATCACATTTCAAAAGTAACGTTACTGCTGTCCACACTTTATTTTAAGTCTAATTGCCCATAACATGAGTGTTCAGTTCACTCCTAACTGATGCCTTAACTACACCTAGGGGATGTTTTACACTTCAGGTTGGCATGTTTAGTACTTGAATAGGAGTGATATCACTGTATGTTAACCTAGACTCAGGCCCTACCTAATCTTGGAGATACATTTCTCATGAATGAGTAACCAAGGGAGATACAATTTTTAGGAGTTAGTGCATGTCTAATGCAAGATTAATCACCATATTATGAGAGCCAATGCAATCATCCAGCAAAAAATACTCGTTTTCGCCCAACGTGGGGCTCGAACCCACGACCCTGATATTAAGAGTCTCATGCTCTACCGACTGAGCTAGCCGGGCTCCCACTTAAATATGGTATGCAGACTCATCATTTTTTATTAAGGAAAACCGTTTCTGGATATTCCTCTGCTCTTGTTTTGCAAGGAACTTCACTTTCATACATCCTTCAGAGGAAAGAATGTCAAGTAAAATAAGACGAAATGAAAATGGAAGGTGTGAAATTTTCATTTTGAGATTGCATAAGAAATCAAATTCCTCTCACGTGCTATAGAATACCTAAACACTTTTGATTAAACCACTTTAGTTGTTATAATGACACCAAATTTGAAAGCCATCTGTGACTTTTCTGTTCTTACTCTGCAACAACCATGGCAATTACAAGTTAAAAAGTAAAATGTATGCAAATTTTAGAATGGAGAATGCGGGCATCGATCCCGCTACCTCTCGTATGCTAAGCGAGCGCTCTACCATTTGAGCTAATTCCCCTGTGTGCTCACTCAGCATCACATTTCAAAAGTAACGTTACTGCTGTCCACACTGTATTTTAAGTCTAATTGCCCATAACATGAGTGTTCAGTTCACTCCTAACTGATGCCTTAACTACACCTAGGGGATGTTTTACACTTCAGGTTGGCATGTTTAGTACTTGAATAGGAGTGATATCACTGTATGTTAACCTAGACTCAGGCCCTACCTAATCTTGGAGATACATTTCTCATGAATGAGTAACCAAGGGAGATACAATTTTTAGGAGTTAGTGCATGTCTAATGCAAGATTAATCACCATATTATGAGAGCCAATGCTATCATCCAGCAAAAAATACTCGTTTTCGCCCAACGTGGGGCTCGAACCCACGACCCTGAGATTAAGAGTTATGGTATGCAGACTCATCATTTTTTATTAAGGAAAACTGTTTCTGGATATTCCTCTGCTCTTGTTTTGCAAGGAACTTCACTTTTATACATCCTTCAGAGGAAAGAATGTCAAGTAAAATAAGACGAAATGAAAATGGAAGGTGTGAAATTTTCATTTTGAGATTGCATAAGAAATCAAATTCCTCTCACATGCTATAGAATACCTAAACACTTTTGATTAAACCACTTTAGTTGTTATAATGACCGCAAATTTGAAAGCCATCTGTGACTTTTCTGTTCTTACTCTGCAACAACCATGGCAATTACAAGTTAAAAAGTAAAATGTATGCAAATTTTAGAATGGAGAATGCGGGCATCGATCCCGCTACATCTCGCATGCTAAGCGAGCGCTCTACCATTTGAGCTAATTCCCCTGTGTGCTCACTCAGCATCACATTTCAAAAGTAACGTTACTGCTGTCCACACTTTATTTTAAGTCTAATTGCCCATAACATGAGTGTTCAGTTCACTCCTAACTGATGCCTTAACTACACCTAGGGGATGTTTTACACTTCAGGTTGGCATGTTTAGTACTTGAATAGGAGTGATATCACTGTATGTTAACCTAGACTCAGGCCCTACCTAATCTTGGAGATACATTTCTCATGAATGAGTAACCAAGGGAGATACAATTTTTAGGAGTTAGTGCATGTCTAATGCAAGATTAATCACCATATTATGAGAGCCAATGCAATCATCCAGCAAAAAATACTCGTTTTCGCCCAACGTGGGGCTCGAACCCACGACCCTGATATTAAGAGTCTCATGCTCTACCGACTGAGCTAGCCGGGCTCCCACTTAAATATGGTATGCAGACTCATCATTTTTTATTAAGGAAAACCGTTTCTGGATATTCCTCTGCTCTTGTTTTGCAAGGAACTTCACTTTTATACATCCTTCAGAGGAAAGAATGTCAAGTAAAATAAGACGAAATGAAAATGGAAGGTGTGAAATTTTCATTTTGAGATTGCATAAGAAATCAAATTCCTCTCACGTGCTATAGAATACCTAAACACTTTTGATTAAACCACTTTAGTTGTTATAATGACACCAAATTTGAAAGCCATCTGTGACTTTTCTGTTCTTACTCTGCAACAACCATGGCAATTACAAGTTAAAAAGTAAAATGTATGCAAATTTTAGAATGGAGAATGCGGGCATCGATCCCGCTACCTCTCGTATGCTAAGCGAGCGCTCTACCATTTGAGCTAATTCCCCTGTGTGCTCACTCAGCATCACATTTCAAAAGTAACGTTACTGCTGTCCACACTGTATTTTAAGTCTAATTGCCCATAACATGAGTGTTCAGTTCACTCCTAACTGATGCCTTAACTACACCTAGGGGATGTTTTACACTTCAGGTTGGCATGTTTAGTACTTGAATAGGAGTGATATCACTGTATGTTAACCTAGACTCAGGCCCTACCTAATCTTGGAGATACATTTCTCATGAATGAGTAACCAAGGGAGATACAATTTTTAGGAGTTAGTGCATGTCTAATGCAAGATTAATCACCATATTATGAGAGCCAATGCTATCATCCAGCAAAAAATACTCGTTTTCGCCCAACGTGGGGCTCGAACCCACGACCCTGAGATTAAGAGTTATGGTATGCAGACTCATCATTTTTTATTAAGGAAAACTGTTTCTGGATATTCCTCTGCTCTTGTTTTGCAAGGAACTTCACTTTTATACATCCTTCAGAGGAAAGAATGTCAAGTAAAATAAGACGAAATGAAAATGGAAGGTGTGAAATTTTCATTTTGAGATTGCATAAGAAATCAAATTCCTCTCACATGCTATAGAATACCTAAACACTTTTGATTAAACCACTTTAGTTGTTATAATGACCGCAAATTTGAAAGCCATCTGTGACTTTTCTGTTCTTACTCTGCAACAACCATGGCAATTACAAGTTAAAAAGTAAAATGTATGCAAATTTTAGAATGGAGAATGCGGGCATCGATCCCGCTACATCTCGCATGCTAAGCGAGCGCTCTACCATTTGAGCTAATTCCCCTGTGTGCTCACTCAGCATCACATTTCAAAAGTAACGTTACTGCTGTCCACACTTTATTTTAAGTCTAATTGCCCATAACATGAGTGTTCAGTTCACTCCTAACTGATGCCTTAACTACACCTAGGGGATGTTTTACACTTCAGGTTGGCATGTTTAGTACTTGAATAGGAGTGATATCACTGTATGTTAACCTAGACTCAGGCCCTACCTAATCTTGGAGATACATTTCTCATGAATGAGTAACCAAGGGAGATACAATTTTTAGGAGTTAGTGCATGTCTAATGCAAGATTAATCACCATATTATGAGAGCCAATGCAATCATCCAGCAAAAAATACTCGTTTTCGCCCAACGTGGGGCTCGAACCCACGACCCTGATATTAAGAGTCTCATGCTCTACCGACTGAGCTAGCCGGGCTCCCACATAAATATGGTATGCAGACTCATCATTTTTTATTAAGGAAAACCGTTTCTGGATATTCCTCTGCTCTTGTTTTGCAAGGAACTTCACTTTTATACATCCTTCAGAGGAAAGAATGTCAAGTAAAATAAGACGAAATGAAAATGGAAGGTGTGAAATTTTCATTTTGAGATTGCATAAGAAATCAAATTCCTCTCACGTGCTATAGAATACCTAAACACTTTTGATTAAACCACTTTAGTTGTTATAATGACACCAAATTTGAAAGCCATCTGTGACTTTTCTGTTCTTACTCTGCAACAACCATGGCAATTACAAGTTAAAAAGTAAAATGTATGCAAATTTTAGAATGGAGAATGCGGGCATCGATCCCGCTACCTCTCGTATGCTAAGCGAGCGCTCTACCATTTGAGCTAATTCCCCTGTGTGCTCACTCAGCATCACATTTCAAAAGTAACGTTACTGCTGTCCACACTGTATTTTAAGTCTAATTGCCCATAACATGAGTGTTCAGTTCACTCCTAACTGATGCCTTAACTACACCTAGGGGATGTTTTACACTTCAGGTTGGCATGTTTAGTACTTGAATAGGAGTGATATCACTGTATGTTAACCTAGACTCAGGCCCTACCTAATCTTGGAGATACATTTCTCATGAATGAGTAACCAAGGGAGATACAATTTTTAGGAGTTAGTGCATGTCTAATGCAAGATTAATCACCATATTATGAGAGCCAATGCTATCATCCAGCAAAAAATACTCGTTTTCGCCCAACGTGGGGCTCGAACCCACGACCCTGAGATTAAGAGTTATGGTATGCAGACTCATCATTTTTTATTAAGGAAAACTGTTTCTGGATATTCCTCTGCTCTTGTTTTGCAAGGAACTTCACTTTTATACATCCTTCAGAGGAAAGAATGTCAAGTAAAATAAGACGAAATGAAAATGGAAGGTGTGAAATTTTCATTTTGAGATTGCATAAGAAATCAAATTCCTCTCACATGCTATAGAATACCTAAACACTTTTGATTAAACCACTTTAGTTGTTATAATGACCGCAAATTTGAAAGCCATCTGTGACTTTTCTGTTCTTACTCTGCAACAACCATGGCAATTACAAGTTAAAAAGTAAAATGTATGCAAATTTTAGAATGGAGAATGCGGGCATCGATCCCGCTACATCTCGCATGCTAAGCGAGCGCTCTACCATTTGAGCTAATTCCCCTGTGTGCTCACTCAGCATCACATTTCAAAAGTAACGTTACTGCTGTCCACACTTTATTTTAAGTCTAATTGCCCATAACATGAGTGTTCAGTTCACTCCTAACTGATGCCTTAACTACACCTAGGGGATGTTTTACACTTCAGGTTGGCATGTTTAGTACTTGAATAGGAGTGATATCACTGTATGTTAACCTAGACTCAGGCCCTACCTAATCTTGGAGATACATTTCTCATGAATGAGTAACCAAGGGAGATACAATTTTTAGGAGTTAGTGCATGTCTAATGCAAGATTAATCACCATATTATGAGAGCCAATGCAATCATCCAGCAAAAAATACTCGTTTTCGCCCAACGTGGGGCTCGAACCCACGACCCTGATATTAAGAGTCTCATGCTCTACCGACTGAGCTAGCCGGGCTCCCACTTAAATATGGTATGCAGACTCATCATTTTTTATTAAGGAAAACCGTTTCTGGATATTCCTCTGCTCTTGTTTTGCAAGGAACTTCACTTTTATACATCCTTCAGAGGAAAGAATGTCAAGTAAAATAAGACGAAATGAAAATGGAAGGTGTGAAATTTTCATTTTGAGATTGCATAAGAAATCAAATTCCTCTCACGTGCTATAGAATACCTAAACACTTTTGATTAAACCACTTTAGTTGTTATAATGACCGCAAATTTGAAAGCCATCTGTGACTTTTCTGTTCTTACTCTGCAACAACCATGGCAATTACAAGTTAAAAAGTAAAATGTATGCAAATTTTAGAATGGAGAATGCGGGCATCGATCCCGCTACATCTCGCATGCTAAGCGAGCGCTCTACCATTTGAGCTAATTCCCCTGTGTGCTCACTCAGCATCACATTTCAAAAGTAACGTTACTGCTGTCCACACTTTATTTTAAGTCTAATTGCCCATAACATGAGTGTTCAGTTCACTCCTAACTGATGCCTTAACTACACCTAGGGGATGTTTTACACTTCAGGTTGGCATGTTTAGTACTTGAATAGGAGTGATATCACTGTATGTTAACCTAGACTCAGGCCCTACCTAATCTTGGAGATACATTTCTCATGAATGAGTAACCAAGGGAGATACAATTTTTAGGAGTTAGTGCATGTCTAATGCAAGATTAATCACCATATTATGAGAGCCAATGCAATCATCCAGCAAAAAATACTCGTTTTCGCCCAACGTGGGGCTCGAACCCACGACCCTGATATTAAGAGTCTCATGCTCTACCGACTGAGCTAGCCGGGCTCCCACTTAAATATGGTATGCAGACTCATCATTTTTTATTAAGGAAAACCGTTTCTGGATATTCCTCTGCTCTTGTTTTGCAAGGAACTTCACTTTTATACATCCTTCAGAGGAAAGAATGTCAAGTAAAATAAGACGAAATGAAAATGGAAGGTGTGAAATTTTCATTTTGAGATTGCATAAGAAATCAAATTCCTCTCACGTGCTATAGAATACCTAAACACTTTTGATTAAACCACTTTAGTTGTTATAATGACACCAAATTTGAAAGCCATCTGTGACTTTTCTGTTCTTACTCTGCAACAACCATGGCAATTACAAGTTAAAAAGTAAAATGTATGCAAATTTTAGAATGGAGAATGCGGGCATCGATCCCGCTACCTCTCGTATGCTAAGCGAGCGCTCTACCATTTGAGCTAATTCCCCTGTGTGCTCACTCAGCATCACATTTCAAAAGTAACGTTACTGCTGTCCACACTGTATTTTAAGTCTAATTGCCCATAACATGAGTGTTCAGTTCACTCCTAACTGATGCCTTAACTACACCTAGGGGATGTTTTACACTTCAGGTTGGCATGTTTAGTACTTGAATAGGAGTGATATCACTGTATGTTAACCTAGACTCAGGCCCTACCTAATCTTGGAGATACATTTCTCATGAATGAGTAACCAAGGGAGATACAATTTTTAGGAGTTAGTGCATGTCTAATGCAAGATTAATCACCATATTATGAGAGCCAATGCTATCATCCAGCAAAAAATACTCGTTTTCGCCCAACGTGGGGCTCGAACCCACGACCCTGAGATTAAGAGTTATGGTATGCAGACTCATCATTTTTTATTAAGGAAAACTGTTTCTGGATATTCCTCTGCTCTTGTTTTGCAAGGAACTTCACTTTTATACATCCTTCAGAGGAAAGAATGTCAAGTAAAATAAGACGAAATGAAAATGGAAGGTGTGAAATTTTCATTTTGAGATTGCATAAGAAATCAAATTCCTCTCACATGCTATAGAATACCTAAACACTTTTGATTAAACCACTTTAGTTGTTATAATGACCGCAAATTTGAAAGCCATCTGTGACTTTTCTGTTCTTACTCTGCAACAACCATGGCAATTACAAGTTAAAAAGTAAAATGTATGCAAATTTTAGAATGGAGAATGCGGGCATCGATCCCGCTACATCTCGCATGCTAAGCGAGCGCTCTACCATTTGAGCTAATTCCCCTGTGTGCTCACTCAGCATCACATTTCAAAAGTAACGTTACTGCTGTCCACACTTTATTTTAAGTCTAATTGCCCATAACATGAGTGTTCAGTTCACTCCTAACTGATGCCTTAACTACACCTAGGGGATGTTTTACACTTCAGGTTGGCATGTTTAGTACTTGAATAGGAGTGATATCACTGTATGTTAACCTAGACTCAGGCCCTACCTAATCTTGGAGATACATTTCTCATGAATGAGTAACCAAGGGAGATACAATTTTTAGGAGTTAGTGCATGTCTAATGCAAGATTAATCACCATATTATGAGAGCCAATGCAATCATCCAGCAAAAAATACTCGTTTTCGCCCAACGTGGGGCTCGAACCCACGACCCTGATATTAAGAGTCTCATGCTCTACCGACTGAGCTAGCCGGGCTCCCACTTAAATATGGTATGCAGACTCATCATTTTTTATTAAGGAAAACCGTTTCTGGATATTCCTCTGCTCTTGTTTTGCAAGGAACTTCACTTTTATACATCCTTCAGAGGAAAGAATGTCAAGTAAAATAAGACGAAATGAAAATGGAAGGTGTGAAATTTTCATTTTGAGATTGCATAAGAAATCAAATTCCTCTCACGTGCTATAGAATACCTAAACACTTTTGATTAAACCACTTTAGTTGTTATAATGACACCAAATTTGAAAGCCATCTGTGACTTTTCTGTTCTTACTCTGCAACAACCATGGCAATTACAAGTTAAAAAGTAAAATGTATGCAAATTTTAGAATGGAGAATGCGGGCATCGATCCCGCTACCTCTCGTATGCTAAGCGAGCGCTCTACCATTTGAGCTAATTCCCCTGTGTGCTCACTCAGCATCACATTTCAAAAGTAACGTTACTGCTGTCCACACTGTATTTTAAGTCTAATTGCCCATAACATGAGTGTTCAGTTCACTCCTAACTGATGCCTTAACTACACCTAGGGGATGTTTTACACTTCAGGTTGGCATGTTTAGTACTTGAATAGGAGTGATATCACTGTATGTTAACCTAGACTCAGGCCCTACCTAATCTTGGAGATACATTTCTCATGAATGAGTAACCAAGGGAGATACAATTTTTAGGAGTTAGTGCATGTCTAATGCAAGATTAATCACCATATTATGAGAGCCAATGCTATCATCCAGCAAAAAATACTCGTTTTCGCCCAACGTGGGGCTCGAACCCACGACCCTGAGATTAAGAGTTATGGTATGCAGACTCATCATTTTTTATTAAGGAAAACTGTTTCTGGATATTCCTCTGCTCTTGTTTTGCAAGGAACTTCACTTTTATACATCCTTCAGAGGAAAGAATGTCAAGTAATATAAGACGAAATGAAAATGGAAGGTGTGAAATTTTCATTTTGAGATTGCATAAGAAATCAAATTCCTCTCACATGCTATAGAATACCTAAACACTTTTGATTAAACCACTTTAGTTGTTATAATGACCGCAAATTTGAAAGCCATCTGTGACTTTTCTGTTCTTACTCTGCAACAACCATGGCAATTACAAGTTAAAAAGTAAAATGTATGCAAATTTTAGAATGGAGAATGCGGGCATCGATCCCGCTACATCTCGCATGCTAAGCGAGCGCTCTACCATTTGAGCTAATTCCCCTGTGTGCTCACTCAGCATCACATTTCAAAAGTAACGTTACTGCTGTCCACACTTTATTTTAAGTCTAATTGCCCATAACATGAGTGTTCAGTTCACTCCTAACTGATGCCTTAACTACACCTAGGGGATGTTTTACACTTCAGGTTGGCATGTTTAGTACTTGAATAGGAGTGATATCACTGTATGTTAACCTAGACTCAGGCCCTACCTAATCTTGGAGATACATTTCTCATGAATGAGTAACCAAGGGAGATACAATTTTTAGGAGTTAGTGCATGTCTAATGCAAGATTAATCACCATATTATGAGAGCCAATGCAATCATCCAGCAAAAAATACTCGTTTTCGCCCAACGTGGGGCTCGAACCCACGACCCTGATATTAAGAGTCTCATGCTCTACCGACTGAGCTAGCCGGGCTCCCACATAAATATGGTATGCAGACTCATCATTTTTTATTAAGGAAAACCGTTTCTGGATATTCCTCTGCTCTTGTTTTGCAAGGAACTTCACTTTTATACATCCTTCAGAGGAAAGAATGTCAAGTAAAATAAGACGAAATGAAAATGGAAGGTGTGAAATTTTCATTTTGAGATTGCATAAGAAATCAAATTCCTCTCACGTGCTATAGAATACCTAAACACTTTTGATTAAACCACTTTAGTTGTTATAATGACACCAAATTTGAAAGCCATCTGTGACTTTTCTGTTCTTACTCTGCAACAACCATGGCAATTACAAGTTAAAAAGTAAAATGTATGCAAATTTTAGAATGGAGAATGCGGGCATCGATCCCGCTACCTCTCGTATGCTAAGCGAGCGCTCTACCATTTGAGCTAATTCCCCTGTGTGCTCACTCAGCATCACATTTCAAAAGTAACGTTACTGCTGTCCACACTGTATTTTAAGTCTAATTGCCCATAACATGAGTGTTCAGTTCACTCCTAACTGATGCCTTAACTACACCTAGGGGATGTTTTACACTTCAGGTTGGCATGTTTAGTACTTGAATAGGAGTGATATCACTGTATGTTAACCTAGACTCAGGCCCTACCTAATCTTGGAGATACATTTCTCATGAATGAGTAACCAAGGGAGATACAATTTTTAGGAGTTAGTGCATGTCTAATGCAAGATTAATCACCATATTATGAGAGCCAATGCTATCATCCAGCAAAAAATACTCGTTTTCGCCCAACGTGGGGCTCGAACCCACGACCCTGAGATTAAGAGTTATGGTATGCAGACTCATCATTTTTTATTAAGGAAAACTGTTTCTGGATATTCCTCTGCTCTTGTTTTGCAAGGAACTTCACTTTTATACATCCTTCAGAGGAAAGAATGTCAAGTAAAATAAGACGAAATGAAAATGGAAGGTGTGAAATTTTCATTTTGAGATTGCATAAGAAATCAAATTCCTCTCACATGCTATAGAATACCTAAACACTTTTGATTAAACCACTTTAGTTGTTATAATGACCGCAAATTTGAAAGCCATCTGTGACTTTTCTGTTCTTACTCTGCAACAACCATGGCAATTACAAGTTAAAAAGTAAAATGTATGCAAATTTTAGAATGGAGAATGCGGGCATCGATCCCGCTACATCTCGCATGCTAAGCGAGCGCTCTACCATTTGAGCTAATTCCCCTGTGTGCTCACTCAGCATCACATTTCAAAAGTAACGTTACTGCTGTCCACACTTTATTTTAAGTCTAATTGCCCATAACATGAGTGTTCAGTTCACTCCTAACTGATGCCTTAACTACACCTAGGGGATGTTTTACACTTCAGGTTGGCATGTTTAGTACTTGAATAGGAGTGATATCACTGTATGTTAACCTAGACTCAGGCCCTACCTAATCTTGGAGATACATTTCTCATGAATGAGTAACCAAGGGAGATACAATTTTTAGGAGTTAGTGCATGTCTAATGCAAGATTAATCACCATATTATGAGAGCCAATGCAATCATCCAGCAAAAAATACTCGTTTTCGCCCAACGTGGGGCTCGAACCCACGACCCTGATATTAAGAGTCTCATGCTCTACCGACTGAGCTAGCCGGGCTCCCACTTAAATATGGTATGCAGACTCATCATTTTTTATTAAGGAAAACCGTTTCTGGATATTCCTCTGCTCTTGTTTTGCAAGGAACTTCACTTTTATACATCCTTCAGAGGAAAGAATGTCAAGTAAAATAAGACGAAATGAAAATGGAAGGTGTGAAATTTTCATTTTGAGATTGCATAAGAAATCAAATTCCTCTCACGTGCTATAGAATACCTAAACACTTTTGATTAAACCACTTTAGTTGTTATAATGACCGCAAATTTGAAAGCCATCTGTGACTTTTCTGTTCTTACTCTGCAACAACCATGGCAATTACAAGTTAAAAAGTAAAATGTATGCAAATTTTAGAATGGAGAATGCGGGCATCGATCCCGCTACATCTCGCATGCTAAGCGAGCGCTCTACCATTTGAGCTAATTCCCCTGTGTGCTCACTCAGCATCACATTTCAAAAGTAACGTTACTGCTGTCCACACTTTATTTTAAGTCTAATTGCCCATAACATGAGTGTTCAGTTCACTCCTAACTGATGCCTTAACTACACCTAGGGGATGTTTTACACTTCAGGTTGGCATGTTTAGTACTTGAATAGGAGTGATATCACTGTATGTTAACCTAGACTCAGGCCCTACCTAATCTTGGAGATACATTTCTCATGAATGAGTAACCAAGGGAGATACAATTTTTAGGAGTTAGTGCATGTCTAATGCAAGATTAATCACCATATTATGAGAGCCAATGCAATCATCCAGCAAAAAATACTCGTTTTCGCCCAACGTGGGGCTCGAACCCACGACCCTGATATTAAGAGTCTCATGCTCTACCGACTGAGCTAGCCGGGCTCCCACTTAAATATGGTATGCAGACTCATCATTTTTTATTAAGGAAAACCGTTTCTGGATATTCCTCTGCTCTTGTTTTGCAAGGAACTTCACTTTTATACATCCTTCAGAGGAAAGAATGTCAAGTAAAATAAGACGAAATGAAAATGGAAGGTGTGAAATTTTCATTTTGAGATTGCATAAGAAATCAAATTCCTCTCACGTGCTATAGAATACCTAAACACTTTTGATTAAACCACTTTAGTTGTTATAATGACACCAAATTTGAAAGCCATCTGTGACTTTTCTGTTCTTACTCTGCAACAACCATGGCAATTACAAGTTAAAAAGTAAAATGTATGCAAATTTTAGAATAGAGAATGTGGGCATCGATCCCGCTACCTCTCGCATGCTAAGCGAGTGCTCTACCATTTGAGCTAATTCCCCTGTGTGCTCACTCAGCATCACATTTCAAAAGTAACGTTACTGCTGTCCACACTTTATTTTAAGTCTAATTGCCCATAACATGAGTGTTCAGTTCACTCCTAACTGATGCCTTAACTACACCTAGGGGATGTTTTACACTTCAGGTTGGCATGTTTAGTACTTGAATAGGAGTGATATCACTGTATGTTAACCTAGACTCAGGCCCTACCTAATCTTGGAGATACATTTCTCATGAATGAGTAACCAAGGGAGATACAATTTTTAGGAGTTAGTGCATGTCTAATGCAAGATTAATCACCATAATATGAGAGCCAATGCTATCATCCAGCAAAAAATGCTGGTTTTCGCCCAACGTGGGGCTCGAACCCACGACCCTGAGATTAAGAGTCTCATGCTCTACCGACTGAGCTAGCCGGGCTCCCACTTAAATATGGTATGCAGACTCATCATTTTTTATTAAGGAAAACTGTTTCTGGATATTCCTCTGCTCTTGCTTTGCAAGGAACTTCACTTTTATACATCCTTCAGAGGAAAGAATGTCAAGTAAAATAAGACGAAATGAAAATGGAAGGTGTGAAATTTTCATTTTGAGATTGCATAAGAAATCAAATTCCTCTCACGTGCTATAGAATACCTAAACACTTTTGATTAAACCACTTTAGTTGTTATAATGACACCAAATTTGAAAGCCATCTGTGACTTTTCTGTTCTTACTCTGCAACAACCATGGCAATTACAAGTTAAAAAGTAAAATGTATGCAAATTTTAGAATGGAGAATGCGGGCATCGATCCCGCTACCTCTCGCATGCTAAGCGAGCGCTCTACCATTTGAGCTAATTCCCCTGTGTGCTCACTCAGCATCACATTTCAAAAGTAACGTTACTGCTGTCCACACTTTATTTTAAGTCTAATTGCCCATAACATGAGTGTTCAGTTCACTCCTAACTGATGCCTTAACTACACCTAGGGGATGTTTTACACTTCAGGTTGGCATGTTTAGTACTTGAATAGGAGTGATATCACTGTATGTTAACCTAGACTCAGGCCCTACCTAATCTTGGAGATACATTTCTCATGAATGAGTAACCAAGGGAGATACAATTTTTAGGAGTTAGTGCATGTCTAATGCAAGATTAATCACCATATTATGAGAGCCAATGCAATCATCCAGCAAAAAATACTCGTTTTCGCCCAACGTGGGGCTCGAACCCACGACCCTGATATTAAGAGTCTCATGCTCTACCGACTGAGCTAGCCGGGCTCCCACTTAAATATGGTATGCAGACTCACCATTTTTTATTAAGGAAAACTGTTTCTGGATATTCCTCTGCTCTTGTTTTGCAAGGAACTTCACTTTTATACATCCTTCAGAGGAAAGAATGTCAAGTAAAATAAGACGAAATGAAAATGGAAGGTGTGAAATTTTCATTTTGAGATTGCATAAGAAATCAAATTCCTCTCACGTGCTATAGAATACCTAAACACTTTTGATTTAACCACTTTAGTTGTTATAATGACACCAAATTTGAAAGCCATCTGTGACTTTTCTGTTCTTACTCTGCAACAACCATGGCAATTACAAGTTAAAAAGTAAAATGTATGCAAATTTTAGAATGGAGAATGCGGGCATCGATCCCGCTACCTCTCGCATGCTAAGCGAGCGCTCTACCATTTGAGCTAATTCCCCTGTGTGCTCACTCAGCATCACATTTCAAAAGTAACGTTACTGCTGTCCACACTTTATTTTAAGTCTAATTGCCCATAACATGAGTGTTCAGTTCACTCCTAACTGATGCCTTAACTACACCTAGGGGATGTTTTACACTTCAGGTTGGCATGTTTAGTACTTGAATAGGAGTGATATCACTGTATGTTAACCTAGACTCAGGCCCTACCTAATCTTGGAGATACATTTCTCATGAATGAGTAACCAAGGGAGATACAATTTTTAGGAGTTAGTGCATGTCTAATGCAAGATTAATCACCATATTATGAGAGCCAATGCAATCATCCAGCAAAAAATACTCGTTTTCGCCCAACGTGGGGCTCGAACCCACGACCCTGAGATTAAGAGTCTCATGCTCTACCGACTGAGCTAGCCGGGCTCCCACTTAAATATGGTATGCAGACTCATCATTTTTTATTAAGGAAAACTGTTTCTGGATATTCCTCTGCTCTTGTTTTGCAAGGAACTTCACTTTTATACATCCTTCAGAGGAAAGAATGTCAAGTAAAATAAGACGAAATGAAAATGGAAGGTGTGAAATTTTCATTTTGAGATTGCATAAGAAATCAAATTCCTCTCACGTGCTATAGAATACCTAAACACTTTTGATTAAACCACTTTAGTTGTTATAATGACACCAAATTTGAAAGCCATCTGTGACTTTTCTGTTCTTACTCTGCAACAACCATGGCAATTACAAGTTAAAAAGTAAAATGTATGCAAATTTTAAAATGGAGAATGCGGGCATCGATCCCGCTACCTCTCGCATGCTAAGCGAGCGCTCTACCATTTGAGCTAATTCCCCTGTGTGCTCACTCAGCATCACATTTCAAAAGTAACGTTACTGCTGTCCACACTTTATTTTAAGTCTAATTGCCCATAACATGAGTGTTCAGTTCACTCCTAACTGATGCCTTAACTACACCTAGGGGATGTTTTACACTTCAGGTTGGCATGTTTAGTACTTGAATAGGAGTGATATCACTGTATGTTAACCTAGACTCAGGCCCTACCTAATCTTGGAGATACATTTCTCATGAATGAGTAACCAAGGGAGATACAATTTTTAGGAGTTAGTGCATGTCTAATGCAAGATTAATCACCATATTATGAGAGCCAATGCAATCATCCAGCAAAAAATACTCGTTTTCGCCCAACGTGGGGCTCGAACCCACGACCCTGATATTAAGAGTCTCATGCTCTACCGACTGAGCTAGCCGGGCTCCCACTTAAATATGGTATGCAGACTCATCATTTTTTATTAAGGAAAACCGTTTCTGGATATTCCTCTGCTCTTGTTTTGCAAGGAACTTCACTTTTATACATCCTTCAGAGGAAAGAATGTCAAGTAAAATAAGACGAAATGAAAATGGAAGGTGTGAAATTTTCATTTTGAGATTGCATAAGAAATCAAATTCCTCTCACGTGCTATAGAATACCTAAACACTTTTGAT
The DNA here is from genome assembly GCF_964204655.1 of Triturus cristatus. Classification (NCBI taxonomy): domain Eukaryota; kingdom Metazoa; phylum Chordata; class Amphibia; order Caudata; family Salamandridae; genus Triturus; species Triturus cristatus. Next base: position 122,979,087 of record NC_140585.1, on the reverse strand, counting down.
TAAACCACTTTAGTTGTTATAATGACCGCAAATTTGAAAGCCATCTGTGACTTTTCTGTTCTTACTCTGCAACAACCATGGCAATTACAAGTTAAAAAGTAAAATGTATGCAAATTTTAGAATGGAGAATGCGGGCATCGATCCCGCTACATCTCGCATGCTAAGCGAGCGCTCTACCATTTGAGCTAATTCCCCTGTGTGCTCACTCAGCATCACATTTCAAAAGTAACGTTACTGCTGTCCACACTTTATTTTAAGTCTAATTGCCCATAACATGAGTGTTCAGTTCACTCCTAACTGATGCCTTAACTACACCTAGGGGATGTTTTACACTTCAGGTTGGCATGTTTAGTACTTGAATAGGAGTGATATCACTGTATGTTAACCTAGACTCAGGCCCTACCTAATCTTGGAGATACATTTCTCATGAATGAGTAACCAAGGGAGATACAATTTTTAGGAGTTAGTGCATGTCTAATGCAAGATTAATCACCATATTATGAGAGCCAATGCAATCATCCAGCAAAAAATACTCGTTTTCGCCCAACGTGGGGCTCGAACCCACGACCCTGATATTAAGAGTCTCATGCTCTACCGACTGAGCTAGCCGGGCTCCCACTTAAATATGGTATGCAGACTCATCATTTTTTATTAAGGAAAACCGTTTCTGGATATTCCTCTGCTCTTGTTTTGCAAGGAACTTCACTTTTATACATCCTTCAGAGGAAAGAATGTCAAGTAAAATAAGACGAAATGAAAATGGAAGGTGTGAAATTTTCATTTTGAGATTGCATAAGAAATCAAATTCCTCTCACGTGCTATAGAATACCTAAACACTTTTGATTAAACCACTTTAGTTGTTATAATGACACCAAATTTGAAAGCCATCTGTGACTTTTCTGTTCTTACTCTGCAACAACCATGGCAATTACAAGTTAAAAAGTAAAATGTATGCAAATTTTAGAATAGAGAATGTGGGCATCGATCCCGCTACCTCTCGCATGCTAAGCGAGTGCTCTACCATTTGAGCTAATTCCCCTGTGTGCTCACTCAGCATCACATTTCAAAAGTAACGTTACTGCTGTCCACACTTTATTTTAAGTCTAATTGCCCATAACATGAGTGTTCAGTTCACTCCTAACTGATGCCTTAACTACACCTAGGGGATGTTTTACACTTCAGGTTGGCATGTTTAGTACTTGAATAGGAGTGATATCACTGTATGTTAACCTAGACTCAGGCCCTACCTAATCTTGGAGATACATTTCTCATGAATGAGTAACCAAGGGAGATACAATTTTTAGGAGTTAGTGCATGTCTAATGCAAGATTAATCACCATATTATGAGAGCCAATGCTATCATCCAGCAAAAAATGCTGGTTTTCGCCCAACGTGGGGCTCGAACCCACGACCCTGAGATTAAGAGTCTCATGCTCTACCGACTGAGCTAGCCGGGCTCCCACTTAAATATGGTATGCAGACTCATCATTTTTTATTAAGGAAAACTGTTTCTGGATATTCCTCTGCTCTTGCTTTGCAAGGAACTTCACTTTTATACATCCTTCAGAGGAAAGAATGTCAAGTAAAATAAGACGAAATGAAAATGGAAGGTGTGAAATTTTCATTTTGAGATTGCATAAGAAATCAAATTCCTCTCACGTGCTATAGAATACCTAAACACTTTTGATTAAACCACTTTAGTTGTTATAATGACACCAAATTTGAAAGCCATCTGTGACTTTTCTGTTCTTACTCTGCAACAACCATGGCAATTACAAGTTAAAAAGTAAAATGTATGCAAATTTTAGAATGGAGAATGCGGGCATCGATCCCGCTACCTCTCGCATGCTAAGCGAGCGCTCTACCATTTGAGCTAATTCCCCTGTGTGCTCACTCAGCATCACATTTCAAAAGTAACGTTACTGCTGTCCACACTTTATTTTAAGTCTAATTGCCCATAACATGAGTGTTCAGTTCACTCCTAACTGATGCCTTAACTACACCTAGGGGATGTTTTACACTTCAGGTTGGCATGTTTAGTACTTGAATAGGAGTGATATCACTGTATGTTAACCTAGACTCAGGCCCTACCTAATCTTGGAGATACATTTCTCATGAATGAGTAACCAAGGGAGATACAATTTTTAGGAGTTAGTGCATGTCTAATGCAAGATTAATCACCATATTATGAGAGCCAATGCAATCATCCAGCAAAAAATACTCGTTTTCGCCCAACGTGGGGCTCGAACCCACGACCCTGATATTAAGAGTCTCATGCTCTACCGACTGAGCTAGCCGGGCTCCCACTTAAATATGGTATGCAGACTCACCATTTTTTATTAAGGAAAACTGTTTCTGGATATTCCTCTGCTCTTGTTTTGCAAGGAACTTCACTTTTATACATCCTTCAGAGGAAAGAATGTCAAGTAAAATAAGACGAAATGAAAATGGAAGGTGTGAAATTTTCATTTTGAGATTGCATAAGAAATCAAATTCCTCTCACGTGCTATAGAATACCTAAACACTTTTGATTTAACCACTTTAGTTGTTATAATGACACCAAATTTGAAAGCCATCTGTGACTTTTCTGTTCTTACTCTGCAACAACCATGGCAATTACAAGTTAAAAAGTAAAATGTATGCAAATTTTAGAATGGAGAATGCGGGCATCGATCCCGCTACCTCTCGCATGCTAAGCGAGCGCTCTACCATTTGAGCTAATTCCCCTGTGTGCTCACTCAGCATCACATTTCAAAAGTAACGTTACTGCTGTCCACACTTTATTTTAAGTCTAATTGCCCATAACATGAGTGTTCAGTTCACTCCTAACTGATGCCTTAACTACACCTAGGGGATGTTTTACACTTCAGGTTGGCATGTTTAGTACTTGAATAGGAGTGATATCACTGTATGTTAACCTAGACTCAGGCCCTACCTAATCTTGGAGATACATTTCTCATGAATGAGTAACCAAGGGAGATACAATTTTTAGGAGTTAGTGCATGTCTAATGCAAGATTAATCACCATATTATGAGAGCCAATGCAATCATCCAGCAAAAAATACTCGTTTTCGCCCAACGTGGGGCTCGAACCCACGACCCTGAGATTAAGAGTCTCATGCTCTACCGACTGAGCTAGCCGGGCTCCCACTTAAATATGGTATGCAGACTCATCATTTTTTATTAAGGAAAACTGTTTCTGGATATTCCTCTGCTCTTGTTTTGCAAGGAACTTCACTTTTATACATCCTTCAGAGGAAAGAATGTCAAGTAAAATAAGACGAAATGAAAACGGAAGGTGTGAAATTTTCATTTTGAGATTGCATAAGAAATCAAATTCCTCTCACGTGCTATAGAATACCTAAACACTTTTGATTAAACCACTTTAGTTGTTATAATGACACCAAATTTGAAAGCCATCTGTGACTTTTCTGTTCTTACTCTGCAACAACCATGGCAATTACAAGTTAAAAAGTAAAATGTATGCAAATTTTAAAATGGAGAATGCGGGCATCGATCCCGCTACCTCTCGCATGCTAAGCGAGCGCTCTACCATTTGAGCTAATTCCCCTGTGTGCTCACTCAGCATCACATTTCAAAAGTAACGTTACTGCTGTCCACACTTTATTTTAAGTCTAATTGCCCATAACATGAGTGTTCAGTTCACTCCTAACTGATGCCTTAACTACACCTAGGGGATGTTTTACACTTCAGGTTGGCATGTTTAGTACTTGAATAGGAGTGATATCACTGTATGTTAACCTAGACTCAGGCCCTACCTAATCTTGGAGATACATTTCTCATGAATGAGTAACCAAGGGAGATACAATTTTTAGGAGTTAGTGCATGTCTAATGCAAGATTAATCACCATATTATGAGAGCCAATGCTATCATCCAGCAAAAAATACTCGTTTTCGCCCAACGTGGGGCTCGAACCCACGACCATGAGATTAATAGTCTCATGCTCTACCGACTGAGCTAGCCGGGCTCCCACTTAAATATGGTATGCAGACTCATCATTTTTTATTAAGGAAAACTGTTTCTGGATATTCCTCTGCTCTTGTTTTGCAAGGAACTTCACTTTTATACATCCTTCAGAGGAAAGAATGTCAAGTAAAATAAGACGAAATGAAAATGGAAGGTGTGAAATTTTCATTTTGAGATTGCATAAGAAATCAAATTCCTCTCACGTGCTATAGAATACCTAAACACTTTTGATTAAACCACTTTAGTTGTTATAATGACACCAAATTTGAAAGCCATCTGTGACTTTTCTGTTCTTACTCTGCAACAACCATGGCAATTACAAGTTAAAAAGTAAAATGTATGCAAATTTTAGAATGGAGAATGCGGGCATCGATCCCGCTACCTCTCGCATGCTAAGCGAGCGCTCTACCATTTGAGCTAATTCCCCTGTGTGCTCACTCAGCATCACATTTCAAAAGTAACGTTACTGCTGTCCACGCTTTATTTTAAGTCTAATTGCCCATAACATGAGTGTTCAGTTCACTCCTAACTGATGCATTAACTACACCTAGGGGATGTTTTACATTTCAGGTTGGCATGTTTAGTACTTGAATAGGAGTGATATCACTGCATGTTAACCTAGACTCAGGCCCTACCTAATCTTGGAGATACATTTCTCATGAATGTGTAACCAAGGGAGATACAATTTTTAGGAGTTAGTGCATGTCTAATGCAAGATTAATCACCATATTATGAGAGCCAATGCTATCATCCAGCAAAAAATACTCGTTTTCGCCCAACGTGGAGCTCGAACCCACGACCCTGAGATTAAGAGTCTCATGCTCTACCGACTGAGCTAGCCGGGCTCCCACTTAAATATGGTATGCAGACTCATCATTTTTTATTAAGGAAAACTGTTTCTGGATATTCCTCTGCTCTTGTTTTGCAAGGAACTTCACTTTTATACATCCTTCAGAGGAAAGAATGTCAAGTAAAATAAGACGAAATGAAAATGGAAGGTGTGAAATTTTCATTTTGAGATTGCATAAGAAATCAAATTCCTCTCACGTGCTATAGAATACCTAAACACTTTTGATTAAACCACTTTAGTTGTTATAATGACACCAAATTTGAAAGCCATCTGTGACTTTTCTTTTCTTACTCTGCAACAACCATGGCAATTACAAGTTAAAAAGTAAAATGTATGCAAATTTTAAAATGGAGAATGCGGGCATCGATCCCGCTACCTCTCGCATGCTAAGCGAGCGCTCTACCATTTGAGCTAATTCCCCTGTGTGCTCACTCAGCATCACATTTCAAAAGTAACGTTACTGCTGTCCACACTGTATTTTAAGTCTAATTGCCCATAACATGAGTGTTCAGTTCACTCCTAACTGATGCCTTAACTACACCTAGGGGATGTTTTACACTTCAGGTTGGCATGTTTAGTACTTGAATAGGAGTGATATCACTGTATGTTAACCTAGACTCAGGCCCTACCTAATCTTGGAGATACATTTCTCATGAATGAGTAACCAAGGGAGATACAATTTTTAGGAGTTAGTGCATGTCTAATGCAAGATTAATCACCATATTATGAGAGCCAATGCAATCATCCAGCAAAAAATACTCGTTTTCGCCCAACGTGGGGCTCAATCCAAGACCCTGAGATTAGGAGTCTCATGCTCTACCGACTGAGCTAGCCGGGCTCCCACTTAAATATGGTATGCAGACTCATCATTTTTTATTAAGGAAAACCGTTTCTGGATATTCCTCTGCTCTTGTTTTGCAAGGAACTTCACTTTTATACATCCTTCAGAGGAAAGAATGTCAAGTAAAATAAGACGAAATGAAAATGGAAGGTGTGAAATTTTCATTTTGAGATTGCATAAGAAATCAAATTCCTCTCACGTGCTATAGAATACCTAAACACTTTTGATTAAACCACTTTAGTTGTTATAATGACACCAAATTTGAAAGCCATCTGTGACTTTTCTGTTCTTACTCTGCAACAACCATGGCAATTACAAGTTAAAAAGTAAAATGTATGCAAATTTTAGAATGGAGAATGCGGGCATCGATCCCGCTACCTCTCGCATGCTAAGCGAGCGCTCTACCATTTGAGCTAATTCCCCTGTGTGCTCACTAAGCATCACATTTCCAAAGTAACGTTACTGCTGTCCACACTTTATTTTAAGTCTAATTGCCCATAACATGAGTGTTCAGTTCACTCCTAACTGATGCCTTAACTACACCTAGGGGATGTTTTACACTTCAGGTTGGCATGTTTAGTACTTGAATAGGAGTGATATCACTGTATGTTAACCTAGACTCAGGCCCTACCTAATCTTGGAGATACATTTCTCATGAATGAGTAACCAAGGGAGATACAATTTTTAGGAGTTAGTGCATGTCTAATGCAAGATTAATCACCATATTATGAGAGCCAATGCTATCATCCAGCAAAAAATACTCGTTTTCGCCCAACGTGGGGCTCGAACCCACGACCCTGAGATTAAGAGTCTCATGCTCTACCGACTGAGCTAGCCGGGCTCCCACTTAAATATGGTATGCAGACTCATCATTTTTTATTAAGGAAAACCGTTTCTGGATATTCCTCTGCTCTTGTTTTGCAAGGAACTTCACTTTTATACATCCTTCAGAGGAAAGAATGTCAAGTTAAATAAGACGAAATGAAAATGGAAGGTGTGAAATTTTCATTTTGAGATTGCATAAGAAATCAAATTCCTCTCACGTGCTATAGAATACCTAAACACTTTTGATTAAACCACTTTAGTTGTTATAATGACACCAAATTTGAAAGCCATCTGTGACTTTTCTGTTCTTACTCTGCAACAACCATGGCAATTACAAGTTAAAAAGTAAAATGTATGCAAATTTTAGAATGGAGAATGCGGGCATCGATCCCGCTACCTCTCGCATGCTAAGCGAGCGCTCTACCATTTGAGCTAATTCCCCTGTGTGCTCACTCAGCATCACATTTCAAAAGTAACGTTACTGCTGTCCACACTTTATTTTAAGTCTAATTGCCCATAACATGAGTGTTCAGTTCACTCCTAACTGATGCCTTAACTACACCTAGGGGATGTTTTACACTTCAGGTTGGCATGTTTAGTACTTGAATAGGAGTGATATCACTGTATGTTAACCTAGACTCAGGCCCTACCTAATCTTGGAGATACATTTCTCATGAATAAGTAACCAAGGGAGATACAATTTTTAGGAGTTAGTGCATGTCTAATGCAAGATTAATCACCATATTATGAGAGCCAATGCAATCATCCAGCAAAAAATACTCGTTTTCGCCCAACGTGGGGCTCGAACCCACGACCCTGAGATTAAGAGTCTCATGCTCTACCGACTGAGCTAGCCGGGCTCCCACTTAAATATGGTATGCAGACTCATCATTTTTTATTAAGGAAAACTGTTTCTGGATATTCCTCTGCTCTTGTTTTGCAAGGAACTTCACTTTTATACATCCTTCAGAGGAAAGAATGTCAAGTAAAATAAGACGAAATGAAAATGGAAGGTGTGAAATTTTCATTTTGAGATTGCATAAGAAATCAAATTCCTCTCACGTGCTATAGAATACCTAAACACTTTTGATTAAACCACTTTAGTTGTTATAATGACACCAAATTTGAAAGCCATCTGTGACTTTTCTGTTCTTACTCTGCAACAACCATGGCAATTACAAGTTAAAAAGTAAAATGTATGCAAATTTTAGAATGGAGAATGCGGGCATCGATCCCGCTACCTCTCGCATGCTAAGCGAGCGCTCTACCATTTGAGCTAATTCCCCTGTGTGCTCACTAATCATCACATTTCCAAAGTAACGTTACTGCTGTCCACACTTTATTTTAAGTCTAATTGCCCATAACATGAGTGTTCAGTTCACTCCTAACTGATGCCTTAACTACACCTAGGGGATGTTTTACACTTCAGGTTGGCATGTTTAGTACTTGAATAGGAGTGATATCACTGTATGTTAACCTAGACTCAGGCCCTACCTAATCTTGGAGATACATTTCTCATGAATGAGTAACCAAGGGAGATACAATTTTTAGGAGTTAGTGCATGTCTAATGCAAGATTAATCACCATATTATGAGAGCCAATGCTATCATCCAGCAAAAAATACTCGTTTTCGCCCAACGTGGGGCTCGAACCCACGACCCTGAGATTAAGAGTCTCATGCTCTACCGACTGAGCTAGCCGGGCTCCCACTTAAATATGGTATGCAGACTCATCATTTTTTATCAAGGAAAACCGTTTCTGGATATTCCTCTGCTCTTGTTTTGCAAGGAACTTCACTTTTATACATCCTTCAGAGGAAAGAATGTCAAGTTAAATAAGACGAAATGAAAATGGAAGGTGTGAAATTTTCATTTTGAGATTGCATAAGAAATCAAATTCCTCTCACGTGCTATAGAATACCTAAACACTTTTGATTAAACCACTTTAGTTGTTATAATGACACCAAATTTGAAAGCCATCTGTGACTTTTCTGTTCTTACTCTGCAACAACCATGGCAATTACAAGTTAAAAAGTAAAATGTATGCAAATTTTAGAATGGAGAATGCGGGCATCGATCCCGCTACCTCTCGCATGCTAAGCGAGCGCTCTACCATTTGAGCTAATTCCCCTGTGTGCTCACTAAGCATCACATTTCCAAAGTAACGTTACTGCTGTCCACACTTTATTTTAAGTCTAATTGCCCATAACATGAGTGTTCAGTTCACTCCTAACTGATGCCTTAACTACACCTAGGGGATGTTTTACACTTCAGGTTGGCATGTTTAGTACTTGAATAGGAGTGATATCACTGTATGTTAACCTAGACTCAGGCCCTACCTAATCTTGGAGATACATTTCTCATGAATGAGTAACCAAGGGAGATACAATTTTTAGGAGTTAGTGCATGTCTAATGCAAGATTAATCACCATATTATGAGAGCCAATGCTATCATCCAGCAAAAAATACTCGTTTTCGCCCAACGTGGGGCTCGAACCCACGACCCTGAGATTAAGAGTCTCATGCTCTACCGACTGAGCTAGCCGGGCTCCCACTTAAATATGGTATGCAGACTCATCATTTTTTATCAAGGAAAACCGTTTCTGGATATTCCTCTGCTCTTGTTTTGCAAGGAACTTCACTTTTATACATCCTTCAGAGGAAAGAATGTCAAGTTAAATAAGACGAAATGAAAATGGAAGGTGTGAAATTTTCATTTTGAGATTGCATAAGAAATCAAATTCCTCTCACGTGCTATAGAATACCTAAACACTTTTGATTAAACCACTTTAGTTGTTATAATGACACCAAATTTGAAAGCCATCTGTGACTTTTCTGTTCTTACTCTGCAACAACCATGGCAATTACAAGTTAAAAAGTAAAATGTATGCAAATTTTAGAATGGAGAATGCGGGCATCGATCCCGCTACCTCTCGCATGCTAAGCGAGCGCTCTACCATTTGAGCTAATTCCCCTGTGTGCTCACTAAGCATCACATTTCCAAAGTAACGTTACTGCTGTCCACACTTTATTTTAAGTCTAATTGCCCATAACATGAGTGTTCAGTTCACTCCTAACTGATGCCTTAACTACACCTAGGGGATGTTTTACACTTCAGGTTGGCATGTTTAGTACTTGAATAGGAGTGATATCACTGTATGTTAACCTAGACTCAGGCCCTACCTAATCTTGGAGATACATTTCTCATGAATGAGTAACCAAGGGAGATACAATTTTTAGGAGTTAGTGCATGTCTAATGCAAGATTAATCACCATATTATGAGAGCCAATGCTATCATCCAGCAAAAAATACTCGTTTTCGCCCAACGTGGGGCTCGAACCCACGACCCTGAGATTAAGAGTCTCATGCTCTACCGACTGAGCTAGCCGGGCTCCCACTTAAATATGGTATGCAGACTCATCATTTTTTATTAAGGAAAACTGTTTCTGGATATTCCTCTGCTCTTGTTTTGCAAGGAACTTCACTTTTATACATCCTTCAGAGGAAAGAATGTCAAGTAAAATAAGACGAAATGAAAATGGAAGGTGTGAAATTTTCATTTTGAGATTGCATAAGAAATCAAATTCCTCTCACGTGCTATAGAATACCTAAACACTTTTGATTAAACCACTTTAGTTGTTATAATGACACCAAATTTGAAAGCCATCTGTGACTTTTCTGTTCTTACTCTGCAACAACCATGGCAATTACAAGTTAAAAAGTAAAATGTATGCAAATTTTAGAATGGAGAATGCGGGCATCGATCCCGCTACCTCTCGCATGCTAAGCGAGCGCTCTACCATTTGAGCTAATTCCCCTGTGTGCTCACTCAGCATCACATTTCAAAAGTAACGTTACTGCTGTCCACACTTTATTTTAAGTCTAATTGCCCATAACATGAGTGTTCAGTTCACTCCTAACTGATGCCTTAACTACACCTAGGTGATGTTTTACACTTCAGGTTGGCATGTTTAGTACTTGAATAGGAGTGATATCACTGTATGTTAACCTAGACTCAGGCCCTACCTAATCTTGGAGATACATTTCTCATGAATGAGTAACCAAGGGAGATACAATTTTTAGGAGTTAGTGCATGTCTAATGCAAGATTAATCACCATATTATGAGAGCCAATGCTATCATCCAGCAAAAAATACTCGTTTTCGCCCAACGTGGGGCTCGAACCCACGAACCTGAGATTAAGAGTCTCATGCTCTACCGACTGAGCTAGCCGGGCTCCCACTTAAATATGGTATGCAGACTCATCATTTTTTATTAAGGAAAACCGTTTCTGGATATTCCTCTGCTCTTGTTTTGCAAGGAACTTCACTTTTATACATCCTTCAGAGGAAAGAATGTCAAGTAAAATAAGACGAAATGAAAATGGAAGGTGTGAAATTTTCATTTTGAGATTGCATAAGAAATCAAATTCCTCTCACGTGCTATAGAATACCTAAACACTTTTGATTAAACCACTTTAGTTGTTATAATGACACCAAATTTGAAAGCCATCTGTGACTTTTCTGTTCTTACTCTGCAACAACCATGGCAATTACAAGTTAAAAAGTAAAATGTATGCAAATTTTAGAATGGAGAATGCGGGCATCGATCCCGCTACCTCTCGCATGCTAAGCGAGCGCTCTACCATTTGAGCTAATTCCCCTGTGTGCTCCCTAAGCATCACATTTCCAAAGTAACGTTACTGCTGTCCACACTTTATTTTAAGTCTAATTGCCCATAACATGAGTGTTCAGTTCACTCCTAACTGATGCCTTAACTACACCTAGGGGATGTTTTACACTTCAGGTTGGCATGTTTAGTACTTGAATAGGAGTGATATCACTGTATGTTAACCTAGACTCAGGCCCTACCTAATCTTGGAGATACATTTCTCATGAATGAGTAACCAAGGGAGATACAATTTTTAGGAGTTAGTGCATGTCTAATGCAAGATTAATCACCATATTATGAGAGCCAATGCTATCATCCAGCAAAAAATACTCGTTTTCGCCCAACGTGGGGCTCGAACCCACGACCCTGAGATTAAGAGTCTCATGCTCTACCGACTGAGCTAGCCGGGCTCCCACTTAAATATGGTATGCAGACTCATCATTTTTTATTAAGGAAAACCGTTTCTGGATATTCCTCTGCTCTTGTTTTGCAAGGAACTTCACTTTTATACATCCTTCAGAGGAAAGAATGTCAAGTAAAATAAGACGAAATGAAAATGGAAGGTGTGAAATTTTCATTTTGAGATTGCATAAGAAATCAAATTCCTCTCACGTGCTATAGAATACCTAAACACTTTTGATTAAACCACTTTAGTTGTTATAATGACACCAAATTTGAAAGCCATCTGTGACTTTTCTGTTCTTACTCTGCAACAACCATGGCAATTACAAGTTAAAAAGTAAAATGTATGCAAATTTTAGAATGGAGAATGCGGGCATCGATCCCGCTACCTCTCGCATGCTAAGCGAGCGCTCTACCATTTGAGCTAATTCCCCTGTGTGCTCACTCAGCATCACATTTCAAAAGTAACGTTACTGCTGTCCACACTTTATTTTAAGTCTAATTGCCCATAACATGAGTGTTCAGTTCACTCCTAACTGATGCCTTAACTACACCTAGGGGATGTTTTACACTTCAGGTTGGCATGTTTAGTACTTGAATAGGAGTGATATCACTGTATGTTAACCTAGACTCAGGCCCTACCTAATCTTGGAGATACATTTCTCATGAATGAGTAACCAAGGGAGATACAATTTTTAGGAGTTAGTGCATGTCTAATGCAAGATTAATCACCATATTATGAGAGCCAATGCTATCATCCAGCAAAAAATACTCGTTTTCGCCCAACGTGGGGCTCGAAGCCACGACCCTGAGATTAAGAGTCTCATGCTCTACCGACTGAGCTAGCCGGGCTCCCACTTAAATATGGTATGCAGACTCATCATTTTTTATTAAGGAAAACCGTTTCTGGATATTCCTCTGCTCTTGTTTTGCAAGGAACTTCACTTTTATACATCCTTCAGAGGAAAGAATGTCAAGTTAAATAAGACGAAATGAAAATGGAAGGTGTGAAATTTTCATTTTGAGATTGCATAAGAAATCAAATTCCTCTCACGTGCTATAGAATACCTAAACACTTTTGATTAAACCACTTTAGTTGTTATAATGACACCAAATTTGAAAGCCATCTGTGACTTTTCTGTTCTTACTCTGCAACAACCATGGCAATTACAAGTTAAAAAGTAAAATGTATGCAAATTTTAGAATGGAGAATGCGGGCATCGATCCCGCTACCTCTCGCATGCTAAGCGAGCGCTCTACCATTTGAGCTAATTCCCCTGTGTGCTCACTCAGCATCACATTTCAAAAGTAACGTTACTGCTGTCCACACTTTATTTTAAGTCTAATTGCCCATAACATGAGTGTTCAGTTCACTCCTAACTGATGCCTTAACTACACCTAGGGGATGTTTTACACTTCAGGTTGGCATGTTTAGTACTTGAATAGGAGTGATATCACTGTATGTTAACCTAGACTCAGGCCCTACCTAATCTTGGAGATACATTTCTCATGAATAAGTAACCAAGGGAGATACAATTTTTAGGAGTTAGTGCATGTCTAATGCAAGATTAATCACCATATTATGAGAGCCAATGCAATCATCCAGCAAAAAATACTCGTTTTCGCCCAACGTGGGGCTCGAACACACGACCCTGAGATTAAGAGTCTCATGCTCTACCGACTGAGCTAGCCGGGCTCCCACTCAAATATGGTATGCAGACTCATCATTTTTTATTAAGGAAAACCGTTTCTGGATATTCCTCTGCTCTTGTTTTGCAAGGAACTTCACTTTTATACATCCTTCAGAGGAAAGAATGTCAAGTAAAATAAGACGAAATGAAAATGGAAGGTGTGAAATTTTCATTTTGAGATTGCATAAGAAATCAAATTCCTCTCACGTGCTATAGAATACCTAAACACTTTTGATTAAACCACTTTAGTTGTTATAATGACACCAAATTTGAAAGCCATCTGTGACTTTTCTGTTCTTACTCTGCAACAACCATGGCAATTACAAGTTAAAAAGTAAAATGTATGCAAATTTTAGAATGGAGAATGCGGGCATCGATCCCGCTACCTCTCGCATGCTAAGCGAGCGCTCTACCATTTGAGCTAATTCCCCTGTGTGCTCACTAATCATCACATTTCCAAAGTAACGTTACTGCTGTCCACACTTTATTTTAAGTCTAATTGCCCATAACATGAGTGTTCAGTTCACTCCTAACTGATGCCTTAACTACACCTAGGGGATGTTTTACACTTCAGGTTGGCATGTTTAGTACTTGAATAGGAGTGATATCACTGTATGTTAACCTAGACTCAGGCCCTACCTAATCTTGGAGATACATTTCTCATGAATGAGTAACCAAGGGAGATACAATTTTTAGGAGTTAGTGCATGTCTAATGCAAGATTAATCACCATATTATGAGAGCCAATGCTATCATCCAGCAAAAAATACTCGTTTTCGCCCAACATGGGGCTCGAACCCACGACCCTGAGATTAAGAGTCTCATGCTCTACCGACTGAGCTAGCCGGGCTCCCACTTAAATATGGTATGCAGACTCATCATTTTTTATTAAGGAAAACCGTTTCTGGATATTCCTCTGCTCTTGTTTTGCAAGGAACTTCACTTTTATACATCCTTCAGAGGAAAGAATGTCAAGTTAAATAAGACAAAATGAAAATGGAAGGTGTGAAATTTTCATTTTGAGATTGCATAAGAAATCAAATTCCTCTCACGTGCTATAGAATACCTAAACACTTTTGATTAAACCACTTTAGTTGTTATAATGACACCAAATTTGAAAGCCATCTGTGACTTTTCTGTTCTTACTCTGCAACAACCATGGCAATTACAAGTTAAAAAGTAAAATGTATGCAAATTTTAGAATGGAGAATGCGGGCATCGATCCCGCTACCTCTCGCATGCTAAGCGAGCGCTCTACCATTTGAGCTAATTCCCCTGTGTGCTCACTCAGCATCACATTTCAAAAGTAACGTTACTGCTGTCCACACTTTATTTTAAGTCTAATTGCCCATAACATGAGTGTTCAGTTCACTCCTAACTGATGCCTTAACTACACCTAGGGGATGTTTTACACTTCAGGTTGGCATGTTTAGTACTTGAATAGGAGTGATATCACTGTATGTTAACCTAGACTCAGGCCCTACCTAATCTTGGAGATACATTTCTCATGAATAAGTAACCAAGGGAGATACAATTTTTAGGAGTTAGTGCATGTCTAATGCAAGATTAATCACCATATTATGAGAGCCAATGCAATCATCCAGCAAAAAATACTCGTTTTCGCCCAACGTGGGGCTCGAACCCACGACCCTGAGATTAAGAGTCTCATGCTCTACCGACTGAGCTAGCCGGGCTCCCACTCAAATATGGTATGCAGACTCATCATTTTTTATTAAGGAAAACCGTTTCTGGATATTCCTCTGCTCTTGTTTTGCAAGGAACTTCACTTTTATACATCCTTCAGAGGAAAGAATGTCAAGTAAAATAAGACGAAATGAAAATGGAAGGTGTGAAATTTTCATTTTGAGATTGCATAAGAAATCAAATTCCTCTCACGTGCTATAGAATACCTAAACACTTTTGATTAAACCACTTTAGTTGTTATAATGACACCAAATTTGAAAGCCATCTGTCACTTTTCTGTTCTTACTCTGCAACAACCATGGCAATTACAAGTTAAAAAGTAAAATGTATGCAAATTTTAGAATGGAGAATGCGGGCATCGATCCCGCTACCTCTCGCATGCTAAGCGAGCGCTCTACCATTTGAGCTAATTCCCCTGTGTGCTCACTAAGCATCACATTTCCAAAGTAACGTTACTGCTGTCCACACTTTATTTTAAGTCTAATTGCCCATAACATGAGTGTTCAGTTCACTCCTAACTGATGCCTTAACTACAACTAGGGGATGTTTTACACTTCAGGTTGGCATGTTTAGTACTTGAATAGGAGTGATATCACTGTATGTTAACCTAGACTCAGGCCCTACCTAATCTTGGAGATACATTTCTCATGAATGAGTAACCAAGGGAGATACAATTTTTAGGAGTTAGTGCATGTCTAATGCAAGATTAATCACCATATTATGAGAGCCAATGCTATCATCCAGCAAAAAACTACTCGTTTTCGCCCAACGTGAGGCTCGAACCCACGACCCTGAGATTAAGAGTCTCATGCTCTACCGACTGAGCTAGCCGGGCTCCCACTCAAATATGGTATGCAGACTCATCATTTTTTATTAAGGAAAACCGTTTCTGGATATTCCTCTGCTCTTGTTTTGCAAGGAACTTCACTTTTATACATCCTTCAGAGGAAAGAATGTCAAGTTAAATAAGACGAAATGAAAATGGAAGGTGTGAAATTTTCATTTTGAGATTGCATAAGAAATCAAATTCCTCTCACGTGCTATAGAATACCTAAACACTTTTGATTAAACCACTTTAGTTGTTATAATGACACCAAATTTGAAAGCCATCTGTGACTTTTCTGTTCTTACTCTGCAACAACCATGGCAATTACAAGTTAAAAAGTAAAATGTATGCAAATTTTAGAATGGAGAATGCGGGCATCGATCCCGCTACCTCTCGCATGCTAAGCGAGCGCTCTACCATTTGAGCTAATTCCCCTGTGTGCTCACTCAGCATCACATTTCAAAAGTAACGTTACTGCTGTCCACACTTTATTTTAAGTCTAATTGCCCATAACATGAGTGTTCAGTTCACTCCTAACTGATGCCTTAACTACACCTAGGTGATGTTTTACACTTCAGGTTGGCATGTTTAGTACTTGAATAGGAGTGATATCACTGTATGTTAACCTAGACTCAGGCCCTACCTAATCTTGGAGATACATTTCTCATGAATGAGTAACCAAGGGAGATACAATTTTTAGGAGTTAGTGCATGTCTAATGCAAGATTAATCACCATATTATGAGAGCCAATGCTATCATCCAGCAAAAATACTTGTTTTCACCCAACGTGGGGCTCGAACCCACGACCCTGAGATTAAGAGTCTCATGCTCTACCGACTGAGCTAGCCGGGCTCCCACTTAAATATGGTATGCAGACTCATCATTTTTTATTAAGGAAAACTGTTTCTGGATATTCCTCTGCTCTTGTTTTGCAAGGAACTTCACTTTTATACATCCTTCAGAGGAAAGAATGTCAAGTAAAATAAGACGAAATGAAAATGGAAGGTGTGAAATTTTCATTTTGAGATTGCATAAGAAATCAAATTCCTCTCACGTGCTATAGAATACCTAAACACTTTTGATTAAACCACTTTAGTTGTTATAATGACACCAAATTTGAAAGCCATCTGTGACTTTTCTGTTCTTACTCTGCAACAACCATGGCAATTACAAGTTAAAAAGTAAAATGTATGCAAATTTTAGAATGGAGAATGCGGGCATCGATCCCGCTACCTCTCGCATGCTAAGCGAGCGCTCTACCATTTGAGCTAATTCCCCTGTGTGCTCACTGAGCATCACATTTCAAAAGTAACGTTACTGCTGTCCACACTTTATTTTAAGTCTAATTGCCCATAACATGAGTGTTCAGTTCACTCCTAACTGATGCCTTAACTACACCTAGGGGATGTTTTACACTTCAGGTTGGCATGTTTAGTACTTGAATAGGAGTGATATCACTGTATGTTAACCTAGACTCAGGCCCTACCTAATCTTGGAGATACATTTCTCATGAATAAGTAACCAAGGGAGATACAATTTTTAGGAGTTAGTGCATGTCTAATGCAAGATTAATCACCATATTATGAGAGCCAATGCTATCATCCAGCAAAAAATACTGGTTTTCGCCCAACGTGGGGCTCGAACCCACGACCCTGAGATTAAGAGTCTCATGCTCTACCGACTGAGCTAGCCGGGCTCCCACTTAAATATGGTATGCAGACTCATCATTTTTTATTAAGGAAAACTGTTTCTGGATATTCCTCTGCTCTTGCTTTGCAAGGAACTTCACTTTTATACATCCTTCAGAGGAAAGAATGTCAAGTAAAATAAGACGAAATGAAAATGGAAGGTGTGAAATTTTCATTTTGAGATTGCATAAGAAATCAAATTCCTCTCACGTGCTATAGAATACCTAAACACTTTTGATTAAACCACTTTAGTTGTTATAATGACACCAAATTTGAAAGCCATCTGTCACTTTTCTGTTCTTACTCTGCAACAACCATGGCAATTACAAGTTAAAAAGTAAAATGTATGCAAATTTTAGAATGGAGAATGCGGGCATCGATCCCGCTACCTCTCGCATGCTAAGCGAGCGCTCTACCATTTGAGCTAATTCCCCTGTGTGCTCACTCAGCATCACATTTCAAAAGTAACGTTACTGCTGTCCACACTTTATTTTAAGTCTAATTGCCCATAACATGAGTGTTCAGTTCACTCCTAACTGATGCCTTAACTACACCTAGGGGATGTTTTACACTTCAGGTTGGCATGTTTAGTACTTGAATAGGAGTGATATCACTGCATGTTAACCTAGACTCAGGCCCTACCTAATCTTGGAGATACATTTCTCATGAATGAGTAACCAAGGGAGATACAATTTTTAGGAGTTAGTGCATGTCTAATGCAAGATTAATCACCATATTATGAGAGCCAATGCTATCATCCAGCAAAAAATACTTGTTTTCGCCCAACGTGGGGCTCGAACCCACGACCCTGAGATTAAGAGTCTCATGCTCTACCGACTGAGCTAGCCGGGCTCCCACTTAAATATGGTATGCAGACTCATCATTTTTTATTAAGGAAAACTGTTTCTGGATATTCCTCTGCTCTTGTTTTGCAAGGAACTTCACTTTTATACATCCTTCAGAGGAAAGAATGTCAAGTAAAATAAGACGAAATGAAAATGGAAGGTGTGAAATTTTCATTTTGAGATTGCATAAGAAATCAAATTCCTCTCACGTGCTATAGAATACCTAAACACTTTTGATTAAACCACTTTAGTTGTTATAATGACACCAAATTTGAAAGCCATCTGTGACTTTTCTGTTCTTACTCTGCAACAACCATGGCAATTACAAGTTAAAAAGTAAAATGTATGCAAATTTTAAAATGGAGAATGCGGGCATCGATCCCGCTACCTCTCGCATGCTAAGCGAGCGCTCTACCATTTGAGCTAATTCCCCTGTGTGCTCACTCAGCATCACATTTCAAAAGTAACGTTACTGCTGTCCACACTTTATTTTAAGTCTAATTGCCCATAACATGAGTGTTCAGTTCACTCCTAACTGATGCCTTAACTACACCTAGGGGATGTTTTACACTTCAGGTTGGCATGTTTAGTACTTGAATAGGAGTGATATCACTGTATGTTAACCTAGACTCAGGCCCTACCTAATCTTGGAGATACATTTCTCATGAATGAGTAACCAAGGGAGATACAATTTTTAGGAGTTAGTGCATGTCTAATGCAAGATTAATCACCATATTATGAGAGCCAATGCTATCATCCAGCAAAAAATACTCGTTTTCGCCCAACGTGGGGCTCGAACCCACGACCATGAGATTAAGAGTCTCATGCTCTACCGACTGAGCTAGCCGGGCTCCCACTTAAATATGGTATGCAGACTCATCATTTTTTATTAAGGAAAACTGTTTCTGGATATTCCTCTGCTCTTGTTTTGCAAGGAACTTCACTTTTATACATCCTTCAGAGGAAAGAATGTCAAGTAAAATAAGACGAAATGAAAATGGAAGGTGTGAAATTTTCATTTTGAGATTGCATAAGAAATCAAATTCCTCTCACGTGCTATAGAATACCTAAACACTTTTGATTAAACCACTTTAGTTGTTATAATGACACCAAATTTGAAAGCCATCTGTGACTTTTCTGTTCTTACTCTGCAACAACCATGGCAATTACAAGTTAAAAAGTAAAATGTATGCAAATTTTAGAATGGAGAATGCGGGCATCGATCCCGCTACCTCTCGCATGCTAAGCGAGCGCTCTACCATTTGAGCTAATTCCCCTGTGTGCTCACTCAGCATCACATTTCAAAAGTAACGTTACTGCTGTCCACACTTTATTTTAAGTCTAATTGCCCATAACATGAGTGTTCAGTTCACTCCTAACTGATGCCTTAACTACACCTAGGGGATGTTTTACACTTCAGGTTGGCATGTTTAGTACTTGAATAGGAGTGATATCACTGTATGTTAACCTAGACTCAGGCCCTACCTAATCTTGGAGATACATTTCTCATGAATGAGTAACCAAGGGAGATACAATTTTTAGGAGTTAGTGCATGTCTAATGCAAGATTAATCACCATATTATGAGAGCCAATGCAATCATCCAGCAAAAAATACTCGTTTTCGCCCAACGTGGGGCTCGAACCCACGACCCTGATATTAAGAGTCTCATGCTCTACCGACTGAGCTAGCCGGGCTCCCACTTAAATATGGTATGCAGACTCATCATTTTTTATTAAGGAAAACCGTTTCTGGATATTCCTCTGCTCTTGTTTTGCAAGGAACTTCACTTTCATACATCCTTCAGAGGAAAGAATGTCAAGTAAAATAAGACGAAATGAAAATGGAAGGTGTGAAATTTTCATTTTGAGATTGCATAAGAAATCAAATTCCTCTCACGTGCTATAGAATACCTAAACACTTTTGATTAAACCACTTTAGTTGTTATAATGACACCAAATTTGAAAGCCATCTGTGACTTTTCTGTTCTTACTCTGCAACAACCATGGCAATTACAAGTTAAAAAGTAAAATGTATGCAAATTTTAGAATGGAGAATGCGGGCATCGATCCCGCTACCTCTCGTATGCTAAGCGAGCGCTCTACCATTTGAGCTAATTCCCCTGTGTGCTCACTCAGCATCACATTTCAAAAGTAACGTTACTGCTGTCCACACTGTATTTTAAGTCTAATTGCCCATAACATGAGTGTTCAGTTCACTCCTAACTGATGCCTTAACTACACCTAGGGGATGTTTTACACTTCAGGTTGGCATGTTTAGTACTTGAATAGGAGTGATATCACTGTATGTTAACCTAGACTCAGGCCCTACCTAATCTTGGAGATACATTTCTCATGAATGAGTAACCAAGGGAGATACAATTTTTAGGAGTTAGTGCATGTCTAATGCAAGATTAATCACCATATTATGAGAGCCAATGCTATCATCCAGCAAAAAATACTCGTTTTCGCCCAACGTGGGGCTCGAACCCACGACCCTGAGATTAAGAGTTATGGTATGCAGACTCATCATTTTTTATTAAGGAAAACTGTTTCTGGATATTCCTCTGCTCTTGTTTTGCAAGGAACTTCACTTTTATACATCCTTCAGAGGAAAGAATGTCAAGTAAAATAAGACGAAATGAAAATGGAAGGTGTGAAATTTTCATTTTGAGATTGCATAAGAAATCAAATTCCTCTCACGTGCTATAGAATACCTAAACACTTTTGATTAAACCACTTTAGTTGTTATAATGACACCAAATTTGAAAGCCATCTGTGACTTTTCTGTTCTTACTCTGCAACAACCATGGCAATTACAAGTTAAAAAGTAAAATGTATGCAAATTTTAGAATGGAGAATGCGGGCATCGATCCCGCTACCTCTCGCATGCTAAGCGAGCGCTCTACCATTTGAGCTAATTCCCCTGTGTGCTCACTCAGCATCACATTTCAAAAGTAACGTTACTGCTGTCCACACTTTATTTTAAGTCTAATTGCCCATAACATGAGTGTTCAGTTCACTCCTAACTGATGCCTTAACTACACCTAGGGGATGTTTTACACTTCAGGTTGGCATGTTTAGTACTTGAATAGGAGTGATATCACTGTATGTTAACCTAGACTCAGGCCCTACCTAATCTTGGAGATACATTTCTCATGAATGAGTAACCAAGGGAGATACAATTTTTAGGAGTTAGTGCATGTCTAATGCAAGATTAATCACCATATTATGAGAGCCAATGCAATCATCCAGCAAAAAATACTCGTTTTCGCCCAACGTGGGGCTCGAACCCACGACCCTGATATTAAGAGTCTCATGCTCTACCGACTGAGCTAGCCGGGCTCCCACTTAAATATGGTATGCAGACTCATCATTTTTTATTAAGGAAAACCGTTTCTGGATATTCCTCTGCTCTTGTTTTGCAAGGAACTTCACTTTCATACATCCTTCAGAGGAAAGAATGTCAAGTAAAATAAGACGAAATGAAAATGGAAGGTGTGAAATTTTCATTTTGAGATTGCATAAGAAATCAAATTCCTCTCACGTGCTATAGAATACCTAAACACTTTTGATTAAACCACTTTAGTTGTTATAATGACACCAAATTTGAAAGCCATCTGTGACTTTTCTGTTCTTACTCTGCAACAACCATGGCAATTACAAGTTAAAAAGTAAAATGTATGCAAATTTTAGAATGGAGAATGCGGGCATCGATCCCGCTACCTCTCGTATGCTAAGCGAGCGCTCTACCATTTGAGCTAATTCCCCTGTGTGCTCACTCAGCATCACATTTCAAAAGTAACGTTACTGCTGTCCACACTGTATTTTAAGTCTAATTGCCCATAACATGAGTGTTCAGTTCACTCCTAACTGATGCCTTAACTACACCTAGGGGATGTTTTACACTTCAGGTTGGCATGTTTAGTACTTGAATAGGAGTGATATCACTGTATGTTAACCTAGACTCAGGCCCTACCTAATCTTGGAGATACATTTCTCATGAATGAGTAACCAAGGGAGATACAATTTTTAGGAGTTAGTGCATGTCTAATGCAAGATTAATCACCATATTATGAGAGCCAATGCTATCATCCAGCAAAAAATACTCGTTTTCGCCCAACGTGGGGCTCGAACCCACGACCCTGAGATTAAGAGTTATGGTATGCAGACTCATCATTTTTTATTAAGGAAAACTGTTTCTGGATATTCCTCTGCTCTTGTTTTGCAAGGAACTTCACTTTTATACATCCTTCAGAGGAAAGAATGTCAAGTAAAATAAGACGAAATGAAAATGGAAGGTGTGAAATTTTCATTTTGAGATTGCATAAGAAATCAAATTCCTCTCACATGCTATAGAATACCTAAACACTTTTGATTAAACCACTTTAGTTGTTATAATGACCGCAAATTTGAAAGCCATCTGTGACTTTTCTGTTCTTACTCTGCAACAACCATGGCAATTACAAGTTAAAAAGTAAAATGTATGCAAATTTTAGAATGGAGAATGCGGGCATCGATCCCGCTACATCTCGCATGCTAAGCGAGCGCTCTACCATTTGAGCTAATTCCCCTGTGTGCTCACTCAGCATCACATTTCAAAAGTAACGTTACTGCTGTCCACACTTTATTTTAAGTCTAATTGCCCATAACATGAGTGTTCAGTTCACTCCTAACTGATGCCTTAACTACACCTAGGGGATGTTTTACACTTCAGGTTGGCATGTTTAGTACTTGAATAGGAGTGATATCACTGTATGTTAACCTAGACTCAGGCCCTACCTAATCTTGGAGATACATTTCTCATGAATGAGTAACCAAGGGAGATACAATTTTTAGGAGTTAGTGCATGTCTAATGCAAGATTAATCACCATATTATGAGAGCCAATGCAATCATCCAGCAAAAAATACTCGTTTTCGCCCAACGTGGGGCTCGAACCCACGACCCTGATATTAAGAGTCTCATGCTCTACCGACTGAGCTAGCCGGGCTCCCACTTAAATATGGTATGCAGACTCATCATTTTTTATTAAGGAAAACCGTTTCTGGATATTCCTCTGCTCTTGTTTTGCAAGGAACTTCACTTTTATACATCCTTCAGAGGAAAGAATGTCAAGTAAAATAAGACGAAATGAAAATGGAAGGTGTGAAATTTTCATTTTGAGATTGCATAAGAAATCAAATTCCTCTCACGTGCTATAGAATACCTAAACACTTTTGATTAAACCACTTTAGTTGTTATAATGACACCAAATTTGAAAGCCATCTGTGACTTTTCTGTTCTTACTCTGCAACAACCATGGCAATTACAAGTTAAAAAGTAAAATGTATGCAAATTTTAGAATGGAGAATGCGGGCATCGATCCCGCTACCTCTCGTATGCTAAGCGAGCGCTCTACCATTTGAGCTAATTCCCCTGTGTGCTCACTCAGCATCACATTTCAAAAGTAACGTTACTGCTGTCCACACTGTATTTTAAGTCTAATTGCCCATAACATGAGTGTTCAGTTCACTCCTAACTGATGCCTTAACTACACCTAGGGGATGTTTTACACTTCAGGTTGGCATGTTTAGTACTTGAATAGGAGTGATATCACTGTATGTTAACCTAGACTCAGGCCCTACCTAATCTTGGAGATACATTTCTCATGAATGAGTAACCAAGGGAGATACAATTTTTAGGAGTTAGTGCATGTCTAATGCAAGATTAATCACCATATTATGAGAGCCAATGCTATCATCCAGCAAAAAATACTCGTTTTCGCCCAACGTGGGGCTCGAACCCACGACCCTGAGATTAAGAGTTATGGTATGCAGACTCATCATTTTTTATTAAGGAAAACTGTTTCTGGATATTCCTCTGCTCTTGTTTTGCAAGGAACTTCACTTTTATACATCCTTCAGAGGAAAGAATGTCAAGTAAAATAAGACGAAATGAAAATGGAAGGTGTGAAATTTTCATTTTGAGATTGCATAAGAAATCAAATTCCTCTCACATGCTATAGAATACCTAAACACTTTTGATTAAACCACTTTAGTTGTTATAATGACCGCAAATTTGAAAGCCATCTGTGACTTTTCTGTTCTTACTCTGCAACAACCATGGCAATTACAAGTTAAAAAGTAAAATGTATGCAAATTTTAGAATGGAGAATGCGGGCATCGATCCCGCTACATCTCGCATGCTAAGCGAGCGCTCTACCATTTGAGCTAATTCCCCTGTGTGCTCACTCAGCATCACATTTCAAAAGTAACGTTACTGCTGTCCACACTTTATTTTAAGTCTAATTGCCCATAACATGAGTGTTCAGTTCACTCCTAACTGATGCCTTAACTACACCTAGGGGATGTTTTACACTTCAGGTTGGCATGTTTAGTACTTGAATAGGAGTGATATCACTGTATGTTAACCTAGACTCAGGCCCTACCTAATCTTGGAGATACATTTCTCATGAATGAGTAACCAAGGGAGATACAATTTTTAGGAGTTAGTGCATGTCTAATGCAAGATTAATCACCATATTATGAGAGCCAATGCAATCATCCAGCAAAAAATACTCGTTTTCGCCCAACGTGGGGCTCGAACCCACGACCCTGATATTAAGAGTCTCATGCTCTACCGACTGAGCTAGCCGGGCTCCCACATAAATATGGTATGCAGACTCATCATTTTTTATTAAGGAAAACCGTTTCTGGATATTCCTCTGCTCTTGTTTTGCAAGGAACTTCACTTTTATACATCCTTCAGAGGAAAGAATGTCAAGTAAAATAAGACGAAATGAAAATGGAAGGTGTGAAATTTTCATTTTGAGATTGCATAAGAAATCAAATTCCTCTCACGTGCTATAGAATACCTAAACACTTTTGATTAAACCACTTTAGTTGTTATAATGACACCAAATTTGAAAGCCATCTGTGACTTTTCTGTTCTTACTCTGCAACAACCATGGCAATTACAAGTTAAAAAGTAAAATGTATGCAAATTTTAGAATGGAGAATGCGGGCATCGATCCCGCTACCTCTCGTATGCTAAGCGAGCGCTCTACCATTTGAGCTAATTCCCCTGTGTGCTCACTCAGCATCACATTTCAAAAGTAACGTTACTGCTGTCCACACTGTATTTTAAGTCTAATTGCCCATAACATGAGTGTTCAGTTCACTCCTAACTGATGCCTTAACTACACCTAGGGGATGTTTTACACTTCAGGTTGGCATGTTTAGTACTTGAATAGGAGTGATATCACTGTATGTTAACCTAGACTCAGGCCCTACCTAATCTTGGAGATACATTTCTCATGAATGAGTAACCAAGGGAGATACAATTTTTAGGAGTTAGTGCATGTCTAATGCAAGATTAATCACCATATTATGAGAGCCAATGCTATCATCCAGCAAAAAATACTCGTTTTCGCCCAACGTGGGGCTCGAACCCACGACCCTGAGATTAAGAGTTATGGTATGCAGACTCATCATTTTTTATTAAGGAAAACTGTTTCTGGATATTCCTCTGCTCTTGTTTTGCAAGGAACTTCACTTTTATACATCCTTCAGAGGAAAGAATGTCAAGTAAAATAAGACGAAATGAAAATGGAAGGTGTGAAATTTTCATTTTGAGATTGCATAAGAAATCAAATTCCTCTCACATGCTATAGAATACCTAAACACTTTTGATTAAACCACTTTAGTTGTTATAATGACCGCAAATTTGAAAGCCATCTGTGACTTTTCTGTTCTTACTCTGCAACAACCATGGCAATTACAAGTTAAAAAGTAAAATGTATGCAAATTTTAGAATGGAGAATGCGGGCATCGATCCCGCTACATCTCGCATGCTAAGCGAGCGCTCTACCATTTGAGCTAATTCCCCTGTGTGCTCACTCAGCATCACATTTCAAAAGTAACGTTACTGCTGTCCACACTTTATTTTAAGTCTAATTGCCCATAACATGAGTGTTCAGTTCACTCCTAACTGATGCCTTAACTACACCTAGGGGATGTTTTACACTTCAGGTTGGCATGTTTAGTACTTGAATAGGAGTGATATCACTGTATGTTAACCTAGACTCAGGCCCTACCTAATCTTGGAGATACATTTCTCATGAATGAGTAACCAAGGGAGATACAATTTTTAGGAGTTAGTGCATGTCTAATGCAAGATTAATCACCATATTATGAGAGCCAATGCAATCATCCAGCAAAAAATACTCGTTTTCGCCCAACGTGGGGCTCGAACCCACGACCCTGATATTAAGAGTCTCATGCTCTACCGACTGAGCTAGCCGGGCTCCCACTTAAATATGGTATGCAGACTCATCATTTTTTATTAAGGAAAACCGTTTCTGGATATTCCTCTGCTCTTGTTTTGCAAGGAACTTCACTTTTATACATCCTTCAGAGGAAAGAATGTCAAGTAAAATAAGACGAAATGAAAATGGAAGGTGTGAAATTTTCATTTTGAGATTGCATAAGAAATCAAATTCCTCTCACGTGCTATAGAATACCTAAACACTTTTGATTAAACCACTTTAGTTGTTATAATGACCGCAAATTTGAAAGCCATCTGTGACTTTTCTGTTCTTACTCTGCAACAACCATGGCAATTACAAGTTAAAAAGTAAAATGTATGCAAATTTTAGAATGGAGAATGCGGGCATCGATCCCGCTACATCTCGCATGCTAAGCGAGCGCTCTACCATTTGAGCTAATTCCCCTGTGTGCTCACTCAGCATCACATTTCAAAAGTAACGTTACTGCTGTCCACACTTTATTTTAAGTCTAATTGCCCATAACATGAGTGTTCAGTTCACTCCTAACTGATGCCTTAACTACACCTAGGGGATGTTTTACACTTCAGGTTGGCATGTTTAGTACTTGAATAGGAGTGATATCACTGTATGTTAACCTAGACTCAGGCCCTACCTAATCTTGGAGATACATTTCTCATGAATGAGTAACCAAGGGAGATACAATTTTTAGGAGTTAGTGCATGTCTAATGCAAGATTAATCACCATATTATGAGAGCCAATGCAATCATCCAGCAAAAAATACTCGTTTTCGCCCAACGTGGGGCTCGAACCCACGACCCTGATATTAAGAGTCTCATGCTCTACCGACTGAGCTAGCCGGGCTCCCACTTAAATATGGTATGCAGACTCATCATTTTTTATTAAGGAAAACCGTTTCTGGATATTCCTCTGCTCTTGTTTTGCAAGGAACTTCACTTTTATACATCCTTCAGAGGAAAGAATGTCAAGTAAAATAAGACGAAATGAAAATGGAAGGTGTGAAATTTTCATTTTGAGATTGCATAAGAAATCAAATTCCTCTCACGTGCTATAGAATACCTAAACACTTTTGATTAAACCACTTTAGTTGTTATAATGACACCAAATTTGAAAGCCATCTGTGACTTTTCTGTTCTTACTCTGCAACAACCATGGCAATTACAAGTTAAAAAGTAAAATGTATGCAAATTTTAGAATGGAGAATGCGGGCATCGATCCCGCTACCTCTCGTATGCTAAGCGAGCGCTCTACCATTTGAGCTAATTCCCCTGTGTGCTCACTCAGCATCACATTTCAAAAGTAACGTTACTGCTGTCCACACTGTATTTTAAGTCTAATTGCCCATAACATGAGTGTTCAGTTCACTCCTAACTGATGCCTTAACTACACCTAGGGGATGTTTTACACTTCAGGTTGGCATGTTTAGTACTTGAATAGGAGTGATATCACTGTATGTTAACCTAGACTCAGGCCCTACCTAATCTTGGAGATACATTTCTCATGAATGAGTAACCAAGGGAGATACAATTTTTAGGAGTTAGTGCATGTCTAATGCAAGATTAATCACCATATTATGAGAGCCAATGCTATCATCCAGCAAAAAATACTCGTTTTCGCCCAACGTGGGGCTCGAACCCACGACCCTGAGATTAAGAGTTATGGTATGCAGACTCATCATTTTTTATTAAGGAAAACTGTTTCTGGATATTCCTCTGCTCTTGTTTTGCAAGGAACTTCACTTTTATACATCCTTCAGAGGAAAGAATGTCAAGTAAAATAAGACGAAATGAAAATGGAAGGTGTGAAATTTTCATTTTGAGATTGCATAAGAAATCAAATTCCTCTCACATGCTATAGAATACCTAAACACTTTTGATTAAACCACTTTAGTTGTTATAATGACCGCAAATTTGAAAGCCATCTGTGACTTTTCTGTTCTTACTCTGCAACAACCATGGCAATTACAAGTTAAAAAGTAAAATGTATGCAAATTTTAGAATGGAGAATGCGGGCATCGATCCCGCTACATCTCGCATGCTAAGCGAGCGCTCTACCATTTGAGCTAATTCCCCTGTGTGCTCACTCAGCATCACATTTCAAAAGTAACGTTACTGCTGTCCACACTTTATTTTAAGTCTAATTGCCCATAACATGAGTGTTCAGTTCACTCCTAACTGATGCCTTAACTACACCTAGGGGATGTTTTACACTTCAGGTTGGCATGTTTAGTACTTGAATAGGAGTGATATCACTGTATGTTAACCTAGACTCAGGCCCTACCTAATCTTGGAGATACATTTCTCATGAATGAGTAACCAAGGGAGATACAATTTTTAGGAGTTAGTGCATGTCTAATGCAAGATTAATCACCATATTATGAGAGCCAATGCAATCATCCAGCAAAAAATACTCGTTTTCGCCCAACGTGGGGCTCGAACCCACGACCCTGATATTAAGAGTCTCATGCTCTACCGACTGAGCTAGCCGGGCTCCCACTTAAATATGGTATGCAGACTCATCATTTTTTATTAAGGAAAACCGTTTCTGGATATTCCTCTGCTCTTGTTTTGCAAGGAACTTCACTTTTATACATCCTTCAGAGGAAAGAATGTCAAGTAAAATAAGACGAAATGAAAATGGAAGGTGTGAAATTTTCATTTTGAGATTGCATAAGAAATCAAATTCCTCTCACGTGCTATAGAATACCTAAACACTTTTGATTAAACCACTTTAGTTGTTATAATGACACCAAATTTGAAAGCCATCTGTGACTTTTCTGTTCTTACTCTGCAACAACCATGGCAATTACAAGTTAAAAAGTAAAATGTATGCAAATTTTAGAATGGAGAATGCGGGCATCGATCCCGCTACCTCTCGTATGCTAAGCGAGCGCTCTACCATTTGAGCTAATTCCCCTGTGTGCTCACTCAGCATCACATTTCAAAAGTAACGTTACTGCTGTCCACACTGTATTTTAAGTCTAATTGCCCATAACATGAGTGTTCAGTTCACTCCTAACTGATGCCTTAACTACACCTAGGGGATGTTTTACACTTCAGGTTGGCATGTTTAGTACTTGAATAGGAGTGATATCACTGTATGTTAACCTAGACTCAGGCCCTACCTAATCTTGGAGATACATTTCTCATGAATGAGTAACCAAGGGAGATACAATTTTTAGGAGTTAGTGCATGTCTAATGCAAGATTAATCACCATATTATGAGAGCCAATGCTATCATCCAGCAAAAAATACTCGTTTTCGCCCAACGTGGGGCTCGAACCCACGACCCTGAGATTAAGAGTTATGGTATGCAGACTCATCATTTTTTATTAAGGAAAACTGTTTCTGGATATTCCTCTGCTCTTGTTTTGCAAGGAACTTCACTTTTATACATCCTTCAGAGGAAAGAATGTCAAGTAATATAAGACGAAATGAAAATGGAAGGTGTGAAATTTTCATTTTGAGATTGCATAAGAAATCAAATTCCTCTCACATGCTATAGAATACCTAAACACTTTTGATTAAACCACTTTAGTTGTTATAATGACCGCAAATTTGAAAGCCATCTGTGACTTTTCTGTTCTTACTCTGCAACAACCATGGCAATTACAAGTTAAAAAGTAAAATGTATGCAAATTTTAGAATGGAGAATGCGGGCATCGATCCCGCTACATCTCGCATGCTAAGCGAGCGCTCTACCATTTGAGCTAATTCCCCTGTGTGCTCACTCAGCATCACATTTCAAAAGTAACGTTACTGCTGTCCACACTTTATTTTAAGTCTAATTGCCCATAACATGAGTGTTCAGTTCACTCCTAACTGATGCCTTAACTACACCTAGGGGATGTTTTACACTTCAGGTTGGCATGTTTAGTACTTGAATAGGAGTGATATCACTGTATGTTAACCTAGACTCAGGCCCTACCTAATCTTGGAGATACATTTCTCATGAATGAGTAACCAAGGGAGATACAATTTTTAGGAGTTAGTGCATGTCTAATGCAAGATTAATCACCATATTATGAGAGCCAATGCAATCATCCAGCAAAAAATACTCGTTTTCGCCCAACGTGGGGCTCGAACCCACGACCCTGATATTAAGAGTCTCATGCTCTACCGACTGAGCTAGCCGGGCTCCCACATAAATATGGTATGCAGACTCATCATTTTTTATTAAGGAAAACCGTTTCTGGATATTCCTCTGCTCTTGTTTTGCAAGGAACTTCACTTTTATACATCCTTCAGAGGAAAGAATGTCAAGTAAAATAAGACGAAATGAAAATGGAAGGTGTGAAATTTTCATTTTGAGATTGCATAAGAAATCAAATTCCTCTCACGTGCTATAGAATACCTAAACACTTTTGATTAAACCACTTTAGTTGTTATAATGACACCAAATTTGAAAGCCATCTGTGACTTTTCTGTTCTTACTCTGCAACAACCATGGCAATTACAAGTTAAAAAGTAAAATGTATGCAAATTTTAGAATGGAGAATGCGGGCATCGATCCCGCTACCTCTCGTATGCTAAGCGAGCGCTCTACCATTTGAGCTAATTCCCCTGTGTGCTCACTCAGCATCACATTTCAAAAGTAACGTTACTGCTGTCCACACTGTATTTTAAGTCTAATTGCCCATAACATGAGTGTTCAGTTCACTCCTAACTGATGCCTTAACTACACCTAGGGGATGTTTTACACTTCAGGTTGGCATGTTTAGTACTTGAATAGGAGTGATATCACTGTATGTTAACCTAGACTCAGGCCCTACCTAATCTTGGAGATACATTTCTCATGAATGAGTAACCAAGGGAGATACAATTTTTAGGAGTTAGTGCATGTCTAATGCAAGATTAATCACCATATTATGAGAGCCAATGCTATCATCCAGCAAAAAATACTAGTTTTCGCCCAACGTGGGGCTCGAACCCACGACCCTGAGATTAAGAGTTATGGTATGCAGACTCATCATTTTTTATTAAGGAAAACTGTTTCTGGATATTCCTCTGCTCTTGTTTTGCAAGGAACTTCACTTTTATACATCCTTCAGAGGAAAGAATGTCAAGTAAAATAAGACGAAATGAAAATGGAAGGTGTGAAATTTTCATTTTGAGATTGCATAAGAAATCAAATTCCTCTCACATGCTATAGAATACCTAAACACTTTTGATTAAACCACTTTAGTTGTTATAATGACCGCAAATTTGAAAGCCATCTGTGACTTTTCTGTTCTTACTCTGCAACAACCATGGCAATTACAAGTTAAAAAGTAAAATGTATGCAAATTTTAGAATGGAGAATGCGGGCATCGATCCCGCTACATCTCGCATGCTAAGCGAGCGCTCTACCATTTGAGCTAATTCCCCTGTGTGCTCACTCAGCATCACATTTCAAAAGTAACGTTACTGCTGTCCACACTTTATTTTAAGTCTAATTGCCCATAACATGAGTGTTCAGTTCACTCCTAACTGATGCCTTAACTACACCTAGGGGATGTTTTACACTTCAGGTTGGCATGTTTAGTACTTGAATAGGAGTGATATCACTGTATGTTAACCTAGACTCAGGCCCTACCTAATCTTGGAGATACATTTCTCATGAATGAGTAACCAAGGGAGATACAATTTTTAGGAGTTAGTGCATGTCTAATGCAAGATTAATCACCATATTATGAGAGCCAATGCAATCATCCAGCAAAAAATACTCGTTTTCGCCCAACGTGGGGCTCGAACCCACGACCCTGATATTAAGAGTCTCATGCTCTACCGACTGAGCTAGCCGGGCTCCCACTTAAATATGGTATGCAGACTCATCATTTTTTATTAAGGAAAACCGTTTCTGGATATTCCTCTGCTCTTGTTTTGCAAGGAACTTCACTTTTATACATCCTTCAGAGGAAAGAATGTCAAGTAAAATAAGACGAAATGAAAATGGAAGGTGTGAAATTTTCATTTTGAGATTGCATAAGAAATCAAATTCCTCTCACGTGCTATAGAATACCTAAACACTTTTGATTAAACCACTTTAGTTGTTATAATGACCGCAAATTTGAAAGCCATCTGTGACTTTTCTGTTCTTACTCTGCAACAACCATGGCAATTACAAGTTAAAAAGTAAAATGTATGCAAATTTTAGAATGGAGAATGCGGGCA
The DNA here is from genome assembly GCF_964204655.1 of Triturus cristatus. Lineage (NCBI taxonomy): Eukaryota > Metazoa > Chordata > Amphibia > Caudata > Salamandridae > Triturus > Triturus cristatus. The sequence continues at coordinate 122,946,322 of NC_140585.1, read as the reverse complement.
TCGATCCCGCTACATCTCGCATGCTAAGCGAGCGCTCTACCATTTGAGCTAATTCCCCTGTGTGCTCACTCAGCATCACATTTCAAAAGTAACGTTACTGCTGTCCACACTTTATTTTAAGTCTAATTGCCCATAACATGAGTGTTCAGTTCACTCCTAACTGATGCCTTAACTACACCTAGGGGATGTTTTACACTTCAGGTTGGCATGTTTAGTACTTGAATAGGAGTGATATCACTGTATGTTAACCTAGACTCAGGCCCTACCTAATCTTGGAGATACATTTCTCATGAATGAGTAACCAAGGGAGATACAATTTTTAGGAGTTAGTGCATGTCTAATGCAAGATTAATCACCATATTATGAGAGCCAATGCAATCATCCAGCAAAAAATACTCGTTTTCGCCCAACGTGGGGCTCGAACCCACGACCCTGATATTAAGAGTCTCATGCTCTACCGACTGAGCTAGCCGGGCTCCCACTTAAATATGGTATGCAGACTCATCATTTTTTATTAAGGAAAACCGTTTCTGGATATTCCTCTGCTCTTGTTTTGCAAGGAACTTCACTTTTATACATCCTTCAGAGGAAAGAATGTCAAGTAAAATAAGACGAAATGAAAATGGAAGGTGTGAAATTTTCATTTTGAGATTGCATAAGAAATCAAATTCCTCTCACGTGCTATAGAATACCTAAACACTTTTGATTAAACCACTTTAGTTGTTATAATGACACCAAATTTGAAAGCCATCTGTGACTTTTCTGTTCTTACTCTGCAACAACCATGGCAATTACAAGTTAAAAAGTAAAATGTATGCAAATTTTAGAATAGAGAATGTGGGCATCGATCCCGCTACCTCTCGCATGCTAAGCGAGTGCTCTACCATTTGAGCTAATTCCCCTGTGTGCTCACTCAGCATCACATTTCAAAAGTAACGTTACTGCTGTCCACACTTTATTTTAAGTCTAATTGCCCATAACATGAGTGTTCAGTTCACTCCTAACTGATGCCTTAACTACACCTAGGGGATGTTTTACACTTCAGGTTGGCATGTTTAGTACTTGAATAGGAGTGATATCACTGTATGTTAACCTAGACTCAGGCCCTACCTAATCTTGGAGATACATTTCTCATGAATGAGTAACCAAGGGAGATACAATTTTTAGGAGTTAGTGCATGTCTAATGCAAGATTAATCACCATAATATGAGAGCCAATGCTATCATCCAGCAAAAAATGCTGGTTTTCGCCCAACGTGGGGCTCGAACCCACGACCCTGAGATTAAGAGTCTCATGCTCTACCGACTGAGCTAGCCGGGCTCCCACTTAAATATGGTATGCAGACTCATCATTTTTTATTAAGGAAAACTGTTTCTGGATATTCCTCTGCTCTTGCTTTGCAAGGAACTTCACTTTTATACATCCTTCAGAGGAAAGAATGTCAAGTAAAATAAGACGAAATGAAAATGGAAGGTGTGAAATTTTCATTTTGAGATTGCATAAGAAATCAAATTCCTCTCACGTGCTATAGAATACCTAAACACTTTTGATTAAACCACTTTAGTTGTTATAATGACACCAAATTTGAAAGCCATCTGTGACTTTTCTGTTCTTACTCTGCAACAACCATGGCAATTACAAGTTAAAAAGTAAAATGTATGCAAATTTTAGAATGGAGAATGCGGGCATCGATCCCGCTACCTCTCGCATGCTAAGCGAGCGCTCTACCATTTGAGCTAATTCCCCTGTGTGCTCACTCAGCATCACATTTCAAAAGTAACGTTACTGCTGTCCACACTTTATTTTAAGTCTAATTGCCCATAACATGAGTGTTCAGTTCACTCCTAACTGATGCCTTAACTACACCTAGGGGATGTTTTACACTTCAGGTTGGCATGTTTAGTACTTGAATAGGAGTGATATCACTGTATGTTAACCTAGACTCAGGCCCTACCTAATCTTGGAGATACATTTCTCATGAATGAGTAACCAAGGGAGATACAATTTTTAGGAGTTAGTGCATGTCTAATGCAAGATTAATCACCATATTATGAGAGCCAATGCAATCATCCAGCAAAAAATACTCGTTTTCGCCCAACGTGGGGCTCGAACCCACGACCCTGATATTAAGAGTCTCATGCTCTACCGACTGAGCTAGCCGGGCTCCCACTTAAATATGGTATGCAGACTCACCATTTTTTATTAAGGAAAACTGTTTCTGGATATTCCTCTGCTCTTGTTTTGCAAGGAACTTCACTTTTATACATCCTTCAGAGGAAAGAATGTCAAGTAAAATAAGACGAAATGAAAATGGAAGGTGTGAAATTTTCATTTTGAGATTGCATAAGAAATCAAATTCCTCTCACGTGCTATAGAATACCTAAACACTTTTGATTTAACCACTTTAGTTGTTATAATGACACCAAATTTGAAAGCCATCTGTGACTTTTCTGTTCTTACTCTGCAACAACCATGGCAATTACAAGTTAAAAAGTAAAATGTATGCAAATTTTAGAATGGAGAATGCGGGCATCGATCCCGCTACCTCTCGCATGCTAAGCGAGCGCTCTACCATTTGAGCTAATTCCCCTGTGTGCTCACTCAGCATCACATTTCAAAAGTAACGTTACTGCTGTCCACACTTTATTTTAAGTCTAATTGCCCATAACATGAGTGTTCAGTTCACTCCTAACTGATGCCTTAACTACACCTAGGGGATGTTTTACACTTCAGGTTGGCATGTTTAGTACTTGAATAGGAGTGATATCACTGTATGTTAACCTAGACTCAGGCCCTACCTAATCTTGGAGATACATTTCTCATGAATGAGTAACCAAGGGAGATACAATTTTTAGGAGTTAGTGCATGTCTAATGCAAGATTAATCACCATATTATGAGAGCCAATGCAATCATCCAGCAAAAAATACTCGTTTTCGCCCAACGTGGGGCTCGAACCCACGACCCTGAGATTAAGAGTCTCATGCTCTACCGACTGAGCTAGCCGGGCTCCCACTTAAATATGGTATGCAGACTCATCATTTTTTATTAAGGAAAACTGTTTCTGGATATTCCTCTGCTCTTGTTTTGCAAGGAACTTCACTTTTATACATCCTTCAGAGGAAAGAATGTCAAGTAAAATAAGACGAAATGAAAATGGAAGGTGTGAAATTTTCATTTTGAGATTGCATAAGAAATCAAATTCCTCTCACGTGCTATAGAATACCTAAACACTTTTGATTAAACCACTTTAGTTGTTATAATGACACCAAATTTGAAAGCCATCTGTGACTTTTCTGTTCTTACTCTGCAACAACCATGGCAATTACAAGTTAAAAAGTAAAATGTATGCAAATTTTAAAATGGAGAATGCGGGCATCGATCCCGCTACCTCTCGCATGCTAAGCGAGCGCTCTACCATTTGAGCTAATTCCCCTGTGTGCTCACTCAGCATCACATTTCAAAAGTAACGTTACTGCTGTCCACACTTTATTTTAAGTCTAATTGCCCATAACATGAGTGTTCAGTTCACTCCTAACTGATGCCTTAACTACACCTAGGGGATGTTTTACACTTCAGGTTGGCATGTTTAGTACTTGAATAGGAGTGATATCACTGTATGTTAACCTAGACTCAGGCCCTACCTAATCTTGGAGATACATTTCTCATGAATGAGTAACCAAGGGAGATACAATTTTTAGGAGTTAGTGCATGTCTAATGCAAGATTAATCACCATATTATGAGAGCCAATGCAATCATCCAGCAAAAAATACTCGTTTTCGCCCAACGTGGGGCTCGAACCCACGACCCTGATATTAAGAGTCTCATGCTCTACCGACTGAGCTAGCCGGGCTCCCACTTAAATATGGTATGCAGACTCATCATTTTTTATTAAGGAAAACCGTTTCTGGATATTCCTCTGCTCTTGTTTTGCAAGGAACTTCACTTTTATACATCCTTCAGAGGAAAGAATGTCAAGTAAAATAAGACGAAATGAAAATGGAAGGTGTGAAATTTTCATTTTGAGATTGCATAAGAAATCAAATTCCTCTCACGTGCTATAGAATACCTAAACACTTTTGATTAAACCACTTTAGTTGTTATAATGACCGCAAATTTGAAAGCCATCTGTGACTTTTCTGTTCTTACTCTGCAACAACCATGGCAATTACAAGTTAAAAAGTAAAATGTATGCAAATTTTAGAATGGAGAATGCGGGCATCGATCCCGCTACATCTCGCATGCTAAGCGAGCGCTCTACCATTTGAGCTAATTCCCCTGTGTGCTCACTCAGCATCACATTTCAAAAGTAACGTTACTGCTGTCCACACTTTATTTTAAGTCTAATTGCCCATAACATGAGTGTTCAGTTCACTCCTAACTGATGCCTTAACTACACCTAGGGGATGTTTTACACTTCAGGTTGGCATGTTTAGTACTTGAATAGGAGTGATATCACTGTATGTTAACCTAGACTCAGGCCCTACCTAATCTTGGAGATACATTTCTCATGAATGAGTAACCAAGGGAGATACAATTTTTAGGAGTTAGTGCATGTCTAATGCAAGATTAATCACCATATTATGAGAGCCAATGCAATCATCCAGCAAAAAATACTCGTTTTCGCCCAACGTGGGGCTCGAACCCACGACCCTGATATTAAGAGTCTCATGCTCTACCGACTGAGCTAGCCGGGCTCCCACTTAAATATGGTATGCAGACTCATCATTTTTTATTAAGGAAAACCGTTTCTGGATATTCCTCTGCTCTTGTTTTGCAAGGAACTTCACTTTTATACATCCTTCAGAGGAAAGAATGTCAAGTAAAATAAGACGAAATGAAAATGGAAGGTGTGAAATTTTCATTTTGAGATTGCATAAGAAATCAAATTCCTCTCACGTGCTATAGAATACCTAAACACTTTTGATTAAACCACTTTAGTTGTTATAATGACACCAAATTTGAAAGCCATCTGTGACTTTTCTGTTCTTACTCTGCAACAACCATGGCAATTACAAGTTAAAAAGTAAAATGTATGCAAATTTTAGAATAGAGAATGTGGGCATCGATCCCGCTACCTCTCGCATGCTAAGCGAGTGCTCTACCATTTGAGCTAATTCCCCTGTGTGCTCACTCAGCATCACATTTCAAAAGTAACGTTACTGCTGTCCACACTTTATTTTAAGTCTAATTGCCCATAACATGAGTGTTCAGTTCACTCCTAACTGATGCCTTAACTACACCTAGGGGATGTTTTACACTTCAGGTTGGCATGTTTAGTACTTGAATAGGAGTGATATCACTGTATGTTAACCTAGACTCAGGCCCTACCTAATCTTGGAGATACATTTCTCATGAATGAGTAACCAAGGGAGATACAATTTTTAGGAGTTAGTGCATGTCTAATGCAAGATTAATCACCATATTATGAGAGCCAATGCTATCATCCAGCAAAAAATGCTGGTTTTCGCCCAACGTGGGGCTCGAACCCACGACCCTGAGATTAAGAGTCTCATGCTCTACCGACTGAGCTAGCCGGGCTCCCACTTAAATATGGTATGCAGACTCATCATTTTTTATTAAGGAAAACTGTTTCTGGATATTCCTCTGCTCTTGCTTTGCAAGGAACTTCACTTTTATACATCCTTCAGAGGAAAGAATGTCAAGTAAAATAAGACGAAATGAAAATGGAAGGTGTGAAATTTTCATTTTGAGATTGCATAAGAAATCAAATTCCTCTCACGTGCTATAGAATACCTAAACACTTTTGATTAAACCACTTTAGTTGTTATAATGACACCAAATTTGAAAGCCATCTGTGACTTTTCTGTTCTTACTCTGCAACAACCATGGCAATTACAAGTTAAAAAGTAAAATGTATGCAAATTTTAGAATGGAGAATGCGGGCATCGATCCCGCTACCTCTCGCATGCTAAGCGAGCGCTCTACCATTTGAGCTAATTCCCCTGTGTGCTCACTCAGCATCACATTTCAAAAGTAACGTTACTGCTGTCCACACTTTATTTTAAGTCTAATTGCCCATAACATGAGTGTTCAGTTCACTCCTAACTGATGCCTTAACTACACCTAGGGGATGTTTTACACTTCAGGTTGGCATGTTTAGTACTTGAATAGGAGTGATATCACTGTATGTTAACCTAGACTCAGGCCCTACCTAATCTTGGAGATACATTTCTCATGAATGAGTAACCAAGGGAGATACAATTTTTAGGAGTTAGTGCATGTCTAATGCAAGATTAATCACCATATTATGAGAGCCAATGCAATCATCCAGCAAAAAATACTCGTTTTCGCCCAACGTGGGGCTCGAACCCACGACCCTGATATTAAGAGTCTCATGCTCTACCGACTGAGCTAGCCGGGCTCCCACTTAAATATGGTATGCAGACTCACCATTTTTTATTAAGGAAAACTGTTTCTGGATATTCCTCTGCTCTTGTTTTGCAAGGAACTTCACTTTTATACATCCTTCAGAGGAAAGAATGTCAAGTAAAATAAGACGAAATGAAAATGGAAGGTGTGAAATTTTCATTTTGAGATTGCATAAGAAATCAAATTCCTCTCACGTGCTATAGAATACCTAAACACTTTTGATTTAACCACTTTAGTTGTTATAATGACACCAAATTTGAAAGCCATCTGTGACTTTTCTGTTCTTACTCTGCAACAACCATGGCAATTACAAGTTAAAAAGTAAAATGTATGCAAATTTTAGAATGGAGAATGCGGGCATCGATCCCGCTACCTCTCGCATGCTAAGCGAGCGCTCTACCATTTGAGCTAATTCCCCTGTGTGCTCACTCAGCATCACATTTCAAAAGTAACGTTACTGCTGTCCACACTTTATTTTAAGTCTAATTGCCCATAACATGAGTGTTCAGTTCACTCCTAACTGATGCCTTAACTACACCTAGGGGATGTTTTACACTTCAGGTTGGCATGTTTAGTACTTGAATAGGAGTGATATCACTGTATGTTAACCTAGACTCAGGCCCTACCTAATCTTGGAGATACATTTCTCATGAATGAGTAACCAAGGGAGATACAATTTTTAGGAGTTAGTGCATGTCTAATGCAAGATTAATCACCATATTATGAGAGCCAATGCAATCATCCAGCAAAAAATACTCGTTTTCGCCCAACGTGGGGCTCGAACCCACGACCCTGATATTAAGAGTCTCATGCTCTACCGACTGAGCTAGCCGGGCTCCCACTTAAATATGGTATGCAGACTCATCATTTTTTATTAAGGAAAACCGTTTCTGGATATTCCTCTGCTCTTGTTTTGCAAGGAACTTCACTTTTATACATCCTTCAGAGGAAAGAATGTCAAGTAAAATAAGACGAAATGAAAATGGAAGGTGTGAAATTTTCATTTTGAGATTGCATAAGAAATCAAATTCCTCTCACGTGCTATAGAATACCTAAACACTTTTGATTAAACCACTTTAGTTGTTATAATGACCGCAAATTTGAAAGCCATCTGTGACTTTTCTGTTCTTACTCTGCAACAACCATGGCAATTACAAGTTAAAAAGTAAAATGTATGCAAATTTTAGAATGGAGAATGCGGGCATCGATCCCGCTACATCTCGCATGCTAAGCGAGCGCTCTACCATTTGAGCTAATTCCCCTGTGTGCTCACTCAGCATCACATTTCAAAAGTAACGTTACTGCTGTCCACACTTTATTTTAAGTCTAATTGCCCATAACATGAGTGTTCAGTTCACTCCTAACTGATGCCTTAACTACACCTAGGGGATGTTTTACACTTCAGGTTGGCATGTTTAGTACTTGAATAGGAGTGATATCACTGTATGTTAACCTAGACTCAGGCCCTACCTAATCTTGGAGATACATTTCTCATGAATGAGTAACCAAGGGAGATACAATTTTTAGGAGTTAGTGCATGTCTAATGCAAGATTAATCACCATATTATGAGAGCCAATGCAATCATCCAGCAAAAAATACTCGTTTTCGCCCAACGTGGGGCTCGAACCCACGACCCTGATATTAAGAGTCTCATGCTCTACCGACTGAGCTAGCCGGGCTCCCACTTAAATATGGTATGCAGACTCATCATTTTTTATTAAGGAAAACCGTTTCTGGATATTCCTCTGCTCTTGTTTTGCAAGGAACTTCACTTTTATACATCCTTCAGAGGAAAGAATGTCAAGTAAAATAAGACGAAATGAAAATGGAAGGTGTGAAATTTTCATTTTGAGATTGCATAAGAAATCAAATTCCTCTCACGTGCTATAGAATACCTAAACACTTTTGATTAAACCACTTTAGTTGTTATAATGACACCAAATTTGAAAGCCATCTGTGACTTTTCTGTTCTTACTCTGCAACAACCATGGCAATTACAAGTTAAAAAGTAAAATGTATGCAAATTTTAGAATAGAGAATGTGGGCATCGATCCCGCTACCTCTCGCATGCTAAGCGAGTGCTCTACCATTTGAGCTAATTCCCCTGTGTGCTCACTCAGCATCACATTTCAAAAGTAACGTTACTGCTGTCCACACTTTATTTTAAGTCTAATTGCCCATAACATGAGTGTTCAGTTCACTCCTAACTGATGCCTTAACTACACCTAGGGGATGTTTTACACTTCAGGTTGGCATGTTTAGTACTTGAATAGGAGTGATATCACTGTATGTTAACCTAGACTCAGGCCCTACCTAATCTTGGAGATACATTTCTCATGAATGAGTAACCAAGGGAGATACAATTTTTAGGAGTTAGTGCATGTCTAATGCAAGATTAATCACCATAATATGAGAGCCAATGCTATCATCCAGCAAAAAATGCTGGTTTTCGCCCAACGTGGGGCTCGAACCCACGACCCTGAGATTAAGAGTCTCATGCTCTACCGACTGAGCTAGCCGGGCTCCCACTTAAATATGGTATGCAGACTCATCATTTTTTATTAAGGAAAACTGTTTCTGGATATTCCTCTGCTCTTGCTTTGCAAGGAACTTCACTTTTATACATCCTTCAGAGGAAAGAATGTCAAGTAAAATAAGACGAAATGAAAATGGAAGGTGTGAAATTTTCATTTTGAGATTGCATAAGAAATCAAATTCCTCTCACGTGCTATAGAATACCTAAACACTTTTGATTAAACCACTTTAGTTGTTATAATGACACCAAATTTGAAAGCCATCTGTGACTTTTCTGTTCTTACTCTGCAACAACCATGGCAATTACAAGTTAAAAAGTAAAATGTATGCAAATTTTAGAATGGAGAATGCGGGCATCGATCCCGCTACCTCTCGCATGCTAAGCGAGCGCTCTACCATTTGAGCTAATTCCCCTGTGTGCTCACTCAGCATCACATTTCAAAAGTAACGTTACTGCTGTCCACACTTTATTTTAAGTCTAATTGCCCATAACATGAGTGTTCAGTTCACTCCTAACTGATGCCTTAACTACACCTAGGGGATGTTTTACACTTCAGGTTGGCATGTTTAGTACTTGAATAGGAGTGATATCACTGTATGTTAACCTAGACTCAGGCCCTACCTAATCTTGGAGATACATTTCTCATGAATGAGTAACCAAGGGAGATACAATTTTTAGGAGTTAGTGCATGTCTAATGCAAGATTAATCACCATATTATGAGAGCCAATGCAATCATCCAGCAAAAAATACTCGTTTTCGCCCAACGTGGGGCTCGAACCCACGACCCTGATATTAAGAGTCTCATGCTCTACCGACTGAGCTAGCCGGGCTCCCACTTAAATATGGTATGCAGACTCACCATTTTTTATTAAGGAAAACTGTTTCTGGATATTCCTCTGCTCTTGTTTTGCAAGGAACTTCACTTTTATACATCCTTCAGAGGAAAGAATGTCAAGTAAAATAAGACGAAATGAAAATGGAAGGTGTGAAATTTTCATTTTGAGATTGCATAAGAAATCAAATTCCTCTCACGTGCTATAGAATACCTAAACACTTTTGATTTAACCACTTTAGTTGTTATAATGACACCAAATTTGAAAGCCATCTGTGACTTTTCTGTTCTTACTCTGCAACAACCATGGCAATTACAAGTTAAAAAGTAAAATGTATGCAAATTTTAGAATGGAGAATGCGGGCATCGATCCCGCTACCTCTCGCATGCTAAGCGAGCGCTCTACCATTTGAGCTAATTCCCCTGTGTGCTCACTCAGCATCACATTTCAAAAGTAACGTTACTGCTGTCCACACTTTATTTTAAGTCTAATTGCCCATAACATGAGTGTTCAGTTCACTCCTAACTGATGCCTTAACTACACCTAGGGGATGTTTTACACTTCAGGTTGGCATGTTTAGTACTTGAATAGGAGTGATATCACTGTATGTTAACCTAGACTCAGGCCCTACCTAATCTTGGAGATACATTTCTCATGAATGAGTAACCAAGGGAGATACAATTTTTAGGAGTTAGTGCATGTCTAATGCAAGATTAATCACCATATTATGAGAGCCAATGCAATCATCCAGCAAAAAATACTCGTTTTCGCCCAACGTGGGGCTCGAACCCACGACCCTGAGATTAAGAGTCTCATGCTCTACCGACTGAGCTAGCCGGGCTCCCACTTAAATATGGTATGCAGACTCATCATTTTTTATTAAGGAAAACTGTTTCTGGATATTCCTCTGCTCTTGTTTTGCAAGGAACTTCACTTTTATACATCCTTCAGAGGAAAGAATGTCAAGTAAAATAAGACGAAATGAAAATGGAAGGTGTGAAATTTTCATTTTGAGATTGCATAAGAAATCAAATTCCTCTCACGTGCTATAGAATACCTAAACACTTTTGATTAAACCACTTTAGTTGTTATAATGACACCAAATTTGAAAGCCATCTGTGACTTTTCTGTTCTTACTCTGCAACAACCATGGCAATTACAAGTTAAAAAGTAAAATGTATGCAAATTTTAAAATGGAGAATGCGGGCATCGATCCCGCTACCTCTCGCATGCTAAGCGAGCGCTCTACCATTTGAGCTAATTCCCCTGTGTGCTCACTCAGCATCACATTTCAAAAGTAACGTTACTGCTGTCCACACTTTATTTTAAGTCTAATTGCCCATAACATGAGTGTTCAGTTCACTCCTAACTGATGCCTTAACTACACCTAGGGGATGTTTTACACTTCAGGTTGGCATGTTTAGTACTTGAATAGGAGTGATATCACTGTATGTTAACCTAGACTCAGGCCCTACCTAATCTTGGAGATACATTTCTCATGAATGAGTAACCAAGGGAGATACAATTTTTAGGAGTTAGTGCATGTCTAATGCAAGATTAATCACCATATTATGAGAGCCAATGCAATCATCCAGCAAAAAATACTCGTTTTCGCCCAACGTGGGGCTCGAACCCACGACCCTGATATTAAGAGTCTCATGCTCTACCGACTGAGCTAGCCGGGCTCCCACTTAAATATGGTATGCAGACTCATCATTTTTTATTAAGGAAAACCGTTTCTGGATATTCCTCTGCTCTTGTTTTGCAAGGAACTTCACTTTTATACATCCTTCAGAGGAAAGAATGTCAAGTAAAATAAGACGAAATGAAAATGGAAGGTGTGAAATTTTCATTTTGAGATTGCATAAGAAATCAAATTCCTCTCACGTGCTATAGAATACCTAAACACTTTTGATTAAACCACTTTAGTTGTTATAATGACCGCAAATTTGAAAGCCATCTGTGACTTTTCTGTTCTTACTCTGCAACAACCATGGCAATTACAAGTTAAAAAGTAAAATGTATGCAAATTTTAGAATGGAGAATGCGGGCATCGATCCCGCTACATCTCGCATGCTAAGCGAGCGCTCTACCATTTGAGCTAATTCCCCTGTGTGCTCACTCAGCATCACATTTCAAAAGTAACGTTACTGCTGTCCACACTTTATTTTAAGTCTAATTGCCCATAACATGAGTGTTCAGTTCACTCCTAACTGATGCCTTAACTACACCTAGGGGATGTTTTACACTTCAGGTTGGCATGTTTAGTACTTGAATAGGAGTGATATCACTGTATGTTAACCTAGACTCAGGCCCTACCTAATCTTGGAGATACATTTCTCATGAATGAGTAACCAAGGGAGATACAATTTTTAGGAGTTAGTGCATGTCTAATGCAAGATTAATCACCATATTATGAGAGCCAATGCAATCATCCAGCAAAAAATACTCGTTTTCGCCCAACGTGGGGCTCGAACCCACGACCCTGATATTAAGAGTCTCATGCTCTACCGACTGAGCTAGCCGGGCTCCCACTTAAATATGGTATGCAGACTCATCATTTTTTATTAAGGAAAACCGTTTCTGGATATTCCTCTGCTCTTGTTTTGCAAGGAACTTCACTTTTATACATCCTTCAGAGGAAAGAATGTCAAGTAAAATAAGACGAAATGAAAATGGAAGGTGTGAAATTTTCATTTTGAGATTGCATAAGAAATCAAATTCCTCTCACGTGCTATAGAATACCTAAACACTTTTGATTAAACCACTTTAGTTGTTATAATGACACCAAATTTGAAAGCCATCTGTGACTTTTCTGTTCTTACTCTGCAACAACCATGGCAATTACAAGTTAAAAAGTAAAATGTATGCAAATTTTAGAATAGAGAATGTGGGCATCGATCCCGCTACCTCTCGCATGCTAAGCGAGTGCTCTACCATTTGAGCTAATTCCCCTGTGTGCTCACTCAGCATCACATTTCAAAAGTAACGTTACTGCTGTCCACACTTTATTTTAAGTCTAATTGCCCATAACATGAGTGTTCAGTTCACTCCTAACTGATGCCTTAACTACACCTAGGGGATGTTTTACACTTCAGGTTGGCATGTTTAGTACTTGAATAGGAGTGATATCACTGTATGTTAACCTAGACTCAGGCCCTACCTAATCTTGGAGATACATTTCTCATGAATGAGTAACCAAGGGAGATACAATTTTTAGGAGTTAGTGCATGTCTAATGCAAGATTAATCACCATATTATGAGAGCCAATGCTATCATCCAGCAAAAAATGCTGGTTTTCGCCCAACGTGGGGCTCGAACCCACGACCCTGAGATTAAGAGTCTCATGCTCTACCGACTGAGCTAGCCGGGCTCCCACTTAAATATGGTATGCAGACTCATCATTTTTTATTAAGGAAAACTGTTTCTGGATATTCCTCTGCTCTTGCTTTGCAAGGAACTTCACTTTTATACATCCTTCAGAGGAAAGAATGTCAAGTAAAATAAGACGAAATGAAAATGGAAGGTGTGAAATTTTCATTTTGAGATTGCATAAGAAATCAAATTCCTCTCACGTGCTATAGAATACCTAAACACTTTTGATTAAACCACTTTAGTTGTTATAATGACACCAAATTTGAAAGCCATCTGTGACTTTTCTGTTCTTACTCTGCAACAACCATGGCAATTACAAGTTAAAAAGTAAAATGTATGCAAATTTTAGAATGGAGAATGCGGGCATCGATCCCGCTACCTCTCGCATGCTAAGCGAGCGCTCTACCATTTGAGCTAATTCCCCTGTGTGCTCACTCAGCATCACATTTCAAAAGTAACGTTACTGCTGTCCACACTTTATTTTAAGTCTAATTGCCCATAACATGAGTGTTCAGTTCACTCCTAACTGATGCCTTAACTACACCTAGGGGATGTTTTACACTTCAGGTTGGCATGTTTAGTACTTGAATAGGAGTGATATCACTGTATGTTAACCTAGACTCAGGCCCTACCTAATCTTGGAGATACATTTCTCATGAATGAGTAACCAAGGGAGATACAATTTTTAGGAGTTAGTGCATGTCTAATGCAAGATTAATCACCATATTATGAGAGCCAATGCAATCATCCAGCAAAAAATACTCGTTTTCGCCCAACGTGGGGCTCGAACCCACGACCCTGATATTAAGAGTCTCATGCTCTACCGACTGAGCTAGCCGGGCTCCCACTTAAATATGGTATGCAGACTCACCATTTTTTATTAAGGAAAACTGTTTCTGGATATTCCTCTGCTCTTGTTTTGCAAGGAACTTCACTTTTATACATCCTTCAGAGGAAAGAATGTCAAGTAAAATAAGACGAAATGAAAATGGAAGGTGTGAAATTTTCATTTTGAGATTGCATAAGAAATCAAATTCCTCTCACGTGCTATAGAATACCTAAACACTTTTGATTTAACCACTTTAGTTGTTATAATGACACCAAATTTGAAAGCCATCTGTGACTTTTCTGTTCTTACTCTGCAACAACCATGGCAATTACAAGTTAAAAAGTAAAATGTATGCAAATTTTAGAATGGAGAATGCGGGCATCGATCCCGCTACCTCTCGCATGCTAAGCGAGCGCTCTACCATTTGAGCTAATTCCCCTGTGTGCTCACTCAGCATCACATTTCAAAAGTAACGTTACTGCTGTCCACACTTTATTTTAAGTCTAATTGCCCATAACATGAGTGTTCAGTTCACTCCTAACTGATGCCTTAACTACACCTAGGGGATGTTTTACACTTCAGGTTGGCATGTTTAGTACTTGAATAGGAGTGATATCACTGTATGTTAACCTAGACTCAGGCCCTACCTAATCTTGGAGATACATTTCTCATGAATGAGTAACCAAGGGAGATACAATTTTTAGGAGTTAGTGCATGTCTAATGCAAGATTAATCACCATATTATGAGAGCCAATGCAATCATCCAGCAAAAAATACTCGTTTTCGCCCAACGTGGGGCTCGAACCCACGACCCTGAGATTAAGAGTCTCATGCTCTACCGACTGAGCTAGCCGGGCTCCCACTTAAATATGGTATGCAGACTCATCATTTTTTATTAAGGAAAACCGTTTCTGGATATTCCTCTGCTCTTGTTTTGCAAGGAACTTCACTTTTATACATCCTTCAGAGGAAAGAATGTCAAGTAAAATAAGACGAAATGAAAATGGAAGGTGTGAAATTTTCATTTTGAGATTGCATAAGAAATCAAATTCCTCTCACGTGCTATAGAATACCTAAACACTTTTGATTAAACCACTTTAGTTGTTATAATGACCGCAAATTTGAAAGCCATCTGTGACTTTTCTGTTCTTACTCTGCAACAACCATGGCAATTACAAGTTAAAAAGTAAAATGTATGCAAATTTTAGAATGGAGAATGCGGGCATCGATCCCGCTACATCTCGCATGCTAAGCGAGCGCTCTACCATTTGAGCTAATTCCCCTGTGTGCTCACTCAGCATCACATTTCAAAAGTAACGTTACTGCTGTCCACACTTTATTTTAAGTCTAATTGCCCATAACATGAGTGTTCAGTTCACTCCTAACTGATGCCTTAACTACACCTAGGGGATGTTTTACACTTCAGGTTGGCATGTTTAGTACTTGAATAGGAGTGATATCACTGTATGTTAACCTAGACTCAGGCCCTACCTAATCTTGGAGATACATTTCTCATGAATGAGTAACCAAGGGAGATACAATTTTTAGGAGTTAGTGCATGTCTAATGCAAGATTAATCACCATATTATGAGAGCCAATGCAATCATCCAGCAAAAAATACTCGTTTTCGCCCAACGTGGGGCTCGAACCCACGACCCTGATATTAAGAGTCTCATGCTCTACCGACTGAGCTAGCCGGGCTCCCACTTAAATATGGTATGCAGACTCATCATTTTTTATTAAGGAAAACCGTTTCTGGATATTCCTCTGCTCTTGTTTTGCAAGGAACTTCACTTTTATACATCCTTCAGAGGAAAGAATGTCAAGTAAAATAAGACGAAATGAAAATGGAAGGTGTGAAATTTTCATTTTGAGATTGCATAAGAAATCAAATTCCTCTCACGTGCTATAGAATACCTAAACACTTTTGATTAAACCACTTTAGTTGTTATAATGACACCAAATTTGAAAGCCATCTGTGACTTTTCTGTTCTTACTCTGCAACAACCATGGCAATTACAAGTTAAAAAGTAAAATGTATGCAAATTTTAGAATAGAGAATGTGGGCATCGATCCCGCTACCTCTCGCATGCTAAGCGAGTGCTCTACCATTTGAGCTAATTCCCCTGTGTGCTCACTCAGCATCACATTTCAAAAGTAACGTTACTGCTGTCCACACTTTATTTTAAGTCTAATTGCCCATAACATGAGTGTTCAGTTCACTCCTAACTGATGCCTTAACTACACCTAGGGGATGTTTTACACTTCAGGTTGGCATGTTTAGTACTTGAATAGGAGTGATATCACTGTATGTTAACCTAGACTCAGGCCCTACCTAATCTTGGAGATACATTTCTCATGAATGAGTAACCAAGGGAGATACAATTTTTAGGAGTTAGTGCATGTCTAATGCAAGATTAATCACCATATTATGAGAGCCAATGCTATCATCCAGCAAAAAATGCTGGTTTTCGCCCAACGTGGGGCTCGAACCCACGACCCTGAGATTAAGAGTCTCATGCTCTACCGACTGAGCTAGCCGGGCTCCCACTTAAATATGGTATGCAGACTCATCATTTTTTATTAAGGAAAACTGTTTCTGGATATTCCTCTGCTCTTGCTTTGCAAGGAACTTCACTTTTATACATCCTTCAGAGGAAAGAATGTCAAGTAAAATAAGACGAAATGAAAATGGAAGGTGTGAAATTTTCATTTTGAGATTGCATAAGAAATCAAATTCCTCTCACGTGCTATAGAATACCTAAACACTTTTGATTAAACCACTTTAGTTGTTATAATGACACCAAATTTGAAAGCCATCTGTGACTTTTCTGTTCTTACTCTGCAACAACCATGGCAATTACAAGTTAAAAAGTAAAATGTATGCAAATTTTAGAATGGAGAATGCGGGCATCGATCCCGCTACCTCTCGCATGCTAAGCGAGCGCTCTACCATTTGAGCTAATTCCCCTGTGTGCTCACTCAGCATCACATTTCAAAAGTAACGTTACTGCTGTCCACACTTTATTTTAAGTCTAATTGCCCATAACATGAGTGTTCAGTTCACTCCTAACTGATGCCTTAACTACACCTAGGGGATGTTTTACACTTCAGGTTGGCATGTTTAGTACTTGAATAGGAGTGATATCACTGTATGTTAACCTAGACTCAGGCCCTACCTAATCTTGGAGATACATTTCTCATGAATGAGTAACCAAGGGAGATACAATTTTTAGGAGTTAGTGCATGTCTAATGCAAGATTAATCACCATATTATGAGAGCCAATGCAATCATCCAGCAAAAAATACTCGTTTTCGCCCAACGTGGGGCTCGAACCCACGACCCTGATATTAAGAGTCTCATGCTCTACCGACTGAGCTAGCCGGGCTCCCACTTAAATATGGTATGCAGACTCACCATTTTTTATTAAGGAAAACTGTTTCTGGATATTCCTCTGCTCTTGTTTTGCAAGGAACTTCACTTTTATACATCCTTCAGAGGAAAGAATGTCAAGTAAAATAAGACGAAATGAAAATGGAAGGTGTGAAATTTTCATTTTGAGATTGCATAAGAAATCAAATTCCTCTCACGTGCTATAGAATACCTAAACACTTTTGATTTAACCACTTTAGTTGTTATAATGACACCAAATTTGAAAGCCATCTGTGACTTTTCTGTTCTTACTCTGCAACAACCATGGCAATTACAAGTTAAAAAGTAAAATGTATGCAAATTTTAGAATGGAGAATGCGGGCATCGATCCCGCTACCTCTCGCATGCTAAGCGAGCGCTCTACCATTTGAGCTAATTCCCCTGTGTGCTCACTCAGCATCACATTTCAAAAGTAACGTTACTGCTGTCCACACTTTATTTTAAGTCTAATTGCCCATAACATGAGTGTTCAGTTCACTCCTAACTGATGCCTTAACTACACCTAGGGGATGTTTTACACTTCAGGTTGGCATGTTTAGTACTTGAATAGGAGTGATATCACTGTATGTTAACCTAGACTCAGGCCCTACCTAATCTTGGAGATACATTTCTCATGAATGAGTAACCAAGGGAGATACAATTTTTAGGAGTTAGTGCATGTCTAATGCAAGATTAATCACCATATTATGAGAGCCAATGCAATCATCCAGCAAAAAATACTCGTTTTCGCCCAACGTGGGGCTCGAACCCACGACCCTGAGATTAAGAGTCTCATGCTCTACCGACTGAGCTAGCCGGGCTCCCACTTAAATATGGTATGCAGACTCATCATTTTTTATTAAGGAAAACTGTTTCTGGATATTCCTCTGCTCTTGTTTTGCAAGGAACTTCACTTTTATACATCCTTCAGAGGAAAGAATGTCAAGTAAAATAAGACGAAATGAAAACGGAAGGTGTGAAATTTTCATTTTGAGATTGCATAAGAAATCAAATTCCTCTCACGTGCTATAGAATACCTAAACACTTTTGATTAAACCACTTTAGTTGTTATAATGACACCAAATTTGAAAGCCATCTGTGACTTTTCTGTTCTTACTCTGCAACAACCATGGCAATTACAAGTTAAAAAGTAAAATGTATGCAAATTTTAAAATGGAGAATGCGGGCATCGATCCCGCTACCTCTCGCATGCTAAGCGAGCGCTCTACCATTTGAGCTAATTCCCCTGTGTGCTCACTCAGCATCACATTTCAAAAGTAACGTTACTGCTGTCCACACTTTATTTTAAGTCTAATTGCCCATAACATGAGTGTTCAGTTCACTCCTAACTGATGCCTTAACTACACCTAGGGGATGTTTTACACTTCAGGTTGGCATGTTTAGTACTTGAATAGGAGTGATATCACTGTATGTTAACCTAGACTCAGGCCCTACCTAATCTTGGAGATACATTTCTCATGAATGAGTAACCAAGGGAGATACAATTTTTAGGAGTTAGTGCATGTCTAATGCAAGATTAATCACCATATTATGAGAGCCAATGCTATCATCCAGCAAAAAATACTCGTTTTCGCCCAACGTGGGGCTCGAACCCACGACCATGAGATTAATAGTCTCATGCTCTACCGACTGAGCTAGCCGGGCTCCCACTTAAATATGGTATGCAGACTCATCATTTTTTATTAAGGAAAACTGTTTCTGGATATTCCTCTGCTCTTGTTTTGCAAGGAACTTCACTTTTATACATCCTTCAGAGGAAAGAATGTCAAGTAAAATAAGACGAAATGAAAATGGAAGGTGTGAAATTTTCATTTTGAGATTGCATAAGAAATCAAATTCCTCTCACGTGCTATAGAATACCTAAACACTTTTGATTAAACCACTTTAGTTGTTATAATGACACCAAATTTGAAAGCCATCTGTGACTTTTCTGTTCTTACTCTGCAACAACCATGGCAATTACAAGTTAAAAAGTAAAATGTATGCAAATTTTAGAATGGAGAATGCGGGCATCGATCCCGCTACCTCTCGCATGCTAAGCGAGCGCTCTACCATTTGAGCTAATTCCCCTGTGTGCTCACTCAGCATCACATTTCAAAAGTAACGTTACTGCTGTCCACGCTTTATTTTAAGTCTAATTGCCCATAACATGAGTGTTCAGTTCACTCCTAACTGATGCATTAACTACACCTAGGGGATGTTTTACATTTCAGGTTGGCATGTTTAGTACTTGAATAGGAGTGATATCACTGCATGTTAACCTAGACTCAGGCCCTACCTAATCTTGGAGATACATTTCTCATGAATGTGTAACCAAGGGAGATACAATTTTTAGGAGTTAGTGCATGTCTAATGCAAGATTAATCACCATATTATGAGAGCCAATGCTATCATCCAGCAAAAAATACTCGTTTTCGCCCAACGTGGAGCTCGAACCCACGACCCTGAGATTAAGAGTCTCATGCTCTACCGACTGAGCTAGCCGGGCTCCCACTTAAATATGGTATGCAGACTCATCATTTTTTATTAAGGAAAACTGTTTCTGGATATTCCTCTGCTCTTGTTTTGCAAGGAACTTCACTTTTATACATCCTTCAGAGGAAAGAATGTCAAGTAAAATAAGACGAAATGAAAATGGAAGGTGTGAAATTTTCATTTTGAGATTGCATAAGAAATCAAATTCCTCTCACGTGCTATAGAATACCTAAACACTTTTGATTAAACCACTTTAGTTGTTATAATGACACCAAATTTGAAAGCCATCTGTGACTTTTCTTTTCTTACTCTGCAACAACCATGGCAATTACAAGTTAAAAAGTAAAATGTATGCAAATTTTAAAATGGAGAATGCGGGCATCGATCCCGCTACCTCTCGCATGCTAAGCGAGCGCTCTACCATTTGAGCTAATTCCCCTGTGTGCTCACTCAGCATCACATTTCAAAAGTAACGTTACTGCTGTCCACACTGTATTTTAAGTCTAATTGCCCATAACATGAGTGTTCAGTTCACTCCTAACTGATGCCTTAACTACACCTAGGGGATGTTTTACACTTCAGGTTGGCATGTTTAGTACTTGAATAGGAGTGATATCACTGTATGTTAACCTAGACTCAGGCCCTACCTAATCTTGGAGATACATTTCTCATGAATGAGTAACCAAGGGAGATACAATTTTTAGGAGTTAGTGCATGTCTAATGCAAGATTAATCACCATATTATGAGAGCCAATGCAATCATCCAGCAAAAAATACTCGTTTTCGCCCAACGTGGGGCTCAATCCAAGACCCTGAGATTAGGAGTCTCATGCTCTACCGACTGAGCTAGCCGGGCTCCCACTTAAATATGGTATGCAGACTCATCATTTTTTATTAAGGAAAACCGTTTCTGGATATTCCTCTGCTCTTGTTTTGCAAGGAACTTCACTTTTATACATCCTTCAGAGGAAAGAATGTCAAGTAAAATAAGACGAAATGAAAATGGAAGGTGTGAAATTTTCATTTTGAGATTGCATAAGAAATCAAATTCCTCTCACGTGCTATAGAATACCTAAACACTTTTGATTAAACCACTTTAGTTGTTATAATGACACCAAATTTGAAAGCCATCTGTGACTTTTCTGTTCTTACTCTGCAACAACCATGGCAATTACAAGTTAAAAAGTAAAATGTATGCAAATTTTAGAATGGAGAATGCGGGCATCGATCCCACTACCTCTCGCATGCTAAGCGAGCGCTCTACCATTTGAGCTAATTCCCCTGTGTGCTCACTCAGCATCACATTTCAAAAGTAACGTTACTGCTGTCCACACTTTATTTTAAGTCTAATTGCCCATAACATGAGTGTTCAGTTCACTCCTAACTGATGCCTTAACTACACCTAGGGGATGTTTTACACTTCAGGTTGGCATGTTTAGTACTTGAATAGGAGTGATATCACTGTATGTTAACCTAGACTCAGGCCCTACCTAATCTTGGAGATACATTTCTCATGAATGAGTAACCAAGGGAGATACAATTTTTAGGAGTTAGTGCATGTCTAATGCAAGATTAATCACGATATTATGAGAGCCAATGCAATCATCCAGCAAAAAATACTCGTTTTCGCCCAACGTGGGGCTCGAACCCACGACCCTGATATTAAGAGTCTCATGCTCTACCGACTGAGCTAGCCGGGCTCCCACTTAAATATGGTATGCAGACTCACCATTTTTTATTAAGGAAAACTGTTTCTGGATATTCCTCTGCTCTTGTTTTGCAAGGAACTTCACTTTTATACATCCTTCAGAGGAAAGAATGTCAAGTAAAATAAGACGAAATGAAAATGGAAGGTGTGAAATTTTCATTTTGAGATTGCATAAGAAATCAAATTCCTCTCACGTGCTATAGAATACCTAAACACTTTTGATTTAACCACTTTAGTTGTTATAATGACACCAAATTTGAAAGCCATCTGTGACTTTTCTGTTCTTACTCTGCAACAACCATGGCAATTACAAGTTAAAAAGTAAAATGTATGCAAATTTTAGAATGGAGAATGCGGGCATCGATCCCGCTACCTCTCGCATGCTAAGCGAGCGCTCTACCATTTGAGCTAATTCCCCTGTGTGCTCACTCAGCATCACATTTCAAAAGTAACGTTACTGCTGTCCACACTTTATTTTAAGTCTAATTGCCCATAACATGAGTGTTCAGTTCACTCCTAACTGATGCCTTAACTACACCTAGGGGATGTTTTACACTTCAGGTTGGCATGTTTAGTACTTGAATAGGAGTGATATCACTGTATGTTAACCTAGACTCAGGCCCTACCTAATCTTGGAGATACATTTCTCATGAATGAGTAACCAAGGGAGATACAATTTTTAGGAGTTAGTGCATGTCTAATGCAAGATTAATCACCATATTATGAGAGCCAATGCAATCATCCAGCAAAAAATACTCGTTTTCACCCAACGTGGGGCTCGAACCCACGACCCTGAGATTAAGAGTCTCATGCTCTACCGACTGAGCTAGCCGGGCTCCCACTTAAATATGGTATGCAGACTCATCATTTTTTATTAAGGAAAACTGTTTCTGGATATTCCTCTGCTCTTGTTTTGCAAGGAACTTCACTTTTATACATCCTTCAGAGGAAAGAATGTCAAGTAAAATAAGACGAAATGAAAATGGAAGGTGTGAAATTTTCATTTTGAGATTGCATAAGAAATCAAATTCCTCTCACGTGCTATAGAATACCTAAACACTTTTGATTAAACCACTTTAGTTGTTATAATGACACCAAATTTGAAAGCCATCTGTGACTTTTCTGTTCTTACTCTGCAACAACCATGGCAATTACAAGTTAAAAAGTAAAATGTATGCAAATTTTAAAATGGAGAATGCGGGCATCGATCCCGCTACCTCTCGCATGCTAAGCGAGCGCTCTACCATTTGAGCTAATTCCCCTGTGTGCTCACTCAGCATCACATTTCAAAAGTAACGTTACTGCTGTCCACACTTTATTTTAAGTCTAATTGCCCATAACATGAGTGTTCAGTTCACTCCTAACTGATGCCTTAACTACACCTAGGGGATGTTTTACACTTCAGGTTGGCATGTTTAGTACTTGAATAGGAGTGATATCACTGTATGTTAACCTAGACTCAGGCCCTACCTAATCTTGGAGATACATTTCTCATGAATGAGTAACCAAGGGAGATACAATTTTTAGGAGTTAGTGCATGTCTAATGCAAGATTAATCACCATATTATGAGAGCCAATGCTATCATCCAGCAAAAAATACTCGTTTTCGCCCAACGTGGGGCTCGAACCCACGACCATGAGATTAAGAGTCTCATGCTCTACCGACTGAGCTAGCCGGGCTCCCACTTAAATATGGTATGCAGACTCATCATTTTTTATTAAGGAAAACTGTTTCTGGATATTCCTCTGCTCTTGTTTTGCAAGGAACTTCACTTTTATACATCCTTCAGAGGAAAGAATGTCAAGTAAAATAAGACGAAATGAAAATGGAAGGTGTGAAATTTTCATTTTGAGATTGCATAAGAAATCAAATTCCTCTCACGTGCTATAGAATACCTAAACACTTTTGATTAAACCACTTTAGTTGTTATAATGACACCAAATTTGAAAGCCATCTGTGACTTTTCTGTTCTTACTCTGCAACAACCATGGCAATTACAAGTTAAAAAGTAAAATGTATGCAAATTTTAGAATGGAGAATGCGGGCATCGATCCCGCTACCTCTCGCATGCTAAGCGAGCGCTCTACCATTTGAGCTAATTCCCCTGTGTGCTCACGCAGCATCACATTTCAAAAGTAACGTTACTGCTGTCCACACTTTATTTTAAGTCTAATTGCCCATAACATGAGTGTTCAGTTCACTCCTAACTGATGCATTAACTACACCTAGGGGATGTTTTACATTTCAGGTTGGCATGTTTAGTACTTGAATAGGAGTGATATCACTGCATGTTAACCTAGACTCAGGCCCTACCTAATCTTGGAGTTACATTTCTCATGAATGTGTAACCAAGGGAGATACAATTTTTAGGAGTTAGTGCATGTCTAATGCAAGATTAATCACCATATTATGAGAGCCAATGCTATCATCCAGCAAAAAATACTCGTTTTCGCCCAACGTGGAGCTCGAACCCACGACCCTGAGATTAAGAGTCTCATGCTCTACCGACTGAGCTAGCCGGGCTCCCACTTAAATATGGTATGCAGACTCATCATTTTTTATTAAGGAAAACTGTTTCTGGATATTCCTCTGCTCTTGTTTTGCAAGGAACTTCACTTTTATACATCCTTCAGAGGAAAGAATGTCAAGTAAAATAAGACGAAATGAAAATGGAAGGTGTGAAATTTTCATTTTGAGATTGCATAAGAAATCAAATTCCTCTCACGTGCTATAGAATACCTAAACACTTTTGATTAAACCACTTTAGTTGTTATAATGACACCAAATTTGAAAGCCATCTGTGACTTTTCTTTTCTTACTCTGCAACAACCATGGCAATTACAAGTTAAAAAGTAAAATGTATGCAAATTTTAAAATGGAGAATGCGGGCATCGATCCGCTACCTCTCGCATGCTAAGCGAGCGCTCTACCATTTGAGCTAATTCCCCTGTGTGCTCACTCAGCATCACATTTCAAAAGTAACGTTACTGCTGTCCACACTTTATTTTAAGTCTAATTGCCCATAACATGAGTGTTCAGTTCACTCCTAACTGATGCCTTAACTACACCTAGGGGATGTTTTACACTTCAGGTTGGCATGTTTAGTACTTGAATAGGAGTGATATCACTGTATGTTAACCTAGACTCAGGCCCTACCTAATCTTGGAGATACATTTCTCATGAATGAGTAACCAAGGGAGATACAATTTTTAGGAGTTAGTGCATGTCTAATGCAAGATTAATCACCATATTATGGGAGCCAATGCAATCATCCAGCAAAAAATACTCGTTTTCGCCCAACGTGGGGCTCAATCCAAGACCCTGAGATTAGGAGTCTCATGCTCTACCGACTGAGCTAGCCGGGCTCCCACTTAAATATGGTATGCAGACTCATCATTTTTTATTAAGGAAAACCGTTTCTGGATATTCCTCTGCTCTTGTTTTGCAAGGAACTTCACTTTTATACATCCTTCAGAGGAAAGAATGTCAAGTAAAATAAGACGAAATGAAAATGGAAGGTGTGAAATTTTCATTTTGAGATTGCATAAGAAATCAAATTCCTCTCACGTGCTATAGAATACCTAAACACTTTTGATTAAACCACTTTAGTTGTTATAATGACACCAAATTTGAAAGCCATCTGTGACTTTTCTGTTCTTACTCTGCAACAACCATGGCAATTACAAGTTAAAAAGTAAAATGTATGCAAATTTTAGAATGGAGAATGCGGGCATCGATCCCACTACCTCTCGCATGCTAAGCGAGCGCTCTACCATTTGAGCTAATTCCCCTGTGTGCTCACTCAGCATCACATTTCAAAAGTAACGTTACTGCTGTCCACACTTTATTTTAAGTCTAATTGCCCATAACATGAGTGTTCAGTTCACTCCTAACTGATGCCTTAACTACACCTAGGGGATGTTTTACACTTCAGGTTGGCATGTTTAGTACTTGAATAGGAGTGATATCACTGTATGTTAACCTAGACTCAGGCCCTACCTAATCTTGGAGATACATTTCTCATGAATGAGTAACCAAGGGAGATACAATTTTTAGGAGTTAGTGCATGTCTAATGCAAGATTAATCACGATATTATGAGAGCCAATGCAATCATCCAGCAAAAAATACTCGTTTTCGCCCAACGTGGGGCTCGAACCCACGACCCTGATATTAAGAGTCTCATGCTCTACCGTCTGAGCTAGCCGGGCTCCCACTTAAATATGGTATGCAGACTCATCATTTTTTATTAAGGAAAACTGTTTCTGGATATTCCTCTGCTCTTGTTTTGCAAGGAACTTCACTTTTATACATCCTTCAGAGGAAAGAATGTCAAGTAAAATAAGACGAAATGAAAATGGAAGGTGTGAAATTTTCATTTTGAGATTGCATAAGAAATCAAATTCCTCTCACGTGCTATAGAATACCTAAACACTTTTGATTAAACCACTTTAGTTGTTATAATGACACCACATTTGAAAGCCATCTGTGACTTTTCTGTTCTTACTCTGCAACAACCATGGCAATTACAAGTTAAAAAGTAAAATGTATGCAAATTTTAGAATGGAGAATGCGGGCATCGATCCCGCTACCTCTCGCATGCTAAGCGAGCGCTCTATCATTTGAGCTAATTCCCCTGTGTGCTCACTCAGCATCACATTTCAAAAGTAACGTTACTGCTGTCCACACTTTATTTTAAGTCTAATTGCCCATAACATGAGTGTTCAGTTCACTCCTAACTGATGCCTTAACTACACCTAGGGGATGTTTTACACTTCAGGTTGGCATGTTTAGTACTTGAATAGGAGTGATATCACTGTATGTTAACCTAGACTCAGGCCCTACCTAATCTTGGAGATACATTTCTCATGAATGAGTAACCAAGGGAGATACAATTTTTAGGAGTTAGTGCATGTCTAATGCAAGATTAATTACCATATTATGAGAGCCAATGCTATCATCCAGCAAAAAATACTCGTTTTCGCCCAACGTGCGGCTCGAACCCACGACCCTGAGATTAAGAGTCTCATGCTCTACCGACTGAGCTAGCCGGGCTCCCACTAAAATATGGTATGCAGACTCATCATTTTTTATTAAGGAAAACTGTTTCTGGATATTCCTCTGCTCTTGTTTTGCAAGGAACTTCACTTTTATACATCCTTCAGAGGAAAGAATGTCAAGTAAAATAAGACGAAATGAAAATGGAAGGTGTGAAATTTTCATTTTGAGATTGCATAAGAAATCAAATTCCTCTCACGTGCTATAGAATACCTAAACACTTTTGATTAAACCACTTTAGTTGTTATAATGACACCAAATTTGAAAGCCATCTGTGACTTTTCTGTTCTTACTCTGCAACAACCATGGCAATTACAAGTTAAAAAGTAAAATGTATGCAAATTTTAGAATGGAGAATGCGGGCATCGATCCCGCTACCTCTCGCATGCGAAGCGAGCGCTCTACCATTTGAGCTAATTCCCCTGTGTGCTCACTCAGCATCACATTTCAAAAGTAACGTTACTGCTGTCCACACTTTATTTTAAGTCTAATTGCCCATAACATGAGTGTTCAGTTCACTCCTAACTGATGCCTTAACTACACCTAGGTGATGTTTTACACTTCAGGTTGGCATGTTTAGTACTTGAATAGGAGTGATATCACTGTATGTTAACCTAGACTCAGGCCCTACCTAATCTTGGAGATACATTTCTCATGAATGAGTAACCAAGGGAGATACAATTTTTAGGAGTTAGTGCATGTCTAATGCAAGATTAATCACCATATTATGAGAGCCAATGCTATCATCCAGCAAAAAATACTCGTTTTCGCCCAACGTGGGGCTCGAACCCACGACCCTGAGATTAAGAGTCTCATGCTCTACCGACTGAGCGAGCCGGGCTCCCACTTAAATATGGTATGCAGACTCATCATTTTTTATTAAGGAAAACTGTTTCTGGATATTCCTCTGCTCTTGTTTTGCAAGGAACTTCACTTTTATACATCCTTCAGAGGAAAGAATGTCAAGTAAAATAAGACGAAATGAAAATGGAAGGTGTGAAATTTTCATTTTGAGATTGCATAAGAAATCAAATTCCTCTCACGTGCTATAGAATACCTAAACACTTTTGATTAAACCACTTTAGTTGTTATAATGACACCAAATTTGAAAGCCATCTGTGACTTTTCTGTTCTTACTCTGCAACAACCATGGCAATTACAAGTTAAAAAGTAAAATGTATGCAAATTTTAGAATGGAGAATGCGGGCATCGATCCCGCTACCTCTCGCATGCTAAGCGAGCGCTCTACCATTTGAGCTAATTCCCCTGTGTGCTCACTCAGCATCACATTTCAAAAGTAACGTTACTGCTGTCCACACTTTATTTTAAGTCTAATTGCCCATAACATGAGTGTTCAGTTCACTTCTAACTGATGCCTTAACTACACCTAGGGGATGTTTTACACTTCAGGTTGGCATGTTTAGTACTTGAATAGAAGTGATATCACTGTATGTTAACCTAGACTCAGGCCCTACCTAATCTTGGAGATACATTTCTCATGAATAAGTAACCAAGGGAGATACAATTTTTAGGAGTTAGTGCATGTCTAATGCAAGATTAATCACCATATTATGAGAGCCAATGCAATCATCCAGCAAAAAATACTCGTTTTCGCCCAACGTGGGGCTCGAACCCACGACCCTGAGATTAAGAGTCTCATGCTCTACCGACTGAGCTAGCCGGGCTCCCACTCAAATATGGTATGCAGACTCATCATTTTTTATTAAGGAAAACCGTTTCTGGATATTCCTCTGCTCTTGTTTTGCAAGGAACTTCACTTTTATACATCCTTCAGAGGAAAGAATGTCAAGTAAAATAAGACGAAATGAAAATGGAAGGTGTGAAATTTTCATTTTGAGATTGCATAAGAAATCAAATTCCTCTCACGTGCTATAGAATACCTAAACACTTTTGATTAAACCACTTTAGTTGTTATAATGTCACCAAATTTGAAAGCCATCTGTGACTTTTCTGTTCTTACTCTGCAACAACCATGGCAATTACAAGTTAAAAAGTAAAATGTATGCAAATTTTAGAATGGAGAATGCAGGCATCGATCCCACTACCTCTCGCATGCTAAGCGAACGCTCTACCATTTGAGCTAATTTCCCTGTGTGCTCACTAAGCATCACATTTCCAAAGTAACGTTACTGCTGTCCACACTTTATTTTAAGTCTAATTGCCCATAACATGAGTGTTCAGTTCACTCTTAACTGATGCCTTAACTACACCTAGGGGATGTTTTACACTTCAGGTTGGCATGTTTAGTACTTGAATAGGAGTGATATCACTGTATGTTAACCTAGACTCAGGCCCTACCTAATCTTGGAGATACATTTCTCATGAATAAGTAACCAAGGGAGATACAATTTTTAGGAGTTAGTGCATGTCTAATGCAAGATTAATCACCATATTATGAGAGCCAATGCAATCATCCAGCAAAAAATACTCATTTTCGCCCAACGTGGGGCTCGAACCCACGACCCTGAGATTAAGAGTCTCATGCTCTACCGACTGAGCTAGCCGGGCTCCCACTCAAATATGGTATGCAGACTCATCATTTTTTATTAAGGAAAACCGTTTCTGGATATTCCTCTGCTCTTGTTTTGCAAGGAACTTCACTTTTATACATCCTTCAGAGGAAAGAATGTCAAGTAAAATAAGACGAAATGAAAATGGAAGGTGTGAAATTTTCATTTTGAGATTGCATAAGAAATCAAATTCCTCTCACGTGCTATAGAATACCTAAACACTTTTGATTAAACCACTTTAGTTGTTATAATGACACCAAATTTGAAAGCCATCTGTGACTTTTCTGTTCTTACTCTGCAACAACCATGGCAATTACAAGTTAAAAAGTAAAATGTATGCAAATTTTAGAATGGAGAATGCGGGCATCGATCCCGCTACCTCTCGCATGCGAAGCGAGCGCTCTACCATTTGAGCTAATTCCCCTGTGTGCTCACTCAGCATCACATTTCAAAAGTAACGTTACTGCTGTCCACACTTTATTTTAAGTCTAATTGCCCATAACATGAGTGTTCAGTTCACTCCTAACTGATGCCTTAACTACACCTAGGTGATGTTTTACACTTCAGGTTGGCATGTTTAGTACTTGAATAGGAGTGATATCACTGTATGTTAACCTAGACTCAGGCCCTACCTAATCTTGGAGATACATTTCTCATGAATGAGTAGCCAAGGGAAATACAATTTTTAGGAGTTAGTGCATGTCTAATGCAAGATTAATCACCATATTATGAGAGCCAATGCTATCATCCAGCAAAAAATACTCGTTTTCGCCCAACGTGGGGCTCGAACCCACGACCCTGAGATTAAGAGTCTCATGCTCTACCGACTGAGCTAGCCAGGCTCCCACTTAAATATGGTATGCAGACTCATCATTTTTTATTAAGGAAAACTGTTTCTGGATATTCCTCTGCTCTTGTTTTGCAAGGAACTTCACTTTTATACATCCTTCAGAGGAAAGAATGTCAAGTAAAATAAGACGAAATGAAAATGGAAGGTGTGAAATTTTCATTTTGAGATTGCATAAGAAATCAAATTCCTCTCACGTGCTATAGAATACCTAAACACTTTTGATTAAACCACTTTAGTTGTTATAATGACACCAAATTTGAAAGCCATCTGTGACTTTTCTGTTCTTACTCTGCAACAACCATGGCAATTACAAGTTAAAAAGTAAAATGTATGCAAATTTTAGAATGGAGAATGCGGGCATCGATCCCGCTACCTCTCGCATGCTAAGCGAGCGCTCTACCATTTGAGCTAATTCCCCTGTGTGCTCACTCAGCATCACATTTCAAAAGTAACGTTACTGCTGTCCACACTTTATTTTAAGTCTAATTGCCCATAACATGAGTGTTCAGTTCACTTCTAACTGATGCCTTAACTACACCTAGGGGATGTTTTACACTTCAGGTTGGCATGTTTAGTACTTGAATAGGAGTGATATCACTGTATGTTAACCTAGACTCAGGCCCTACCTAATCTTGGAGATACATTTCTCATGAATAAGTAACCAAGGGAGATACAATTTTTAGGAGTTAGTGCATGTCTAATGCAAGATTAATCACCATATTATGAGAGCCAATGCAATCATCCAGCAAAAAATACTCGTTTTCGCCCAACGTGGGGCTCGAACCCACGACCCTGAGATTAAGAGTCTCATGCTCTACCGACTGAGCTAGCCGGGCTCCCACTCAAATATGGTATGCAGACTCATCATTTTTTATTAAGGAAAACCGTTTCTGGATATTCCTCTGCTCTTGTTTTGCAAGGAACTTCACTTTTATACATCCTTCAGAGGAAAGAATGTCAAGTAAAATAAGACGAAATGAAAATGGAAGGTGTGAAATTTTCATTTTGAGATTGCATAAGAAATCAAATTCCTCTCACGTGCTATAGAATACCTAAACACTTTTGATTAAACCACTTTAGTTGTTATAATGACACCAAATTTGAAAGCCATCTGTGACTTTTCTGTTCTTACTCTGCAACAACCATGGCAATTACAAGTTAAAAAGTAAAATGTATGCAAATTTTAGAATGGAGAATGCGGGCATCGATCCCACTACCTCTTGCATGCTAAGCAAACGCTCTACCATTTGAGCTAATTCCCCTGTGTGCTCACTAAGCATCACATTTCCAAAGTAACGTTACTGCTGTCCACACTTTATTTTAAGTCTAATTGCCCATAACATGAGTGTTCAGTTCACTCTTAACTGATGCCTTAACTACACCTAGGGGATGTTTTACACTTCAGGTTGGCATGTTTAGTACTTGAATAGGAGTGATATCACTGTATGTTAACCTAGACTCAGGCCCTACCTAATCTTGGAGATACATTTCTCATGAATAAGTAACCAAGGGAGATACAATTTTTAGGAGTTAGTGCATGTCTAATGCAAGATTAATCACCATATTATGAGAGCCAATGCAATCATCCAGCAAAAAATACTCATTTTCGCCCAACGTGGGGCTCGAACCCACGACCCTGAGATTAAGAGTCTCATGCTCTACCGACTGAGCTAGCCGGGCTCCCACTCAAATACGGTATGCAGACTCATCATTTTTTATTAAGGAAAACCGTTTCTGGATATTCCTCTGCTCTTGTTTTGCAAGGAACTTCACTTTTATACATCCTTCAGAGGAAAGAATGTCAAGTAAAATAAGACGAAATGAAAATGGAAGGTGTGAAATTTTCATTTTGAGATTGCATAAGAAATCAAATTCCTCTCACGTGCTATAGAATACCTAAACACTTTTGATTAAACCACTTTAGTTGTTATAATGACACCAAATTTGAAAGCCATCTGTGACTTTTCTGTTCTTACTCTGCAACAACCATGGCAATTACAAGTTAAAAAGTAAAATGTATGCAAATTTTAGAATGGAGAATGCGGGCATCGATCCCACTACCTCTCGCATGCTAAGCGAGCGCTCTACCATTTGAGCTAATTCCCCTGTGTGCTCACTAAGCATCACATTTCAAAAGTAACGTTACTGCTGTCCACACTTTATTTTAAGTCTAATTGCCCATAACATGAGTGTTCAGTTCACTCCTAACTGATGCCTTAACTACACCTAGGGGATGTTTTACACTTCAGGTTGGCATGTTTAGTACTTGAATAGGAGTGATATCACTGTATGTTAACCTAGACTCAGGCCCTACCTAATCTTGGAGATACATTTCTCATGAATGAGTAACCAAGGGAGATACAATTTTTAGGAGTTAGTGCATGTCTAATGCAAGATTAATCACCATATTATGAGAGCCAATGCTATCATCCAGCAAAAAATACTTGTTTTCGCCCAACGTGGGGCTCGAACCCACGACCCTGAGATTAAGAGTCTCATGCTCTACCGACTGAGCTAGCCGGGCTCCCACTTAAATATGGTATGCAGACTCATCATTTTTTATTAAGGAAAACCGTTTCTGGATATTCCTCTGCTCTTGTTTTGCAAGGAACTTCACTTTTATACATCCTTCAGAGGAAAGAATGTCAAGTTAAATAAGACGAAATGAAAATGGAAGGTGTGAAATTTTCATTTTGAGATTGCATAAGAAATCAAATTCCTCTCACGTGCTATAGAATACCTAAACACTTTTGATTAAACCACTTTAGTTGTTATAATGACACCAAATTTGAAAGCCATCTGTGACTTTTCTGTTCTTACTCTGCAACAACCATGGCAATTACAAGTTAAAAAGTAAAATGTATGGAAATTTTAGAATGGAGAATGCGGGCATCGATCCCGCTACCTCTCGCATGCTAAGCGAGCGCTCTACCATTTGAGCTAATTCCCCTGTGTGCTCACTCAGCATCACATTTCAAAAGTAACGTTACTGCTGTCCACACTTTATTTTAAGTCTAATTGCCCATAACATGAGTGTTCAGTTCACTCCTAACTGATGCCTTAACTACACCTAGGGGATGTTTTACACTTCAGGTTGGCATGTTTAGTACTTGAATAGGAGTGATATCACTGTATGTTAACCTAGACTCAGGCCCTACCTAATCTTGGAGATACATTTCTCATGAATAAGTAACCAAGGGAGATACAATTTTTAGGAGTTAGTGCATGTCTAATGCAAGATTAATCACCATATTATGAGAGCCAATGCAATCATCCAGCAAAAAATACTCGTTTTCGCCCAACTTGGGGCTCGAACCCACGACCCTGAGATTAAGAGTCTCATGCTCTACCGACTGAGCTAGCCGGGCTCCCACTCAAATATGGTATGCAGACTCATCATTTTTTATTAAGGAAAACCGTTTCTGGATATTCCTCTGCTCTTGTTTTGCAAGGAACTTCACTTTTATACATCCTTCAGAGGAAAGAATGTCAAGTAAAATAAGACGAAATGAAAATGGAAGGTGTGAAATTTTCATTTTGAGATTGCATAAGAAATCAAATTCCTCTCACGTGCTATAGAATACCTAAACACTTTTGATTAAACCACTTTAGTTGTTATAATGACACCAAATTTGAAAGCCATCTGTGACTTTTCTGTTCTTACTCTGCAACAACCATGGCAATTACAAGTTAAAAAGTAAAATGTATGCAAATTTTAGAATGGAGAATGCGGGCATCGATCCCGCTACCTCTCGCATGCTAAGCGAGCGCTCTACCATTTGAGCTAATTCCCCTGTGTGCTCACTAAGCATCACATTTCCAAAGTAACGTTACTGCTGTCCACACTTTATTTTAAGTCTAATTGCCCATAACATGAGTGTTCAGTTCACTCCTAACTGATGCCTTAACTACACCTAGGGGATGTTTTACACTTCAGGTTGGCATGTTTAGTACTTGAATAGGAGTGATATCACTGTATGTTAACCTAGACTCAGGCCCTACCTAATCTTGGAGATACATTTCTCATGAATAAGTAACCAAGGGAGATACAATTTTTAGGAGTTAGTGCATGTCTAATGCAAGATTAATCACCATATTATGAGAGCCAATGCAATCATCCAGCAAAAAATACTCGTTTTCGCCCAACTTGGGGCTCGAACCCACGACCCTGAGATTAAGAGTCTCATGCTCTACCGACTGAGCTAGCCGGGCTCCCACTCAAATATGGTATGCAGACTCATCATTTTTTATTAAGGAAAACCGTTTCTGGATATTCCTCTGCTCTTGTTTTGCAAGGAACTTCACTTTTATACATCCTTCAGAGGAAAGAATGTCAAGTAAAATAAGACGAAATGAAAATGGAAGGTGTGAAATTTTCATTTTGAGATTGCATAAGAAATCAAATTCCTCTCACGTGCTATAGAATACCTAAACACTTTTGATTAAACCACTTTAGTTGTTATAATGACACCAAATTTGAAAGCCATCTGTGACTTTTCTGTTCTTACTCTGCAACAACCATGGCAATTACAAGTTAAAAAGTAAAATGTATGCAAATTTTAGAATGGAGAATGCGGGCATCGATCCCGCTACCTCTCGCATGCTAAGCGAGCGCTCTACCATTTGAGCTAATTCCCCTGTGTGCTCACTAAGCATCACATTTCCAAAGTAACGTTACTGCTGTCCACACTTTATTTTAAGTCTAATTGCCCATAACATGAGTGTTCAGTTCACTCCTAACTGATGCCTTAACTACACCTAGGGGATGTTTTACACTTCAGGTTGGCATGTTTAGTACTTGAATAGAAGTGATATCACTGTATGTTAACCTAGACTCAGGCCCTACCTAATCTTGGAGATACATTTCTCATGAATGAGTAACCAAGGGAGATACAATTTTTAGGAGTTAGTGCATGTCTAATGCAAGATTAATCACCATATTATGAGAGCCAATGCTATCATCCAGCAAAAAATACTCGTTTTCGCCCAACGTGGGGCTCGAAGCCACGACCCTGAGATTAAGAGTCTCATGCTCTACCGACTGAGCTAGCCGGGCTCCCACTTAAATATGGTATGCAGACTCATCATTTTTTATTAAGGAAAACCGTTTCTGGATATTCCTCTGCTCTTGTTTTGCAAGGAACTTCACTTTTATACATCCTTCAGAGGAAAGAATGTCAAGTTAAATAAGACGAAATGAAAATGGAAGGTGTGAAATTTTCATTTTGAGATTGCATAAGAAATCAAATTCCTCTCACGTGCTATAGAATACCTAAACACTTTTGATTAAACCACTTTAGTTGTTATAATGACACCAAATTTGAAAGCCATCTGTGACTTTTCTGTTCTTACTCTGCAACAACCATGGCAATTACAAGTTAAAAAGTAAAATGTATGCAAATTTTAGAATGGAGAATGCGGGCATCGATCCCGCTACCTCTCGCATGCTAAGCGAGCGCTCTACCATTTGAGCTAATTCCCCTGTGTGCTCATTCAGCATCACATTTCAAAAGTAACGTTACTGCTGTCCACACTTTATTTTAAGTCTAATTGCCCATAACATGAGTGTTCAGTTCACTCCTAACTGATGCCTTAACTACACCTAGGGGATGTTTTACACTTCAGGTTGGCATGTTTAGTACTTGAATAGGAGTGATATCACTGTATGTTAACCTAGACTCAGGCCCTACCTAATCTTGGAGATACATTTCTCATGAATAAGTAACCAAGGGAGATACAATTTTTAGGAGTTAGTGCATGTCTAATGCAAGATTAATCACCATATTATGAGAGCCAATGCAATCATCCAGCAAAAAATACTCGTTTTCGCCCAACGTGGGGCTCGAACCCACGACCCTGAGATTAAGAGTCTCATGCTCTACCGACTGAGCTAGCCGGGCTCCCACTTAAATATGGTATGCAGACTCATCATTTTTTATTAAGGAAAACTGTTTCTGGATATTCCTCTGCTCTTGTTTTGCAAGGAACTTCACTTTTATACATCCTTCAGAGGAAAGAATGTCAAGTAAAATAAGACGAAATGAAAATGGAAGGTGTGAAATTTTCATTTTGAGATTGCATAAGAAATCAAATTCCTCTCACGTGCTATAGAATACCTAAACACTTTTGATTAAACCACTTTAGTTGTTATAATGACACCAAATTTGAAAGCCATCTGTGACTTTTCTGTTCTTACTCTGCAACAACCATGGCAATTACAAGTTAAAAAGTAAAATGTATGCAAATTTTAGAATGGAGAATGCGGGCATCGATCCCGCTACCTCTCGCATGCTAAGCGAGCGCTCTACCATTTGAGCTAATTCCCCTGTGTGCTCACTAATCATCACATTTCCAAAGTAACGTTACTGCTGTCCACACTTTATTTTAAGTCTAATTGCCCATAACATGAGTGTTCAGTTCACTCCTAACTGATGCCTTAACTACACCTAGGGGATGTTTTACACTTCAGGTTGGCATGTTTAGTACTTGAATAGGAGTGATATCACTGTATGTTAACCTAGACTCAGGCCCTACCTAATCTTGGAGATACATTTCTCATGAATAAGTAACCAAGGGAGATACAATTTTTAGGAGTTAGTGCATGTCTAATGCAAGATTAATCACCATATTATGAGAGCCAATGCAATCATCCAGCAAAAAATACTCGTTTTCGCCCAACTTGGGGCTCGAACCCACGACCCTGAGATTAAGAGTCTCATGCTCTACCGACTGAGCTAGCCGGGCTCCCACTCAAATATGGTATGCAGACTCATCATTTTTTATTAAGGAAAACCGTTTCTGGATATTCCTCTGCTCTTGTTTTGCAAGGAACTTCACTTTTATACATCCTTCAGAGGAAAGAATGTCAAGTAAAATAAGACGAAATGAAAATGGAAGGTGTGAAATTTTCATTTTGAGATTGCATAAGAAATCAAATTCCTCTCACGTGCTATAGAATACCTAAACACTTTTGATTAAACCACTTTAGTTGTTATAATGACACCAAATTTGAAAGCCATCTGTGACTTTTCTGTTCTTACTCTGCAACAACCATGGCAATTACAAGTTAAAAAGTAAAATGTATGCAAATTTTAGAATGGAGAATGCGGGCATCGATCCCGCTACCTCTCGCATGCTAAGCAAGCGCTCTACCATTTGAGCTAATTCCCCTGTGTGCTCACTAAGCATCACATTTCCAAAGTAACGTTACTGCTGTCCACACTTTATTTTAAGTCTAATTGCCCATAACATGAGTGTTCAGTTCACTCCTAACTGATGCCTTAACTACACCTAGGGGATGTTTTACACTTCAGGTTGGCATGTTTAGTACTTGAATAGGAGTGATATCACTGTATGTTAACCTAGACTCAGGCCCTACCTAATCTTGGAGATACATTTCTCATGAATGAGTAACCAAGGGAGATACAATTTTTAGGAGTTAGTGCATGTCTAATGCAAGATTAATCACCATATTATGAGAGCCAATGCTATCATCCAGCAAAAAATACTCATTTTCGCCCAACGTGGGGCTCGAACCCACGACCCTGAGATTAAGAGTCTCATGCTCTACCGACTGAGCTAGCCGGGCTCCCACTTAAATATGGTATGCAGACTCATCATTTTTTATTAAGGAAAACCGTTTCTGGATATTCCTCTGCTCTTGTTTTGCAAGGAACTTCACTTTTATACATCCTTCAGAGGAAAGAATGTCAAGTTAAATAAGACGAAATGAAAATGGAAGGTGTGAAATTTTCATTTTGAGATTGCATAAGAAATCAAATTCCTCTCACGTGCTATAGAATACCTAAACACTTTTGATTAAACCACTTTAGTTGTTATAATGACACCAAATTTGAAAGCCATCTGTGACTTTTCTGTTCTTACTCTGCAACAACCATGGCAATTACAAGTTAAAAAGTAAAATGTATGCAAATTTTAGAATGGAGAATGCGGGCATCGATCCCGCTACCTCTCGCATGCTAAGCGAGCGCTCTACCATTTGAGCTAATTCCCCTGTGTGCTCACTCAGCATCACATTTCAAAAGTAACGTTACTGCTGTCCACACTTTATTTTAAGTCTAATTGCCCATAACATGAGTGTTCAGTTCACTCCTAACTGATGCCTTAACTACACCTAGGGGATGTTTTACACTTCAGGTTGGCATGTTTAGTACTTGAATAGGAGTGATATCACTGTATGTTAACCTAGACTCAGGCCCTACCTAATCTTGGAGATACATTTCTCATGAATAAGTAACCAAGGGAGATACAATTTTTAGGAGTTAGTGCATGTCTAATGCAAGATTAATCACCATATTATGAGAGCCAATGCAATCATCCAGCAAAAAATACTCGTTTTCGCCCAACGTGGGGCTCGAACCCACGACCCTGAGATTAAGAGTCTCATGCTCTACCGACTGAGCTAGCCGGGCTCCCACTTAAATATGGTATGCAGACTCATCATTTTTTATTAAGGAAAACTGTTTCTGGATATTCCTCTGCTCTTGTTTTGCAAGGAACTTCACTTTTATACATCCTTCAGAGGAAAGAATGTCAAGTAAAATATGACGAAATGAAAATGGAAGGTGTGAAATTTTCATTTTGAGATTGCATAAGAAATCAAATTCCTCTCACGTGCTATAGAATACCTAAACACTTTTGATTAAACCACTTTAGTTGTTATAATGACACCAAATTTGAAAGCCATCTGTGACTTTTCTGTTCTTACTCTGCAACAACCATGGCAATTACAAGTTAAAAAGTAAAATGTATGCAAATTTTAGAATGGAGAATGCGGGCATCGATCCCGCTACCTCTCGCATGCTAAGCGAGCGCTCTACCATTTGAGCTAATTCCCCTGTGTGCTCACTAATCATCACATTTCCAAAGTAACGTTACTGCTGTCCACACTTTATTTTAAGTCTAATTGCCCATAACATGAGTGTTCAGTTCACTCCTAACTGATGCCTTAACTACACCTAGGGGATGTTTTACACTTCAGGTTGGCATGTTTAGTACTTGAATAGGAGTGATATCACTGTATGTTAACCTAGACTCAGGCCCTACCTAATCTTGGAGATACATTTCTCATGAATGAGTAACCAAGGGAGATACAATTTTTAGGAGTTAGTGCATGTCTAATGCAAGATTAATCACCATATTATGAGAGCCAATGCTATCATCCAGCAAAAAATACTCGTTTTCGCCCAACGTGGGGCTCGAACCCACGACCCTGAGATTAAGAGTCTCATGCTCTACCGACTGAGCTAGCCGGGCTCCCACTTAAATATGGTATGCAGACTCATCATTTTTTATCAAGGAAAACCGTTTCTGGATATTCCTCTGCTCTTGTTTTGCAAGGAACTTCACTTTTATACATCCTTCAGAGGAAAGAATGTCAAGTTAAATAAGACGAAATGAAAATGGAAGGTGTGAAATTTTCATTTTGAGATTGCATAAGAAATCAAATTCCTCTCACGTGCTATAGAATACCTAAACACTTTTGATTAAACCACTTTAGTTGTTATAATGACACCAAATTTGAAAGCCATCTGTGACTTTTCTGTTCTTACTCTGCAACAACCATGGCAATTACAAGTTAAAAAGTAAAATGTATGCAAATTTTAGAATGGAGAATGCGGGCATCGATCCCGCTACCTCTCGCATGCTAAGCGAGCGCTCTACCATTTGAGCTAATTCCCCTGTGTGCTCACTAAGCATCACATTTCCAAAGTAACGTTACTGCTGTCCACACTTTATTTTAAGTCTAATTGCCCATAACATGAGTGTTCAGTTCACTCCTAACTGATGCCTTAACTACACCTAGGGGATGTTTTACACTTCAGGTTGGCATGTTTAGTACTTGAATAGGAGTGATATCACTGTATGTTAACCTAGACTCAGGCCCTACCTAATCTTGGAGATACATTTCTCATGAATGAGTAACCAAGGGAGATACAATTTTTAGGAGTTAGTGCATGTCTAATGCAAGATTAATCACCATATTATGAGAGCCAATGCTATCATCCAGCAAAAAATACTCGTTTTCGCCCAACGTGGGGCTCGAACCCACGACCCTGAGATTAAGAGTCTCATGCTCTACCGACTGAGCTAGCCGGGCTCCCACTTAAATATGCTATGCAGACTCATCATTTTTTATTAAGGAAAACTGTTTCTGGATATTCCTCTGCTCTTGTTTTGCAAGGAACTTCACTTTTATACATCCTTCAGAGGAAAGAATGTCAAGTAAAATAAGACGAAATGAAAATGGAAGGTGTGAAATTTTCATTTTGAGATTGCATAAGAAATCAAATTCCTCTCACGTGCTATAGAATACCTAAACACTTTTGATTAAACCACTTTAGTTGTTATAATGACACCAAATTTGAAAGCCATCTGTGACTTTTCTGTTCTTACTCTGCAACAACCATGGCAATTACAAGTTAAAAAGTAAAATGTATGCAAATTTTAGAATGGAGAATGCGGGCATCGATCCCGCTACCTCTCGCATGCTAAGCGAGCGCTCTACCATTTGAGCTAATTCCCCTGTGTGCTCACTCAGCATCACATTTCAAAAGTAACGTTACTGCTGTCCACACTTTATTTTAAGTCTAATTGCCCATAACATGAGTGTTCAGTTCACTCCTAACTGATGCCTTAACTACACCTAGGTGATGTTTTACACTTCAGGTTGGCATGTTTAGTACTTGAATAGGAGTGATATCACTGTATGTTAACCTAGACTCAGGCCCTACCTAATCTTGGAGATACATTTCTCATGAATGAGTAACCAAGGGAGATACAATTTTTAGGAGTTAGTGCATGTCTAATGCAAGATTAATCACCATATTATGAGAGCCAATGCTATCATCCAGCAAAAAATACTCGTTTTCGCCCAACGTGGGGCTCGAACCCACGACCCTGAGATTAAGAGTCTCATGCTCTACCGACTGAGCTAGCCGGGCTCCCACTCAAATATGGTATGCAGACTCATCATTTTTTATTAAGGAAAACCGTTTCTGGATATTCCTCTGCTCTTGTTTTGCAAGGAACTTCACT
Organism: Triturus cristatus; assembly: GCF_964204655.1. Lineage (NCBI taxonomy): Eukaryota > Metazoa > Chordata > Amphibia > Caudata > Salamandridae > Triturus > Triturus cristatus. Next base: position 122,905,243 of record NC_140585.1, on the reverse strand, counting down.
TTTATACATCCTTCAGAGGAAAGAATGTCAAGTAAAATAAGACGAAATGAAAATGGAAGGTGTGAAATTTTCATTTTGAGATTGCATAAGAAATCAAATTCCTCTCACGTGCTATAGAATACCTAAACACTTTTGATTAAACCACTTTAGTTGTTATAATGACACCAAATTTGAAAGCCATCTGTGACTTTTCTGTTCTTACTCTGCAACAACCATGGCAATTACAAGTTAAAAAGTAAAATGTATGCAAATTTTAGAATGGAGAATGCGGGCATCGATCCCGCTACCTCTCGCATGCTAAGCGAGCGCTCTACCATTTGAGCTAATTCCCCTGTGTGCTCCCTAAGCATCACATTTCCAAAGTAACGTTACTGCTGTCCACACTTTATTTTAAGTCTAATTGCCCATAACATGAGTGTTCAGTTCACTCCTAACTGATGCCTTAACTACACCTAGGGGATGTTTTACACTTCAGGTTGGCATGTTTAGTACTTGAATAGGAGTGATATCACTGTATGTTAACCTAGACTCAGGCCCTACCTAATCTTGGAGATACATTTCTCATGAATGAGTAACCAAGGGAGATACAATTTTTAGGAGTTAGTGCATGTCTAATGCAAGATTAATCACCATATTATGAGAGCCAATGCTATCATCCAGCAAAAAATACTCGTTTTCGCCCAACGTGGGGCTCGAACCCACGACCCTGAGATTAAGAGTCTCATGCTCTACCGACTGAGCTAGCCGGGCTCCCACTTAAATATGGTATGCAGACTCATCATTTTTTATTAAGGAAAACCGTTTCTGGATATTCCTCTGCTCTTGTTTTGCAAGGAACTTCACTTTTATACATCCTTCAGAGGAAAGAATGTCAAGTAAAATAAGACGAAATGAAAATGGAAGGTGTGAAATTTTCATTTTGAGATTGCATAAGAAATCAAATTCCTCTCACGTGCTATAGAATACCTAAACACTTTTGATTAAACCACTTTAGTTGTTATAATGACACCAAATTTGAAAGCCATCTGTGACTTTTCTGTTCTTACTCTGCAACAACCATGGCAATTACAAGTTAAAAAGTAAAATGTATGCAAATTTTAGAATGGAGAATGCGGGCATCGATCCCGCTACCTCTCGCATGCTAAGCGAGCGCTCTACCATTTGAGCTAATTCCCCTGTGTGCTCACTCAGCATCACATTTCAAAAGTAACGTTACTGCTGTCCACACTTTATTTTAAGTCTAATTGCCCATAACATGAGTGTTCAGTTCACTCCTAACTGATGCCTTAACTACACCTAGGGGATGTTTTACACTTCAGGTTGGCATGTTTAGTACTTGAATAGGAGTGATATCACTGTATGTTAACCTAGACTCAGGCCCTACCTAATCTTGGAGATACATTTCTCATGAATGAGTAACCAAGGGAGATACAATTTTTAGGAGTTAGTGCATGTCTAATGCAAGATTAATCACCATATTATGAGAGCCAATGCTATCATCCAGCAAAAAATACTCGTTTTCGCCCAACGTGGGGCTCGAAGCCACGACCCTGAGATTAAGAGTCTCATGCTCTACCGACTGAGCTAGCCGGGCTCCCACTTAAATATGGTATGCAGACTCATCATTTTTTATTAAGGAAAACCGTTTCTGGATATTCCTCTGCTCTTGTTTTGCAAGGAACTTCACTTTTATACATCCTTCAGAGGAAAGAATGTCAAGTTAAATAAGACGAAATGAAAATGGAAGGTGTGAAATTTTCATTTTGAGATTGCATAAGAAATCAAATTCCTCTCACGTGCTATAGAATACCTAAACACTTTTGATTAAACCACTTTAGTTGTTATAATGACACCAAATTTGAAAGCCATCTGTGACTTTTCTGTTCTTACTCTGCAACAACCATGGCAATTACAAGTTAAAAAGTAAAATGTATGCAAATTTTAGAATGGAGAATGCGGGCATCGATCCCGCTACCTCTCGCATGCTAAGCGAGCGCTCTACCATTTGAGCTAATTCCCCTGTGTGCTCACTCAGCATCACATTTCAAAAGTAACGTTACTGCTGTCCACACTTTATTTTAAGTCTAATTGCCCATAACATGAGTGTTCAGTTCACTCCTAACTGATGCCTTAACTACACCTAGGGGATGTTTTACACTTCAGGTTGGCATGTTTAGTACTTGAATAGGAGTGATATCACTGTATGTTAACCTAGACTCAGGCCCTACCTAATCTTGGAGATACATTTCTCATGAATAAGTAACCAAGGGAGATACAATTTTTAGGAGTTAGTGCATGTCTAATGCAAGATTAATCACCATATTATGAGAGCCAATGCAATCATCCAGCAAAAAATACTCGTTTTCGCCCAACGTGGGGCTCGAACACACGACCCTGAGATTAAGAGTCTCATGCTCTACCGACTGAGCTAGCCGGGCTCCCACTCAAATATGGTATGCAGACTCATCATTTTTTATTAAGGAAAACCGTTTCTGGATATTCCTCTGCTCTTGTTTTGCAAGGAACTTCACTTTTATACATCCTTCAGAGGAAAGAATGTCAAGTAAAATAAGACGAAATGAAAATGGAAGGTGTGAAATTTTCATTTTGAGATTGCATAAGAAATCAAATTCCTCTCACGTGCTATAGAATACCTAAACACTTTTGATTAAACCACTTTAGTTGTTATAATGACACCAAATTTGAAAGCCATCTGTGACTTTTCTGTTCTTACTCTGCAACAACCATGGCAATTACAAGTTAAAAAGTAAAATGTATGCAAATTTTAGAATGGAGAATGCGGGCATCGATCCCGCTACCTCTCGCATGCTAAGCGAGCGCTCTACCATTTGAGCTAATTCCCCTGTGTGCTCACTAATCATCACATTTCCAAAGTAACGTTACTGCTGTCCACACTTCATTTTAAGTCTAATTGCCCATAACATGAGTGTTCAGTTCACTCCTAACTGATGCCTTAACTACACCTAGGGGATGTTTTACACTTCAGGTTGGCATGTTTAGTACTTGAATAGGAGTGATATCACTGTATGTTAACCTAGACTCAGGCCCTACCTAATCTTGGAGATACATTTCTCATGAATGAGTAACCAAGGGAGATACAATTTTTAGGAGTTAGTGCATGTCTAATGCAAGATTAATCACCATATTATGAGAGCCAATGCTATCATCCAGCAAAAAATACTCGTTTTCGCCCAACATGGGGCTCGAACCCACGACCCTGAGATTAAGAGTCTCATGCTCTACCGACTGAGCTAGCCGGGCTCCCACTTAAATATGGTATGCAGACTCATCATTTTTTATTAAGGAAAACCGTTTCTGGATATTCCTCTGCTCTTGTTTTGCAAGGAACTTCACTTTTATACATCCTTCAGAGGAAAGAATGTCAAGTTAAATAAGACGAAATGAAAATGGAAGGTGTGAAATTTTCATTTTGAGATTGCATAAGAAATCAAATTCCTCTCACGTGCTATAGAATACCTAAACACTTTTGATTAAACCACTTTAGTTGTTATAATGACACCAAATTTGAAAGCCATCTGTGACTTTTCTGTTCTTACTCTGCAACAACCATGGCAATTACAAGTTAAAAAGTAAAATGTATGCAAATTTTAGAATGGAGAATGCGGGCATCGATCCCGCTACCTCTCGCATGCTAAGCGAGCGCTCTACCATTTGAGCTAATTCCCCTGTGTGCTCACTCAGCATCACATTTCAAAAGTAACGTTACTGCTGTCCACACTTTATTTTAAGTCTAATTGCCCATAACATGAGTGTTCAGTTCACTCCTAACTGATGCCTTAACTACACCTAGGGGATGTTTTACACTTCAGGTTGGCATGTTTAGTACTTGAATAGGAGTGATATCACTGTATGTTAACCTAGACTCAGGCCCTACCTAATCTTGGAGATACATTTCTCATGAATAAGTAACCAAGGGAGATACAATTTTTAGGAGTTAGTGCATGTCTAATGCAAGATTAATCACCATATTATGAGAGCCAATGCAATCATCCAGCAAAAAATACTCGTTTTCGCCCAACGTGGGGCTCGAACCCACGACCCTGAGATTAAGAGTCTCATGCTCTACCGACTGAGCTAGCCGGGCTCCCACTCAAATATGGTATGCAGACTCATCATTTTTTATTAAGGAAAACCGTTTCTGGATATTCCTCTGCTCTTGTTTTGCAAGGAACTTCACTTTTATACATCCTTCAGAGGAAAGAATGTCAAGTTAAATAAGACGAAATGAAAATGGAAGGTGTGAAATTTTCATTTTGAGATTGCATAAGAAATCAAATTCCTCTCACGTGCTATAGAATACCTAAACACTTTTGATTAAACCACTTTAGTTGTTATAATGACACCAAATTTGAAAGCCATCTGTGACTTTTCTGTTCTTACTCTGCAACAACCATGGCAATTACAAGTTAAAAAGTAAAATGTATGCAAATTTTAGAATGGAGAATGCGGGCATCGATCCCGCTACCTCTCGCATGCTAAGCGAGCGCTCTACCATTTGAGCTAATTCCCCTGTGTGCTCACTCAGCATCACATTTCAAAAGTAACGTTACTGCTGTCCACACTTTATTTTAAGTCTAATTGCCCATAACATGAGTGTTCAGTTCACTCCTAACTGATGCCTTAACTACACCTAGGGGATGTTTTACACTTCAGGTTGGCATGTTTAGTACTTGAATAGGAGTGATATCACTGTATGTTAACCTAGACTCAGGCCCTACCTAATCTTGGAGATACATTTCTCATGAATAAGTAACCAAGGGAGATACAATTTTTAGGAGTTAGTGCATGTCTAATGCAAGATTAATCACCATATTATGAGAGCCAATGCAATCATCCAGCAAAAAATACTCGTTTTCGCCCAACGTGGGGCTCGAACACACGACCCTGAGATTAAGAGTCTCATGCTCTACCGACTGAGCTAGCCGGGCTCCCACTCAAATATGGTATGCAGACTCATCATTTTTTATTAAGGAAAACCGTTTCTGGATATTCCTCTGCTCTTGTTTTGCAAGGAACTTCACTTTTATACATCCTTCAGAGGAAAGAATGTCAAGTAAAATAAGACGAAATGAAAATGGAAGGTGTGAAATTTTCATTTTGAGATTGCATAAGAAATCAAATTCCTCTCACGTGCTATAGAATACCTAAACACTTTTGATTAAACCACTTTAGTTGTTATAATGACACCAAATTTGAAAGCCATCTGTGACTTTTCTGTTCTTACTCTGCAACAACCATGGCAATTACAAGTTAAAAAGTAAAATGTATGCAAATTTTAGAATGGAGAATGCGGGCATCGATCCCGCTACCTCTCGCATGCTAAGCGAGCGCTCTACCATTTGAGCTAATTCCCCTGTGTGCTCACTAATCATCACATTTCCAAAGTAACGTTACTGCTGTCCACACTTCATTTTAAGTCTAATTGCCCATAACATGAGTGTTCAGTTCACTCCTAACTGATGCCTTAACTACACCTAGGGGATGTTTTACACTTCAGGTTGGCATGTTTAGTACTTGAATAGGAGTGATATCACTGTATGTTAACCTAGACTCAGGCCCTACCTAATCTTGGAGATACATTTCTCATGAATGAGTAACCAAGGGAGATACAATTTTTAGGAGTTAGTGCATGTCTAATGCAAGATTAATCACCATATTATGAGAGCCAATGCTATCATCCAGCAAAAAATACTCGTTTTCGCCCAACATGGGGCTCGAACCCACGACCCTGAGATTAAGAGTCTCATGCTCTACCGACTGAGCTAGCCGGGCTCCCACTTAAATATGGTATGCAGACTCATCATTTTTTATTAAGGAAAACCGTTTCTGGATATTCCTCTGCTCTTGTTTTGCAAGGAACTTCACTTTTATACATCCTTCAGAGGAAAGAATGTCAAGTTAAATAAGACGAAATGAAAATGGAAGGTGTGAAATTTTCATTTTGAGATTGCATAAGAAATCAAATTCCTCTCACGTGCTATAGAATACCTAAACACTTTTGATTAAACCACTTTAGTTGTTATAATGACACCAAATTTGAAAGCCATCTGTGACTTTTCTGTTCTTACTCTGCAACAACCATGGCAATTACAAGTTAAAAAGTAAAATGTATGCAAATTTTAGAATGGAGAATGCGGGCATCGATCCCGCTACCTCTCGCATGCTAAGCGAGCGCTCTACCATTTGAGCTAATTCCCCTGTGTGCTCACTCAGCATCACATTTCAAAAGTAACGTTACTGCTGTCCACACTTTATTTTAAGTCTAATTGCCCATAACATGAGTGTTCAGTTCACTCCTAACTGATGCCTTAACTACACCTAGGGGATGTTTTACACTTCAGGTTGGCATGTTTAGTACTTGAATAGGAGTGATATCACTGTATGTTAACCTAGACTCAGGCCCTACCTAATCTTGGAGATACATTTCTCATGAATAAGTAACCAAGGGAGATACAATTTTTAGGAGTTAGTGCATGTCTAATGCAAGATTAATCACCATATTATGAGAGCCAATGCAATCATCCAGCAAAAAATACTCGTTTTCGCCCAACGTGGGGCTCGAACCCACGACCCTGAGATTAAGAGTCTCATGCTCTACCGACTGAGCTAGCCGGGCTCCCACTCAAATATGGTATGCAGACTCATCATTTTTTATTAAGGAAAACCGTTTCTGGATATTCCTCTGCTCTTGTTTTGCAAGGAACTTCACTTTTATACATCCTTCAGAGGAAAGAATGTCAAGTAAAATAAGACGAAATGAAAATGGAAGGTGTGAAATTTTCATTTTGAGATTGCATAAGAAATCAAATTCCTCTCACGTGCTATAGAATACCTAAACACTTTTGATTAAACCACTTTAGTTGTTATAATGACACCAAATTTGAAAGCCATCTGTGACTTTTCTGTTCTTACTCTGCAACAACCATGGCAATTACAAGTTAAAAAGTAAAATGTATGCAAATTTTAGAATGGAGAATGCGGGCATCGATCCCGCTACCTCTCGCATGCTAAGCGAGCGCTCTACCATTTGAGCTAATTCCCCTGTGTGCTCATTCAGCATCACATTTCAAAAGTAACGTTACTGCTGTCCACACTTTATTTTAAGTCTAATTGCCCATAACATGAGTGTTCAGTTCACTCCTAACTGATGCCTTAACTACACCTAGGGGATGTTTTACACTTCAGGTTGGCATGTTTAGTACTTGAATAGGAGTGATATCACTGTATGTTAACCTAGACTCAGGCCCTACCTAATCTTGGAGATACATTTCTCATGAATAAGTAACCAAGGGAGATACAATTTTTAGGAGTTAGTGCATGTCTAATGCAAGATTAATCACCATATTATGAGAGCCAATGCAATCATCCAGCAAAAAATACTCGTTTTCGCCCAACGTGGGGCTCGAACCCACGACCCTGAGATTAAGAGTCTCATGCTCTACCGACTGAGCTAGCCGGGCTCCCACTTAAATATGGTATGCAGACTCATCATTTTTTATTAAGGAAAACTGTTTCTGGATATTCCTCTGCTCTTGTTTTGCAAGGAACTTCACTTTTATACATCCTTCAGAGGAAAGAATGTCAAGTAAAATAAGACGAAATGAAAATGGAAGGTGTGAAATTTTCATTTTGAGATTGCATAAGAAATCAAATTCCTCTCACGTGCTATAGAATACCTAAACACTTTTGATTAAACCACTTTAGTTGTTATAATGACACCAAATTTGAAAGCCATCTGTGACTTTTCTGTTCTTACTCTGCAACAACCATGGCAATTACAAGTTAAAAAGTAAAATGTATGCAAATTTTAGAATGGAGAATGCGGGCATCGATCCCGCTACCTCTCGCATGCTAAGCGAGCGCTCTACCATTTGAGCTAATTCCCCTGTGTGCTCACTAATCATCACATTTCCAAAGTAACGTTACTGCTGTCCACACTTTATTTTAAGTCTAATTGCCCATAACATGAGTGTTCAGTTCACTCCTAACTGATGCCTTAACTACACCTAGGGGATGTTTTACACTTCAGGTTGGCATGTTTAGTACTTGAATAGGAGTGATATCACTGTATGTTAACCTAGACTCAGGCCCTACCTAATCTTGGAGATACATTTCTCATGAATAAGTAACCAAGGGAGATACAATTTTTAGGAGTTAGTGCATGTCTAATGCAAGATTAATCACCATATTATGAGAGCCAATGCAATCATCCAGCAAAAAATACTCGTTTTCGCCCAACTTGGGGCTCGAACCCACGACCCTGAGATTAAGAGTCTCATGCTCTACCGACTGAGCTAGCCGGGCTCCCACTCAAATATGGTATGCAGACTCATCATTTTTTATTAAGGAAAACCGTTTCTGGATATTCCTCTGCTCTTGTTTTGCAAGGAACTTCACTTTTATACATCCTTCAGAGGAAAGAATGTCAAGTAAAATAAGACGAAATGAAAATGGAAGGTGTGAAATTTTCATTTTGAGATTGCATAAGAAATCAAATTCCTCTCACGTGCTATAGAATACCTAAACACTTTTGATTAAACCACTTTAGTTGTTATAATGACACCAAATTTGAAAGCCATCTGTGACTTTTCTGTTCTTACTCTGCAACAACCATGGCAATTACAAGTTAAAAAGTAAAATGTATGCAAATTTTAGAATGGAGAATGCGGGCATCGATCCCGCTACCTCTCGCATGCTAAGCAAGCGCTCTACCATTTGAGCTAATTCCCCTGTGTGCTCACTAAGCATCACATTTCCAAAGTAACGTTACTGCTGTCCACACTTTATTTTAAGTCTAATTGCCCATAACATGAGTGTTCAGTTCACTCCTAACTGATGCCTTAACTACACCTAGGGGATGTTTTACACTTCAGGTTGGCATGTTTAGTACTTGAATAGGAGTGATATCACTGTATGTTAACCTAGACTCAGGCCCTACCTAATCTTGGAGATACATTTCTCATGAATGAGTAACCAAGGGAGATACAATTTTTAGGAGTTAGTGCATGTCTAATGCAAGATTAATCACCATATTATGAGAGCCAATGCTATCATCCAGCAAAAAATACTCATTTTCGCCCAACGTGGGGCTCGAACCCACGACCCTGAGATTAAGAGTCTCATGCTCTACCGACTGAGCTAGCCGGGCTCCCACTTAAATATGGTATGCAGACTCATCATTTTTTATTAAGGAAAACCGTTTCTGGATATTCCTCTGCTCTTGTTTTGCAAGGAACTTCACTTTTATACATCCTTCAGAGGAAAGAATGTCAAGTTAAATAAGACGAAATGAAAATGGAAGGTGTGAAATTTTCATTTTGAGATTGCATAAGAAATCAAATTCCTCTCACGTGCTATAGAATACCTAAACACTTTTGATTAAACCACTTTAGTTGTTATAATGACACCAAATTTGAAAGCCATCTGTGACTTTTCTGTTCTTACTCTGCAACAACCATGGCAATTACAAGTTAAAAAGTAAAATGTATGCAAATTTTAGAATGGAGAATGCGGGCATCGATCCCGCTACCTCTCGCATGCTAAGCGAGCGCTCTACCATTTGAGCTAATTCCCCTGTGTGCTCACTCAGCATCACATTTCAAAAGTAACGTTACTGCTGTCCACACTTTATTTTAAGTCTAATTGCCCATAACATGAGTGTTCAGTTCACTCCTAACTGATGCCTTAACTACACCTAGGGGATGTTTTACACTTCAGGTTGGCATGTTTAGTACTTGAATAGGAGTGATATCACTGTATGTTAACCTAGACTCAGGCCCTACCTAATCTTGGAGATACATTTCTCATGAATAAGTAACCAAGGGAGATACAATTTTTAGGAGTTAGTGCATGTCTAATGCAAGATTAATCACCATATTATGAGAGCCAATGCAATCATCCAGCAAAAAATACTCGTTTTCGCCCAACGTGGGGCTCGAACCCACGACCCTGAGATTAAGAGTCTCATGCTCTACCGACTGAGCTAGCCGGGCTCCCACTTAAATATGGTATGCAGACTCATCATTTTTTATTAAGGAAAACTGTTTCTGGATATTCCTCTGCTCTTGTTTTGCAAGGAACTTCACTTTTATACATCCTTCAGAGGAAAGAATGTCAAGTAAAATATGACGAAATGAAAATGGAAGGTGTGAAATTTTCATTTTGAGATTGCATAAGAAATCAAATTCCTCTCACGTGCTATAGAATACCTAAACACTTTTGATTAAACCACTTTAGTTGTTATAATGACACCAAATTTGAAAGCCATCTGTGACTTTTCTGTTCTTACTCTGCAACAACCATGGCAATTACAAGTTAAAAAGTAAAATGTATGCAAATTTTAGAATGGAGAATGCGGGCATCGATCCCGCTACCTCTCGCATGCTAAGCGAGCGCTCTACCATTTGAGCTAATTCCCCTGTGTGCTCACTAATCATCACATTTCCAAAGTAACGTTACTGCTGTCCACACTTTATTTTAAGTCTAATTGCCCATAACATGAGTGTTCAGTTCACTCCTAACTGATGCCTTAACTACACCTAGGGGATGTTTTACACTTCAGGTTGGCATGTTTAGTACTTGAATAGGAGTGATATCACTGTATGTTAACCTAGACTCAGGCCCTACCTAATCTTGGAGATACATTTCTCATGAATGAGTAACCAAGGGAGATACAATTTTTAGGAGTTAGTGCATGTCTAATGCAAGATTAATCACCATATTATGAGAGCCAATGCTATCATCCAGCAAAAAATACTCGTTTTCGCCCAACGTGGGGCTCGAACCCACGACCCTGAGATTAAGAGTCTCATGCTCTACCGACTGAGCTAGCCGGGCTCCCACTTAAATATGGTATGCAGACTCATCATTTTTTATCAAGGAAAACCGTTTCTGGATATTCCTCTGCTCTTGTTTTGCAAGGAACTTCACTTTTATACATCCTTCAGAGGAAAGAATGTCAAGTTAAATAAGACGAAATGAAAATGGAAGGTGTGAAATTTTCATTTTGAGATTGCATAAGAAATCAAATTCCTCTCACGTGCTATAGAATACCTAAACACTTTTGATTAAACCACTTTAGTTGTTATAATGACACCAAATTTGAAAGCCATCTGTGACTTTTCTGTTCTTACTCTGCAACAACCATGGCAATTACAAGTTAAAAAGTAAAATGTATGCAAATTTTAGAATGGAGAATGCGGGCATCGATCCCGCTACCTCTCGCATGCTAAGCGAGCGCTCTACCATTTGAGCTAATTCCCCTGTGTGCTCACTAAGCATCACATTTCCAAAGTAACGTTACTGCTGTCCACACTTTATTTTAAGTCTAATTGCCCATAACATGAGTGTTCAGTTCACTCCTAACTGATGCCTTAACTACACCTAGGGGATGTTTTACACTTCAGGTTGGCATGTTTAGTACTTGAATAGGAGTGATATCACTGTATGTTAACCTAGACTCAGGCCCTACCTAATCTTGGAGATACATTTCTCATGAATGAGTAACCAAGGGAGATACAATTTTTAGGAGTTAGTGCATGTCTAATGCAAGATTAATCACCATATTATGAGAGCCAATGCTATCATCCAGCAAAAAATACTCGTTTTCGCCCAACGTGGGGCTCGAACCCACGACCCTGAGATTAAGAGTTTCATGCTCTACCGACTGAGCTAGCCGGGCTCCCACTTAAATATGGTATGCAGACTCATCATTTTTTATTAAGGAAAACTGTTTCTGGATATTCCTCTGCTCTTGTTTTGCAAGGAACTTCACTTTTATACATCCTTCAGAGGAAAGAATGTCAAGTAAAATAAGACGAAATGAAAATGGAAGGTGTGAAATTTTCATTTTGAGATTGCATAAGAAATCAAATTCCTCTCACGTGCTATAGAATACCTAAACACTTTTGATTAAACCACTTTAGTTGTTATAATGACACCAAATTTGAAAGCCATCTGTGACTTTTCTGTTCTTACTCTGCAACAACCATGGCAATTACAAGTTAAAAAGTAAAATGTATGCAAATTTTAGAATGGAGAATGCGGGCATCGATCCCGCTACCTCTCGCATGCTAAGCGAGCGCTCTACCATTTGAGCTAATTCCCCTGTGTGCTCACTCAGCATCACATTTCAAAAGTAACGTTACTGCTGTCCACACTTTATTTTAAGTCTAATTGCCCATAACATGAGTGTTCAGTTCACTCCTAACTGATGCCTTAACTACACCTAGGTGATGTTTTACACTTCAGGTTGGCATGTTTAGTACTTGAATAGGAGTGATATCACTGTATGTTAACCTAGACTCAGGCCCTACCTAATCTTGGAGATACATTTCTCATGAATGAGTAACCAAGGGAGATACAATTTTTAGGAGTTAGTGCATGTCTAATGCAAGATTAATCACCATATTATGAGAGCCAATGCTATCATCCAGCAAAAAATACTCGTTTTCGCCCAACGTGGGGCTCGAACCCACGACCCTGAGATTAAGAGTCTCATGCTCTACCGACTGAGCTAGCCGGGCTCCCACTCAAATATGGTATGCAGACTCATCATTTTTTATTAAGGAAAACCGTTTCTGGATATTCCTCTGCTCTTGTTTTGCAAGGAACTTCACTTTTATACATCCTTCAGAGGAAAGAATGTCAAGTAAAATAAGACGAAATGAAAATGGAAGGTGTGAAATTTTCATTTTGAGATTGCATAAGAAATCAAATTCCTCTCACGTGCTATAGAATACCTAAACACTTTTGATTAAACCACTTTAGTTGTTATAATGACACCAAATTTGAAAGCCATCTGTGACTTTTCTGTTCTTACTCTGCAACAACCATGGCAATTACAAGTTAAAAAGTAAAATGTATGCAAATTTTAGAATGGAGAATGCGGGCATCGATCCCGCTACCTCTCGCATGCTAAGCGAGCGCTCTACCATTTGAGCTAATTCCCCTGTGTGCTCCCTAAGCATCACATTTCCAAAGTAACGTTACTGCTGTCCACACTTTATTTTAAGTCTAATTGCCCATAACATGAGTGTTCAGTTCACTCCTAACTGATGCCTTAACTACACCTAGGGGATGTTTTACACTTCAGGTTGGCATGTTTAGTACTTGAATAGGAGTGATATCACTGTATGTTAACCTAGACTCAGGCCCTACCTAATCTTGGAGATACATTTCTCATGAATGAGTAACCAAGGGAGATACAATTTTTAGGAGTTAGTGCATGTCTAATGCAAGATTAATCACCATATTATGAGAGCCAATGCTATCATCCAGCAAAAAATACTCGTTTTCGCCCAACGTGGGGCTCGAACCCACGACCCTGAGATTAAGAGTCTCATGCTCTACCGACTGAGCTAGCCGGGCTCCCACTTAAATATGGTATGCAGACTCATCATTTTTTATTAAGGAAAACCGTTTCTGGATATTCCTCTGCTCTTGTTTTGCAAGGAACTTCACTTTTATACATCCTTCAGAGGAAAGAATGTCAAGTAAAATAAGACGAAATGAAAATGGAAGGTGTGAAATTTTCATTTTGAGATTGCATAAGAAATCAAATTCCTCTCACGTGCTATAGAATACCTAAACACTTTTGATTAAACCACTTTAGTTGTTATAATGACACCAAATTTGAAAGCCATCTGTGACTTTTCTGTTCTTACTCTGCAACAACCATGGCAATTACAAGTTAAAAAGTAAAATGTATGCAAATTTTAGAATGGAGAATGCGGGCATCGATCCCGCTACCTCTCGCATGCTAAGCGAGCGCTCTACCATTTGAGCTAATTCCCCTGTGTGCTCACTCAGCATCACATTTCAAAAGTAACGTTACTGCTGTCCACACTTTATTTTAAGTCTAATTGCCCATAACATGAGTGTTCAGTTCACTCCTAACTGATGCCTTAACTACACCTAGGGGATGTTTTACACTTCAGGTTGGCATGTTTAGTACTTGAATAGGAGTGATATCACTGTATGTTAACCTAGACTCAGGCCCTACCTAATCTTGGAGATACATTTCTCATGAATGAGTAACCAAGGGAGATACAATTTTTAGGAGTTAGTGCATGTCTAATGCAAGATTAATCACCATATTATGAGAGCCAATGCTATCATCCAGCAAAAAATACTCGTTTTCGCCCAACGTGGGGCTCGAAGCCACGACCCTGAGATTAAGAGTCTCATGCTCTACCGACTGAGCTAGCCGGGCTCCCACTTAAATATGGTATGCAGACTCATCATTTTTTATTAAGGAAAACCGTTTCTGGATATTCCTCTGCTCTTGTTTTGCAAGGAACTTCACTTTTATACATCCTTCAGAGGAAAGAATGTCAAGTTAAATAAGACGAAATGAAAATGGAAGGTGTGAAATTTTCATTTTGAGATTGCATAAGAAATCAAATTCCTCTCACGTGCTATAGAATACCTAAACACTTTTGATTAAACCACTTTAGTTGTTATAATGACACCAAATTTGAAAGCCATCTGTGACTTTTCTGTTCTTACTCTGCAACAACCATGGCAATTACAAGTTAAAAAGTAAAATGTATGCAAATTTTAGAATGGAGAATGCGGGCATCGATCCCGCTACCTCTCGCATGCTAAGCGAGCGCTCTACCATTTGAGCTAATTCCCCTGTGTGCTCACTCAGCATCACATTTCAAAAGTAACGTTACTGCTGTCCACACTTTATTTTAAGTCTAATTGCCCATAACATGAGTGTTCAGTTCACTCCTAACTGATGCCTTAACTACACCTAGGGGATGTTTTACACTTCAGGTTGGCATGTTTAGTACTTGAATAGGAGTGATATCACTGTATGTTAACCTAGACTCAGGCCCTACCTAATCTTGGAGATACATTTCTCATGAATAAGTAACCAAGGGAGATACAATTTTTAGGAGTTAGTGCATGTCTAATGCAAGATTAATCACCATATTATGAGAGCCAATGCAATCATCCAGCAAAAAATACTCGTTTTCGCCCAACGTGGGGCTCGAACACACGACCCTGAGATTAAGAGTCTCATGCTCTACCGACTGAGCTAGCCGGGCTCCCACTCAAATATGGTATGCAGACTCATCATTTTTTATTAAGGAAAACCGTTTCTGGATATTCCTCTGCTCTTGTTTTGCAAGGAACTTCACTTTTATACATCCTTCAGAGGAAAGAATGTCAAGTAAAATAAGACGAAATGAAAATGGAAGGTGTGAAATTTTCATTTTGAGATTGCATAAGAAATCAAATTCCTCTCACGTGCTATAGAATACCTAAACACTTTTGATTAAACCACTTTAGTTGTTATAATGACACCAAATTTGAAAGCCATCTGTGACTTTTCTGTTCTTACTCTGCAACAACCATGGCAATTACAAGTTAAAAAGTAAAATGTATGCAAATTTTAGAATGGAGAATGCGGGCATCGATCCCGCTACCTCTCGCATGCTAAGCGAGCGCTCTACCATTTGAGCTAATTCCCCTGTGTGCTCACTAATCATCACATTTCCAAAGTAACGTTACTGCTGTCCACACTTTATTTTAAGTCTAATTGCCCATAACATGAGTGTTCAGTTCACTCCTAACTGATGCCTTAACTACACCTAGGGGATGTTTTACACTTCAGGTTGGCATGTTTAGTACTTGAATAGGAGTGATATCACTGTATGTTAACCTAGACTCAGGCCCTACCTAATCTTGGAGATACATTTCTCATGAATGAGTAACCAAGGGAGATACAATTTTTAGGAGTTAGTGCATGTCTAATGCAAGATTAATCACCATATTATGAGAGCCAATGCTATCATCCAGCAAAAAATACTCGTTTTCGCCCAACATGGGGCTCGAACCCACGACCCTGAGATTAAGAGTCTCATGCTCTACCGACTGAGCTAGCCGGGCTCCCACTTAAATATGGTATGCAGACTCATCATTTTTTATTAAGGAAAACCGTTTCTGGATATTCCTCTGCTCTTGTTTTGCAAGGAACTTCACTTTTATACATCCTTCAGAGGAAAGAATGTCAAGTTAAATAAGACGAAATGAAAATGGAAGGTGTGAAATTTTCATTTTGAGATTGCATAAGAAATCAAATTCCTCTCACGTGCTATAGAATACCTAAACACTTTTGATTAAACCACTTTAGTTGTTATAATGACACCAAATTTGAAAGCCATCTGTGACTTTTCTGTTCTTACTCTGCAACAACCATGGCAATTACAAGTTAAAAAGTAAAATGTATGCAAATTTTAGAATGGAGAATGCGGGCATCGATCCCGCTACCTCTCGCATGCTAAGCGAGCGCTCTACCATTTGAGCTAATTCCCCTGTGTGCTCACTCAGCATCACATTTCAAAAGTAACGTTACTGCTGTCCACACTTTATTTTAAGTCTAATTGCCCATAACATGAGTGTTCAGTTCACTCCTAACTGATGCCTTAACTACACCTAGGGGATGTTTTACACTTCAGGTTGGCATGTTTAGTACTTGAATAGGAGTGATATCACTGTATGTAAACCTAGACTCAGGCCCTACCTAATCTTGGAGATACATTTCTCATGAATAAGTAACCAAGGGAGATACAATTTTTAGGAGTTAGTGCATGTCTAATGCAAGATTAATCACCATATTATGAGAGCCAATGCAATCATCCAGCAAAAAATACTCGTTTTCGCCCAACGTGGGGCTCGAACCCACGACCCTGAGATTAAGAGTCTCATGCTCTACCGACTGAGCTAGCCGGGCTCCCACTCAAATATGGTATGCAGACTCATCATTTTTTATTAAGGAAAACCGTTTCTGGATATTCCTCTGCTCTTGTTTTGCAAGGAACTTCACTTTTATACATCCTTCAGAGGAAAGAATGTCAAGTAAAATAAGACGAAATGAAAATGGAAGGTGTGAAATTTTCATTTTGAGATTGCATAAGAAATCAAATTCCTCTCACGTGCTATAGAATACCTAAACACTTTTGATTAAACCACTTTAGTTGTTATAATGACACCAAATTTGAAAGCCATCTGTGACTTTTCTGTTCTTACTCTGCAACAACCATGGCAATTACAAGTTAAAAAGTAAAATGTATGCAAATTTTAGAATGGAGAATGCGGGCATCGATCCCGCTACCTCTCGCATGCTAAGCGAGCGCTCTACCATTTGAGCTAATTCCCCTGTGTGCTCACTAAGCATCACATTTCCAAAGTAACGTTACTGCTGTCCACACTTTATTTTAAGTCTAATTGCCCATAACATGAGTGTTCAGTTCACTCCTAACTGATGCCTTAACTACAACTAGGGGATGTTTTACACTTCAGGTTGGCATGTTTAGTACTTGAATAGGAGTGATATCACTGTATGTTAACCTAGACTCAGGCCCTACCTAATCTTGGAGATACATTTCTCATGGATGAGTAACCAAGGGAGATACAATTTTTAGGAGTTAGTGCATGTCTAATGCAAGATTAATCACCATATTATGAGAGCCAATGCTATCATCCAGCAAAAAACTACTCGTTTTCGCCCAACGTGAGGCTCGAACCCACGACCCTGAGATTAAGAGTCTCATGCTCTACCGACTGAGCTAGCCGGGCTCCCACTCAAATATGGTATGCAGACTCATCATTTTTTATTAAGGAAAACCGTTTCTGGATATTCCTCTGCTCTTGTTTTGCAAGGAACTTCACTTTTATACATCCTTCAGAGGAAAGAAGGTCAAGTTAAATAAGACGAAATGAAAATGGAAGGTGTGAAATTTTCATTTTGAGATTGCATAAGAAATCAAATTCCTCTCACGTGCTATAGAATACCTAAACACTTTTGATTAAACCACTTTAGTTGTTATAATGACACCAAATTTGAAAGCCATCTGTGACTTTTCTGTTCTTACTCTGCAACAACCATGGCAATTACAAGTTAAAAAGTAAAATGTATGCAAATTTTAGAATGGAGAATGCGGGCATCGATCCCGCTACTTCTCGCATGCTAAGCGAGCGCTCTACCATTTGAGCTAATTCCCCTGTGTGCTCACTCAGCATCACATTTCAAAAGTAACGTTACTGCTGTCCACACTTTATTTTAAGTCTAATTGCCCATAACATGAGTGTTCAGTTCACTCCTAACTGATGCCTTAACTACACCTAGGTGATGTTTTACACTTCAGGTTGGCATGTTTAGTACTTGAATAGGAGTGATATCACTGTATGTTAACCTAGACTCAGGCCCTACCTAATCTTGGAGATACATTTCTCATGAATGAGTAACCAAGGGAGATACAATTTTTAGGAGTTAGTGCATGTCTAATGCAAGATTAATCACCATATTATGAGAGCCAATGCTATCATCCAGCAAAAAATACTCGTTTTCGCCCAACGTGGGGCTCGAACCCACGACCCTGAGATTAAGAGTCTCATGCTCTACCGACTGAGCTAGCCAGGCTCCCACTTAAATATGGTATGCAGACTCATCATTTTTTATTAAGGAAAACTGTTTCTGGATATTCCTCTGCTCTTGTTTTGCAAGGAACTTCACTTTTATACATCCTTCAGAGGAAAGAATGTCAAGTAAAATAAGACGAAATGAAAATGGAAGGTGTGAAATTTTCATTTTGAGATTGCATAAGAAATCAAATTCCTCTCACGTGCTATAGAATACCTAAACACTTTTGATTAAACCACTTTAGTTGTTATAATGACACCAAATTTGAAAGCCATCTGTGACTTTTCTGTTCTTACTCTGCAACAACCATGGCAATTACAAGTTAAAAAGTAAAATGTATGCAAATTTTAGAATGGAGAATGCGGGCATCGATCCCGCTACCTCTCGCATGCTAAGCGAGCGCTCTACCATTTGAGCTAATTCCCCTGTGTGCTCACTGAGCATCACATTTCAAAAGTAACGTTACTGCTGTCCACACTTTATTTTAAGTCTAATTGCCCATAACATGAGTGTTCAGTTCACTCCTAACTGATGCCTTAACTACACCTAGGGGATGTTTTACACTTCAGGTTGGCATGTTTAGTACTTGAATAGGAGTGATATCACTGTATGTTAACCTAGACTCAGGCCCTACCTAATCTTGGAGATACATTTCTCATGAATAAGTAACCAAGGGAGATACAATTTTTAGGAGTTAGTGCATGTCTAATGCAAGAATAATCACCATATTATGAGAGCCAATGCAATCATCCAGCAAAAAATACTCGTTTTCGCCCAACGTGGGGCTCGAACCCACGACCCTGAGATTAAGAGTCTCATGCTCTACCGACTGAGCTAGCCGGGCTCCCACTCAAATATGGTATGCAGACTCATCATTTTTTATTAAGGAAAACCGTTTCTGGATATTCCTCTGCTCTTGTTTTGCAAGGAACTTCACTTTTATACATCCTTCAGAGGAAAGAATGTCAAGTTAAATAAGACGAAATGAAAATGGAAGGTGTGAAATTTTCATTTTGAGATTGCATAAGAAATCAAATTCCTCTCACGTGCTATAGAATACCTAAACACTTTTGATTAAACCACTTTAGTTGTTATAATGACACCAAATTTGAAAGCCATCTGTGACTTTTCTGTTCTTACTCTGCAACAACCATGGCAATTACAAGTTAAAAAGTAAAATGTATGCAAATTTTAGAATGGAGAATGCGGGCATCGATCCCGCTACCTCTCGCATGCTAAGCGAGCGCTCTACCATTTGAGCTAATTCCCCTGTGTGCTCACTCAGCATCACATTTCAAAAGTAACGTTACTGCTGTCCACACTTTATTTTAAGTCTAATTGCCCATAACATGAGTGTTCAGTTCACTCCTAACTGATGCCTTAACTACACCTAGGGGATGTTTTACACTTCAGGTTGGCATGTTTAGTACTTGAATAGGAGTGATATCACTGTATGTTAACCTAGACTCAGGCCCTACCTAATCTTGGAGATACATTTCTCATGAATAAGTAACCAAGGGAGATACAATTTTTAGGAGTTAGTGCATGTCTAATGCAAGATTAATCACCATATTATGAGAGCAAATGCAATCATCCAGCAAAAGATACTCGTTTTCGCCCAACGTGGGGCTCGAACCCACGATCCTGAGATTAAGAGTCTCATGCTCTACCGACTGAGCTAGCCGGGCTCCCACTCAAATATGGTATGCAGACTCATCATTTTTTATTAAGGAAAACCATTTCTGGATATTCCTCTGCTCTTGTTTTGCAAGGAACTTCACTTTTATACATCCTTCAGAGGAAAGAATGTCAAGTAAAATAAGACGAAATGAAAATGGAAGGTGTGAAATTTTCATTTTGAGATTGCATAAGAAATCAAATTCCTCTCACGTGCTATAGAATACCTAAACACTTTTGATTAAACCACTTTAGTTGTTATAATGACACCAAATTTGAAAGCCATCTGTGACTTTTCTGTTCTTACTCTGCAACAACCATGGCAATTACAAGTTAAAAAGTAAAATGTATGCAAATTTTAGAATGGAGAATGCGGGCATCGATCCCGCTACCTCTCGCATGCTAAGCGAGCGCTCTACCATTTGAGCTAATTCCCCTGTGTGCTCACTAAGCATCACATTTCCAAAGTAACGTTACTGCTGTCCACACTTTATTTTAAGTCTAATTGCCCATAACATGAGTGTTCAGTTCACTCCTAACTGATGCCTTAACTACACCTAGGGGATGTTTTACACTTCAGGTTGGCATGTTTAGTACTTGAATAAGAGTGATATCACTGTATGTTAACCTAGACTCAGGCCCTACCTAATCTTGGAGATACATTTCTCATGAATGAGTAACCAAGGGAGATACAATTTTTAGGAGTTAGTGCATGTCTAATGCAAGATTAATCACCATATTATGAGAGCCAATGCAATCATCCAGCAAAAAATACTCGTTTTCGCCCAACGTGGGGCTCGAACCCACGACCCTGAGATTAAGAGTCTCATGCTCTACCGACTGAGCTAGCCGGGCTCCCACTTAAATATGGTATGCAGACTCATCATTTTTTATTAAGGAAAACTGTTTCTGGATATTCCTCTGCTCTTGTTTTGCAAGGAACTTCACTTTTATACATCCTTCAGAGGAAAGAATGTCAAGTAAAATAAGACGAAATGAAAATAGAAGGTGTGAAATTTTCATTTTGAGATTGCATAAGAAATCAAATTCCTCTCACGTGCTATAGAATACCTAAACACTTTTGATGAAACCACTTTAGTTGTTATAATGACACCAAATTTGAAAGCCATCTGTGACTTTTCTGTTCTTACTCTGCAACAACCATGGCAATTACAAGTTAAAAAGTAAAATGTATGCAAATTTTAGAATGGAGAATGCGGGCATCGATCCCGCTACCTCTCGCATGCTAAGCGAGCGCTCTACCATTTGAGCTAATTCCCCTGTGTGCTCACTCAGCATCACATTTCAAAAGTAACGTTACTGCTGTCCACACTTTATTTTAAGTCTAATTGCCCATAACATGAGTGTTCAGTTCACTCCTAACTGATGCCTTAACTACACCTAGGTGATGTTTTACACTTCAGGTTGGCATGTTTAGTACTTGAATAGGAGTGATATCACTGTATGTTAACCTAGACTCAGGCCCTACCTAATCTTGGAGATACATTTCTCATGAATGAGTAACCAAGGGAGATACAATTTTTAGGAGTTAGTGCATGTCTAATGCAAGATTAATCACCATATTATGAGAGCCAATGCTATCATCCAGCAAAAAATACTCGTTTTCGCCCAACGTGGGGCTTGAACCCACGACCCTGAGATTAAGAGTCTCATGCTCTACCGACTGAGCTAGCCGGGCTCCCACTTAAATATGGTATGCAGACTCATCATTTTTTATTAAGGAAAACTGTTTCTGGATATTCCTCTGCTCTTGTTTTGCAAGGGACTTCACTTTTATACATCCTTCAGAGGAAAGAATGTCAAGTAAAATAAGACGAAATGAAAATGGAAGGTGTGAAATTTTCATTTTGAGATTGCATAAGAAATCAAATTCCTCTCACGTGCTATAGAATACCTAAACACTTTTGATTAAACCACTTTAGTTGTTATAATGACACCAAATTTGAAAGCCATCTGTGACTTTTCTGTTCTTACTCTGCAACAACCATGGCAATTACAAGTTAAAAAGTAAAATGTATGCAAATTTTAGAATGGAGAATGCGGGCATCGATCCCGCTACCTCTCGCATGCTAAGCGAGCGCTCTACCATTTGAGCTAATTCCCCTGTGTGCTCACTCAGCATCACATTTCAAAAGTAACGTTACTGCTGTCCACACTTTATTTTAAGTCTAATTGCCCATAACATGAGTGTTCAGTTCACTCCTAACTGATGCCTTAACTACACCTAGGGGATGTTTTACACTTCAGGTTGGCATGTTTAGTACTTGAATAGGAGTGATATCACTGTATGTTAACCTAGACTCAGGCCCTACCTAATCTTGGAGATACATTTCTCATGAATAAGTAACCAAGGGAGATACAATTTTTAGGAGTTAGTGCATGTCTAATGCAAGAATAATCACCATATTATGAGAGCCAATGCAATCATCCAGCAAAAAATACTCGTTTTCGCCCAACGTGGGGCTCGAGCCCATGACCCTGAGATTAAGAGTCTCATGCTCTACCGACTGAGCTAGCCGGGCTCCCACTCAAATATGGTATGCAGACTCATCATTTTTTATTAAGGAAAACCGTTTCTGGATATTCCTCTGCTCTTGTTTTGCAAGGAACTTCACTTTTATACATCCTTCAGAGGAAAGAATGTCAAGTTAAATAAGACGAAATGAAAATGGAAGGTGTGAAATTTTCATTTTGAGATTGCATAAGAAATCAAATTCCTCTCACGTGCTATAGAATACCTAAACACTTTTGATTAAACCACTTTAGTTGTTATAATGACACCAAATTTGAAAGCCATCTGTGACTTTTCTGTTCTTACTCTGCAACAACCATGGCAATTACAAGTTAAAAAGTAAAATGTATGCAAATTTTAGAATGGAGAATGCGGGCATCGATCCCGCTACCTCTCGCATGCTAAGCGAGCGCTCTACCATTTGAGCTAATTCCCCTGTGTGCTCACTCAGCATCACATTTCAAAAGTAACGTTACTGCTGTCCACACTTTATTTTAAGTCTAATTGCCCATAACATGAGTGTTCAGTTCACTCCTAACTGATGCCTTAACTACACCTAGGGGATGTTTTACACTTCAGGTTGGCATGTTTAGTACTTGAATAGGAGTGATATCACTGTATGTTAACCTAGACTCAGGCCCTACCTAATCTTGGAGATACATTTCTCATGAATAAGTAACCAAGGGAGATACAATTTTTAGGAGTTAGTGCATGTCTAATGCAAGATTAATCACCATATTATGAGAGCAAATGCAATCATCCAGCAAAAGATACTCGTTTTCGCCCAACGTGGGGCTCGAACCCACGATCCTGAGATTAAGAGTCTCATGCTCTACCGACTGAGCTAGCCGGGCTCCCACTCAAATATGGTATGCAGACTCATCATTTTTTATTAAGGAAAACCATTTCTGGATATTCCTCTGCTCTTGTTTTGCAAGGAACTTCACTTTTATACATCCTTCAGAGGAAAGAATGTCAAGTAAAATAAGACGAAATGAAAATGGAAGGTGTGAAATTTTCATTTTGAGATTGCATAAGAAATCAAATTCCTCTCACGTGCTATAGAATACCTAAACACTTTTGATTAAACCACTTTAGTTGTTATAATGACACCAAATTTGAAAGCCATCTGTGACTTTTCTGTTCTTACTCTGCAACAACCATGGCAATTACAAGTTAAAAAGTAAAATGTATGCAAATTTTAGAATGGAGAATGCGGGCATCGATCCCGCTACCTCTCGCATGCTAAGCGAGCGCTCTACCATTTGAGCTAATTCCCCTGTGTGCTCACTAAGCATCACATTTCCAAAGTAACGTTACTGCTGTCCACACTTTATTTTAAGTCTAATTGCCCATAACATGAGTGTTCAGTTCACTCCTAACTGATGCCTTAACTACACCTAGGGGATGTTTTACACTTCAGGTTGGCATGTTTAGTACTTGAATAGGAGTGATATCACTGTATGTTAACCTAGACTCAGGCCCTACCTAATCTTGGAGATACATTTCTCATGAATGAGTAACCAAGGGAGATACAATTTTTAGGAGTTAGTGCATGTCTAATGCAAGATTAATCACCATATTATGAGAGCCAATGCAATCATCCAGCAAAAAATACTCGTTTTCGCCCAACGTGGGGCTCGAACCCACGACCCTGAGTTTAAGAGTCTCATGCTCTACCGACTGAGCTAGCCGGGCTCCCACTCAAATATGGTATGCAGACTCATCATTTTTTATTAAGGAAAACCGTTTCTGGATATTCCTCTGCTCTTGTTTTGCAAGGAACTTCACTTTTATACATCCTTCAGAGGAAAGAATGTCAAGTAAAATAAGACGAAATGAAAATGGAAGGTGTGAAATTTTCATTTTGAGATTGCATAAGAAATCAAATTCCTCTCACGTGCTATAGAATACCTAAACACTTTTGATTAAACCACTTTAGTTGTTATAATGACACCAAATTTGAAAGCCATCTGTGACTTTTCTGTTCTTACTCTGCAACAACCATGGCAATTACAAGTTAAAAAGTAAAATGTATGCAAATTTTAGAATGGAGAATGCGGGCATCGATCCCGCTACCTCTCGCATGCTAAGCGAGCGCTCTACCATTTGAGCTAATTCCCCTGTGTGCTCACTAAGCATCACATTTCCAAAGTAACGTTACTGCTGTCCACACTTTATTTTAAGTCTAATTGCCCATAACATGAGTGTTCAGTTCACTCCTAACTGATGCCTTAACTACACCTAGGGGATGTTTTACACTTCAGGTTGGCATGTTTAGTACTTGAATAGGAGTGATATCACTGTATGTTAACCTAGACTCAGGCCCTACCTAATCTTGGAGATACATTTCTCATGAATGAGTAACCAAGGGAGATACAATTTTTAGGAGTTAGTGCATGTCTAATGCAAGATTAATCACCATATTATGAGAGCCAATGCTATCATCCAGCAAAAAATACTCGTTTTCGCCCAACGTGGGGCTCGAACCCACGACCCTGAGATTAAGAGTCTCATGCTCTACCGACTGAGCTAGCCGGGCTCCCACTTAAATATGGTATGCAGACTCATCATTTTTTATTAAGGAAAACCGTTTCTGGATATTCCTCTGCTCTTGTTTTGCAAGGAACTTCACTTTTATACATCCTTCAGAGGAAAGAATGTCAAGTTAAATAAGACGAAATGAAAATGGAAGGTGTGAAATTTTCATTTTGAGATTGCATAAGAAATCAAATTCCTCTCACGTGCTATAGAATACCTAAACACTTTTGATTAAACCACTTTAGTTGTTATAATGACACCAAATTTGAAAGCCATCTGTGACTTTTCTGTTCTTACTCTGCAACAACCATGGCAATTACAAGTTAAAAAGTAAAATGTATGCAAATTTTAGAATGGAGAATGCGGGCATCGATCCCGCTACCTCTCGCATGCTAAGCGAGCGCTCTACCATTTGAGCTAATTCCCCTGTGTGCTCACTAAGCATCACATTTCCAAAGTAACGTTACTGCTGTCCACACTTTATTTTAAGTCTAATTGCCCATAACATGAGTGTTCAGTTCACTCCTAACTGATGCCTTAACTACACCTAGGGGATGTTTTACACTTCAGGTTGGCATGTTTAGTACTTGAATAGGAGTGATATCACTGTATGTTAACCTAGACTCAGGCCCTACCTAATCTTGGAGATACATTTCTCATGAATGAGTAACCAAGGGAGATACAATTTTTAGGAGTTAGTGCATGTCTAATGCAAGATTAATCACCATATTATGAGAGCCAATGCTATCATCCAGCAAAAAATACTCGTTTTCACCCAACGTGGGGCTCGAACCCACGACCCTGAGATTAAGAGTCTCATGCTCTACCGACTGAGCTAGCCGGGCTCCCACTTAAATATGGTATGCAGACTCATCATTTTTTATTAAGGAAAACCGTTTCTGGATATTCCTCTGCTCTTGTTTTGCAAGGAACTTCACTTTTATACATCCTTCAGAGGAAAGAATGTCAAGTTAAATAAGACGAAATGAAAATGGAAGGTGTGAAATTTTCATTTTGAGATTGCATAAGAAATCAAATTCCTCTCACGTGCTATAGAATACCTAAACACTTTTGATTAAACCACTTTAGTTGTTATAATGACACCAAATTTGAAAGCCATCTGTGACTTTTCTGTTCTTACTCTGCAACAACCATGGCAATTACAAGTTAAAAAGTAAAATGTATGCAAATTTTAGAATGGAGAATGCGGGCATCGATCCCGCTACCTCTCGCATGCTAAGCGAGCGCTCTACCATTTGAGCTAATTCCCCTGTGTGCTCACTCAGCATCACATTTCAAAAGTAACGTTACTGCTGTCCACACTTTATTTTAAGTCTAATTGCCCATAACATGAGTGTTCAGTTCACTCCTAACTGATGCCTTAACTACACCTAGGGGATGTTTTACACTTCAGGTTGGCATGTTTAGTACTTGAATAGGAGTGATATCACTGTATGTTAACCTAGACTCAGGCCCTACCTAATCTTGGAGATACATTTCTCATGAATAAGTAACCAAGGGAGATACAATTTTTAGGAGTTAGTGCATGTCTAATGCAAGATTAATCACCATATTATGAGAGCCAATGCAATCATCCAGCAAAAAATACTCGTTTTCGCCCAACGTGGGGCTCGAACCCACAACCCTGAGATTAAGAGTCTCATGCTCTACCGACTGAGCTAGCCGGTCTCCCACTCAAATATGGTATGCAGACTCATCATTTTTTATTAAGGAAAACCGTTTCTGGATATTCCTCTGCTCTTGTTTTGCAAGGAACTTCACTTTTATACATCCTTCAGAGGAAAGAATGTCAAGTAAAATAAGACGAAATGAAAATGGAAGGTGTGAAATTTTCATTTTGAGATTGCATAAGAAATCAAATTCCTCTCACGTGCTATAGAATACCTAAACACTTTTGATTAAACCACTTTAGTTGTTATAATGACACCAAATTTGAAAGCCATCTGTGACTTTTCTGTTCTTGCTCTGCAACAACCATGGCAATTACAAGTTAAAAAGTAAAATGTATGCAAATTTTAGAATGGAGAATGCGGGCATCGATCCCGCTACCTCTCGCATGCTAAGCGAGCGCTCTACCATTTGAGCTAATTCCCCTGTGTGCTCACTAAGCATCACATTTCCAAAGTAACGTTACTGCTGTCCACACTTTATTTTAAGTCTGATTGCCCATAACATGAGTGTTCAGTTCACTCCTAACTGATGCCTTAACTACACCTAGGGGATGTTTTACACTTCAGGTTGGCATGTTTAGTACTTGAATAGGAGTGATATCACTGTCTTAACCTAGACTCAGGCCCTACCTAATCTTGGAGATACATTTCTCATGAATGAGTAACCAAGGGAGATACAATTTTTAGGAGTTAGTGCATGTCTAATGCAAGATTAATCACCATATTATGAGAGCCAATGCTATCATCCAGCAAAAAATACTCGTTTTCGCCCAACGTGGGGCTCGAACCCACAACCCTGAGATTAAGAGTCTCATGCTCTACCGACTGAGCTAGCCGGGCTCCCACTTAAATATGGTATGCAGACTCATCATTTTTTATTAAGGAAAACTGTTTCTGGATATTCCTCTGCTCTTGTTTTGCAAGGAACTTCACTTTTATACATCCTTCAGAGGAAAGAATGTCAAGTAAAATAAGACGAAATGAAAATGGAAGGTGTGAAATTTTCATTTTGAGATTGCATAAGAAATCAAATTCCTCTCACGTGCTATAGAATACCTAAACACTTTTGATTAAACCACTTTAGTTGTTATAATGACACCAAATTTGAAAGCCATCTGTGACTTTTCTGTTCTTACTCTGCAACAACCATGGCAATTACAAGTTAAAAAGTAAAATGTATGCAAATTTTAGAATGGAGAATGCGGGCATCGATCCCGCTACCTCTCGCATGCTAAGCGAGCGCTCTACCATTTGAGCTAATTCCCCTGTGTGCTCACTCAGCATCACATTTCAAAAGTAACGTTACTGCTGTCCACACTTTATTTTAAGTCTAATTGCCCATAACATGAGTGTTCAGTTCACTCCTAACTGATGCCTTAACTACACCTAGGGGATGTTTTACACTTCAGGTTGGCATGTTTAGTACTTGAATAGGAGTGATATCACTGTATGTTAACCTAGACTCAGGCCCTACCTAATCTTGGAGATACATTTCTCATGAATGAGTAACCAAGGGAGATACAATTTGTAGGAGTTAGTGCATGTCTAATGCAAGATTAATCACCATATTATGAGAGCCAATGCAATCATCCAGCAAAAAACTACTCGTTTTCGCCCAACGTGAGGCTCGAACCCACGACCCTGAGAATAAGAGTCTCATGCTCTACCGACTGAGCTAGCCGGGCTCCCACTTAAATATGGTATGCAGACTCATCATTTTTTATTAAGGAAAACCGTTTCTGGATATTCCTCTGCTCTTGTTTTGCAAGGAACTTCACTTTTATACATCCTTCAGAGGAAAGAATGTCAAGTAAAATAAGACGAAATGAAAATGGAAGGTGTGAAATTTTCATTTTGAGATTGCATAAGAAATCAAATTCCTCTCACGTGCTATAGAATACCTAAACACTTTTGATTAAACCACTTTAGTTGTTATAATGACACCAAATTTGAAAGCCATCTGTGACTTTTCTGTTCTTACTCTGCAACAACCATGGCAATTACAAGTTAAAAAGTAAAATGTATGCAAATTTTAGAATAGAGAATGCGGGCATCGATCCCGCTACCTCTCGCATGCTAAGCGAGCGCTCTACCATTTGAGCTAATTCCCCTGTGTGCTCACTCAGCATCACATTTCAAAAGTAACGTTACTGCTGTCCACACTTTATTTTAAGTCTAATTGCCCATAACATGAGTGTTCAGTTCACTCCTAACTGATGCCTTAACTACACCTAGGGGATGTTTTACACTTCAGGTTGGCATGTTTAGTACTTGAATAGGAGTGATATCACTGTATGTTAACCTAGACTCAGGCCCTACCTAATCTTGGAGATACATTTCTCATGAATGAGTAACCAAGGGAGATACAATTTTTAGGAGTTAGTGCATGTCTAATGCAAGATTAATCACCATATTATGAGAGCCAATGCAATCATCCAGCAAAAAATACTCGTTTTCGCCCAACGTGGGGCTCGAACCCACGACCCTGATATTAAGAGTCTCATGCTCTACCGACTGAGCTAGCCGGGCTCCCACTTAAATAAAATATGCAGACTCATCATTTTTTATTAAGGAAAACCGTTTCTGGATATTCCTCTGCTCTTGTTTTGCAAGGAACTTCACTTTTATACATCCTTCAGAGGAAAGAATGTCAAGTAAAATAAGACGAAATGAAAATGGAAGGTGTGAAATTTTCATTTTGAGATTGCATAAGAAATTAAATTCCTCTCACGTGCTATAGAATACCTAAACACTTTTGATTAAACCACTTTAGTTGTTATAATGACACCAAATTTGAAAGCCATCTGTGACTTTTCTGTTCTTACTCTGCAACAACCATGGCAATTACAAGTTAAAAAGTAAAATGTATGCAAATTTTAGAATGGAGAATGCGGGCATCGATCCCGCTACCTCTCGCATGCTAAGCGAGCGCTCTACCATTTGAGCTAATTCCCCTGTGTGCTCACTCAGCATCACATTTCAAAAGTAACGTTACTGCTGTCCACACTTTATTTTAAGTCTAATTGCCCATAACATGAGTGTTCAGTTCACTCCTAACTGATGCCTTAACTACACCTAGGGGATGTTTTACACTTCAGGTTGGCATGTTTAGTACTTGAATAGGAGTGATATCACTGTATGTTAACCTAGACTCAGGCCCTACCTAATCTTGGAGATACATTTCTCATGAATGAGTAACCAAGGGAGATACAATTTTTAGGAGTTAGTGCATGTCTAATGCAAGATTAATCACCATATTATGAGAGCCAATGCTATCATCCAGCAAAAAATACTCGTTTTCGCCCAACGTGGGGCTCGAACCCACGACCCTGAGATTAAGAGTCTCATGCTCTACCGACTAAGCTAGCCAGGCTCCCACTCAAATATGGTATGCAGACTCATCATTTTTTATTAAGGAAAACTGTTTCTGGATATTCCTCTGCTCTTGTTTTGCAAGGAACTTCACTTTTATACATCCTTCAGAGGAAAGAATGTCAAGTAAAATAAGACGAAATGAAAATGGAAGGTGTGAAATTTTCATTTTGAGATTGCATAAGAAATCAAATTCCTCTCACGTGCTATAGAATACCTAAACACTTTTGATTAAACCACTTTAGTTGTTATAATGACACCAAATTTGAAAGCCATCTGTGACTTTTCTGTTCTTACTCTGCAACAACCGTGGCAATTACAAGTTAAAAAGTAAAATGTATGCAAATTTTAGAATGGAGAATGCGGGCATCGATCCCGCTACCTCTCGCATGCTAAGCGAGCGCTCTACCATTTGAGCTAATTCCCCTGTGTGCTCACTCAGCATCACATTTCAAAAGTAACGTTACTGCTGTCCACACTTTATTTTAAGTCTAATTGCCCATAACATGAGTGTTCAGTTCACTCCTAACTGATGCCTTAACTACACCTAGGGGATGTTTTACACTTCAGGTTGGCATGTTTAGTACTTGAATAGGAGTGATATCACTGTATATTAACCTAGACTCAGGCCCTACCTAATCTTGGAGATACATTTCTCATGAATGAGTAACCAAGGGAGATACAATTTTTAGGAGTTAGTGCATGTCTAATGCAAGATTAATCACCATATTATGAGAGCCAATGCAATCATCCAGCAAAAAACTACTCGTTTTCGCCCAACGTGGGGCTCGAACCCACGACCCTGAGATTAAGAGTCTCATGCTCTACCGACTGAGCTAGCCGGGCTCCCACTTAAATATGGTATGCAAACTCATCATTTTTTATTAAGGAAAACCGTTTCTGGATATTCCTCTGCTCTTGTTTTGCAAGGAACTTCACTTTTATACATCCTTCAGAGGAAAGAATGTCAAGTAAAATAAGACGAAATGAAAATGGAAGGTGTGAAATTTTCATTTTGAGATTGCATAAGAAATCAAATTCCTCTCAAGTGCTATAGAATACCTAAACACTTTTGATTAAACCACTTTAGTTGTTATAATGACACCAAATTTGAAAGCCATCTGTGACTTTTCTGTTCTTACTCTGCAACAACCATGGCAATTACAAGTTAAAAAGTATGCATATTTTAGAATAGAGAATGCGGGCATCGATCCCGCTACCTCTCGCATGCTAAGCGAGCGCTCTACCATTTGAGCTAATTCCCCTGTGTGCTCACTCAGCATCACATTTCAAAAGTAACGTTACTGCTGTCCACACTTTATTTTAAGTCTAATTGCCCATAACATGAGTGTTCAGTTCACTCCTAACTGATGCCTTAACTACACCTAGGGGATGTTTTACACTTCAGGTTGGCATGTTTAGTACTTGAATAGGAGTGATATCACTGTATGTTAACCTAGACTCAGGCCCTACCTAATCTTGGAGATACATTTCTCATGAATGAGTAACCAAGGGAGATACAATTTTTAGGAGTTAGTGCATGTCTAATGCAAGATTAATCACCATATTATGAGAGCCAATGCAATCATCCAGCAAAAAACTACTCGTTTTCGCCCAACGTGAGGCTCGAACCCACGACCCTGAGAATAAGAGTCTCATGCTCTACCGACTGAGCTAGCCGGGCTCCCACTTAAATATGGTATGCAGACTCATCATTTTTTATTAAGGAAAACCGTTTCTGGATATTCCTCTGCTCTTGTTTTGCAAGGAACTTCACTTTTATACATCCTTCAGAGGAAAGAATGTCAAGTAAAATAAGACGAAATGAAAATGGAAGGTGTGAAATTTTCATTTTGAGATTGCATAAGAAATCAAATTCCTCTCACGTGCTATAGAATACCTAAACACTTTTGATTAAACCACTTTAGTTGTTATAATGACACCAAATTTGAAAGCCATCTGTGACTTTTCTGTTCTTACTCTGCAACAACCATGGCAATTACAAGTTAAAAAGTAAAATGTATGCAAATTTTAGAATAGAGAATGCGGGCATCGATCCCGCTACCTCTCGCATGCTAAGCGAGCGCTCTACCATTTGAGCTAATTCCCCTGTGTGCTCACTCAGCATCACATTTCAAAAGTAACGTTACTGCTGTCCACACTTTATTTTAAGTCTAATTGCCCATAACATGAGTGTTCAGTTCACTCCTAACTGATGCCTTAACTACACCTAGGGGATGTTTTACACTTCAGGTTGGCATGTTTAGTACTTGAATAGGAGTGATATCACTGTATGTTAACCTAGACTCAGGCCCTACCTAATCTTGGAGATACATTTCTCATGAATGAGTAACCAAGGGAGATACAATTTTTAGGAGTTAGTGCATGTCTAATGCAAGATTAATCACCATATTATGAGAGCCAATGCAATCATCCAGCAAAAAATACTCGTTTTCGCCCAACGTGGGGCTCGAACCCACGACCCTGATATTAAGAGTCTCATGCTCTACCGACTGAGCTAGCCGGGCTCCCACTTAAATATGGTATGCAGACTCATCATTTTTTATTAAGGAAAACCGTTTCTGGATATTCCTCTGCTCTTGTTTTGCAAGGAACTTCACTTTTATACATCCTTCAGAGGAAAGAATGTCAAGTAAAATAAGACGAAATGAAAATGGAAGGTGTGAAATTTTCATTTTGAGATTGCATAAGAAATCAAATTCCTCTCACGTGCTATAGAATACCTAAACACTTTTGATTAAACCACTTTAGTTGTTATAATGACACCAAATTTGAAAGCCATCTGTGACTTTTCTGTTCTTACTCTGCAACAACCATGGCAATTACAAGTTAAAAAGTAAAATGTATGCAAATTTTAGAATAGAGAATGCGGGCATCGATCCCGCTACCTCTCGCATGCTAAGCGAGCGCTCTACCATTTGAGCTAATTCCCCTGTGTGCTCACTCAGCATCACATTTCAAAAGTAACGTTACTGCTGTCCACACTTTATTTTAAGTCTAATTGCCCATAACATGAGTGTTCAGTTCACTCCTAACTGATGCCTTAACTACACCTAGGTGATGTTTTACACTTCAGGTTGGCATGTTTAGTACTTGAATAGGAGTGATATCACTGTATGTTAACCTAGACTCAGGCCCTACCTAATCTTGGAGATACATTTCTCATGAATGAGTAACCAAGGGAGATACAATTTTTAGAAGTTAGTGCATGTCTAATGCAAGATTAATCACCATATTATGAGAGCCAATGCTATCATCCAGCACAAAATACTGGTTTTCGCCCAACGTGGGGCTCGAACCCACGACCCTGAGATTAAGAGTCTCATGCTCTACCGACTGAGCTAGCCGGGCTCCCACTTAAATATGGTATGCAGACTCATCATTTTTTATTAAGGAAAACTGTTTCTGGATATTCCTCTGCTCTTGTTTTGCAAGGAACTTCACTTTTATACATCCTTCAGAGGAAAGAATGTCAAGTAAAATAAGACGAAATGAAAATGGAAGGTGTGAAATTTTCATTTTGAGATTGCATAAGAAATCAAATTCCTCTAACGTGCTATAGAATACCTAAACACTTTTGATTAAACCACTTTAGTTGTTATAATGACACCAAATTTGAAAGCCATCTGTGACTTTTCTGTTCTTACTCTGCAACAACCATGGCAATTACAAGTTAAAAAGTATGCATATTTTAGAATAGAGAATGCGGGCATCGATCCCGCTACCTCTTGCATGCTAAGCGAGCGCTCTACCATTTGAGCTAATTCCCCTGTGTGCTCACTCAGCATCACATTTCAAAAGTAACGTTACTGCTGTCCACACTTTATTTTAAGTCTAATTGCCCATAACATGAGTGTTCAGTTCACTCCTAACTGATGCCTTAACTACACCTAGGGGATGTTTTACACTTCAGGTTGGCATGTTTAGTACTTGAATAGGAGTGATATCACTGTATGTTAACCTAGACTCAGGCCCTACCTAATCTTGGAGATACATTTCTCATGAATGAGTAACCAAGGGAGATACAATTTTTAGGAGTTAGTGCATGTCTAATGCAAGATTAATCACCATATTATGAGAGCCAATGCAATCATCCAGCAAAAAACTACTCGTTTTCGCCCAACGTGAGGCTCGAACCCACGACCCTGAGAATAAGAGTCTCATGCTCTACCGACTGAGCTAGCCGGGCTCCCACTTAAATATGGTATGCAGACTCATCATTTTTTATTAAGGAAAACCGTTTCTGGATATTCCTCTGCTCTTGTTTTGCAAGGAACTTCACTTTTATACATCCTTCAGAGGAAAGAATGTCAAGTAAAATAAGACGAAATGAAAATGGAAGGTGTGAAATTTTCATTTTGAGATTGCATAAGAAATCAAATTCCTCTCACGTGCTATAGAATACCTAAACACTTTTGATTAAACCACTTTAGTTGTTATAATGACACCAAATTTGAAAGCCATCTGTGACTTTTCTGTTCTTACTCTGCAACAACCATGGCAATTACAAGTTAAAAAGTAAAATGTATGCAAATTTTAGAATAGAGAATGCGGGCATCGATCCCGCTACCTCTCGCATGCTAAGCGAGCGCTCTACCATTTGAGCTAATTCCCCTGTGTGCTCACTCAGCATCACATTTCAAAAGTAACGTTACTGCTGTCCACACTTTATTTTAAGTCTAATTGCCCATAACATGAGTGTTCAGTTCACTCCTAACTGATGCCTTAACTACACCTAGGTGATGTTTTACACTTCAGGTTGGCATGTTTAGTACTTGAATAGGAGTGATATCACTGTATGTTAACCTAGACTCAGGCCCTACCTAATCTTGGAGATACATTTCTCATGAATGAGTAACCAAGGGAGATACAATTTTTAGAAGTTAGTGCATGTCTAATGCAAGATTAATCACCATATTATGAGAGCCAATGCTATCATCCAGCACAAAATACTGGTTTTCGCCCAACGTGGGGCTCGAACCCACGACCCTGAGATTAAGAGTCTCATGCTCTACCGACTGAGCTAGCCGGGCTCCCACTTAAATATGGTATGCAGACTCATCATTTTTTATTAAGGAAAACTGTTTCTGGATATTCCTCTGCTCTTGTTTTGCAAGGAACTTCACTTTTATACATCCTTCAGAGGAAAGAATGTCAAGTAAAATAAGACGAAATGAAAATGGAAGGTGTGAAATTTTCATTTTGAGATTGCATAAGAAATCAAATTCCTCTAACGTGCTATAGAATACCTAAACACTTTTGATTAAACCACTTTAGTTGTTATAATGACACCAAATTTGAAAGCCATCTGTGACTTTTCTGTTCTTACTCTGCAACAACCATGGCAATTACAAGTTAAAAAGTAAAATGTATGCAAATTTTAGAATGGAGAATGCGGGCATCGATCCCGCTACCTCTCGCATGCTAAGCGAGCGCTCTACCATTTGAGCTAATTCCCCTGTGTGCTCACTCAGCATCACATTTCAAAAGTAACGTTACTGCTGTCCACACTTTATTTTAAGTCTAATTGCCCATAACATGAGTGTTCAGTTCACTCCTAACTGATGCCTTAACTACACCTAGGGGATGTTTTACACTTCAGGTTGGCATGTTTAGTACTTGAATAGGAGTGATATCACTGTATGTTAACCTAGACTCAGGCCCTACCTAATCTTGGAGATACATTTCTCATGAATGAGTAACCAAGGGAGATACAATTTTTAGGAGTTAGTGCATGTCTAATGCAAGATTAATCACCATATTATGAGAGCCAATGCAATCATCCAGCAAAAAACTACTCGTTTTCGCCCAACGTGAGGCTCGAACCCACGACCCTGAGAATAAGAGTCTCATGCTCTACCGACTGAGCTAGCCGGGCTCCCACTTAAATATGGTATGCAGACTCATCATTTTTTATTAAGGAAAACCGTTTCTGGATATTCCTCTGCTCTTGTTTTGCAAGGAACTTCACTTTTATACATCCTTCAGAGGAAAGAATGTCAAGTAAAATAAGACGAAATGAAAATGGAAGGTGTGAAATTTTCATTTTGAGATTGCATAAGAAATCAAATTCCTCTCACGTGCTATAGAATACCTAAACACTTTTGATTAAACCACTTTAGTTGTTATAATGACACCAAATTTGAAAGCCATCT
This sequence comes from Triturus cristatus, assembly GCF_964204655.1. NCBI lineage: Eukaryota > Metazoa > Chordata > Amphibia > Caudata > Salamandridae > Triturus > Triturus cristatus. The sequence goes on along the minus strand of NC_140585.1, from coordinate 122,868,778 downwards.
GTGACTTTTCTGTTCTTACTCTGCAACAACCATGGCAATTACAAGTTAAAAAGTAAAATGTATGCAAATTTTAGAATGGAGAATGCGGGCATCGATCCCGCTACATCTCGCATGCTAAGCGAGCGCTCTACCATTTGAGCTAATTCCCCTGTGTGCTCACTCAGCATCACATTTCAAAAGTAACGTTACTGCTGTCCACACTTTATTTTAAGTCTAATTGCCCATAACATGAGTGTTCAGTTCACTCCTAACTGATGCCTTAACTACACCTAGGGGATGTTTTACACTTCAGGTTGGCATGTTTAGTACTTGAATAGGAGTGATATCACTGTATGTTAACCTAGACTCAGGCCCTACCTAATCTTGGAGATACATTTCTCATGAATGAGTAACCAAGGGAGATACAATTTTTAGGAGTTAGTGCATGTCTAATGCAAGATTAATCACCATATTATGAGAGCCAATGCAATCATCCAGCAAAAAATACTCGTTTTCGCCCAACGTGGGGCTCGAACCCACGACCCTGAGATTAAGAGTCTCATGCTCTACCGACTGAGCTAGCCGGGCTCCCACTTAAATATGGTATGCAGACTCATCATTTTTTATTAAGGAAAACCGTTTCTGGATATTCCTCTGCTCTTGTTTTGCAAGGAACTTCACTTTTATACATCCTTCAGAGGAAAGAATGTCAAGTAAAATAAGACGAAATGAAAATGGAAGGTGTGAAATTTTCATTTTGAGATTGCATAAGAAATCAAATTCCTCTCACGTGCTATAGAATACCTAAACACTTTTGATTAAACCACTTTAGTTGTTATAATGACACCAAATTTGAAAGCCATCTGTGACTTTTCTGTTCTTACTCTGCAACAACCATGGCAATTACAAGTTAAAAAGTAAAATGTATGCAAATTTTAGAATAGAGAATGCGGGCATCGATCCCGCTACCTCTCGCATGCTAAGCGAGCGCTCTACCATTTGAGCTAATTCCCCTGTGTGCTCACTCAGCATCACATTTCAAAAGTAACGTTACTGCTGTCCACACTTTATTTTAAGTCTAATTGCCCATAACATGAGTGTTCAGTTCACTCCTAACTGATGCCTTAACTACACCTAGGTGATGTTTTACACTTCAGGTTGGCATGTTTAGTACTTGAATAGGAGTGATATCACTGTATGTTAACCTAGACTCAGGCCCTACCTAATCTTGGAGATACATTTCTCATGAATGAGTAACCAAGGGAGATACAATTTTTAGAAGTTAGTGCATGTCTAATGCAAGATTAATCACCATATTATGAGAGCCAATGCTATCATCCAGCAAAAAATACTGGTTTTCGCCCAACGTGGGGCTCGAACCCACGACCCTGAGATTAAGAGTCTCATGCTCTACCGACTGAGCTAGCCGGGCTCCCACTTAAATATGGTATGCAGACTCATCATTTTTTATTAAGGAAAACTGTTTCTGGATATTCCTCTGCTCTTGTTTTGCAAGGAACTTCACTTTTATACATCCTTCAGAGGAAAGAATGTCAAGTAAAATAAGACGAAATGAAAATGGAAGGTGTGAAATTTTCATTTTGAGATTGCATAAGAAATCAAATTCCTCTAACGTGCTATAGAATACCTAAACACTTTTGATTAAACCACTTTAGTTGTTATAATGACACCAAATTTGAAAGCCATCTGTGACTTTTCTGTTCTTACTCTGCAACAACCATGGCAATTACAAGTTAAAAAGTAAAATGTATGCAAATTTTAGAATGGAGAATGCGGGCATCGATCCCGCTACCTCTCGCATGCTAAGCGAGCGCTCTACCATTTGAGCTAATTCCCCTGTGTGCTCACTCAGCATCACATTTCAAAAGTAACGTTACTGCTGTCCACACTTTATTTTAAGTCTAATTGCCCATAACATGAGTGTTCAGTTCACTCCTAACTGATGCCTTAACTACACCTAGGGGATGTTTTACACTTCAGGTTGGCATGTTTAGTACTTGAATAGGAGTGATATCATTGTATGTTAACCTAGACTCAGGCCCTACCTAATCTTGGAGATACATTTCTCATGAATGAGTAACCAAGGGAGATACAATTTTTAGGAGTTAGTGCATGTCTAATGCAAGATTAATCACCATATTATGAGAGCCAATGCTATCATCCAGCAAAAAATACTCGTTTTCGCCCAACGTGGGGCTCGAGCCCACGACCCTGAGATTAAGAGTCTCATGCTCTACCGACTAAGCTAGCCAGGCTCCCACTTAAATATGGTATGCAGACTCATCATTTTTTATTAAGGAAAACTGTTTCTGGATATTCCTCTGCTCTTGTTTTGCAAGGAACTTCACTTTTATACATCCTTCAGAGGAAAGAATGTCAAGTAAAATAAGACGAAATGAAAATGGAAGGTGTGAAATTTTCATTTTGAGATTGCATAAGAAATCAAATTCCTCTCACGTGCTATAGAATACCTAAACACTTTTGATTAAACCACTTTAGTTGTTATAATGACACCAAATTTGAAAGCCATCTGTGACTTTTCTGTTCTTACTCTGCAACAACCATGGCAATTACAAGTTAAAAAGTAAAATGTATGCAAATTTTAGAATGGAGAATGCGGGCATCGATCCCGCTACCTCTCGCATGCTAAGCGAGCGCTCTACCATTTGAGCTAATTCCCCTGTGTGCTCACTCAGCATCACATTTCAAAAGTAACGTTACTGCTGTCCACACTTTATTTTAAGTCTAATTGCCCATAACATGAGTGTTCAGTTCACTCCTAACTGATGCCTTAACTACACCTAGGGGATGTTTTACACTTCAGGTTGGCATGTTTAGTACTTGAATAGGAGTGATATCACTGTATGTTAACCTAGACTCAGGCCCTACCTAATCTTGGAGATACATTTCTCATGAATGAGTAACCAAGGGAGATACAATTTTTAGGAGTTAGTGCATGTCTAATGCAAGATTAATCACCATATTATGAGAGCCAATGCAATCATCCAGCAAAAAACTACTCGTTTTCGCCCAACGTGAGGCTCGAACCCACGACCCTGAGAATAAGAGTCTCATGCTCTACCGACTGAGCTAGCCGGGCTCCCACTTAAATATGGTATGCAGACTCATCATTTTTTATTAAGGAAAACCGTTTCTGGATATTCCTCTGCTCTTGTTTTGCAAGGAACTTCACTTTTATACATCCTTCAGAGGAAAGAATGTCAAGTAAAATAAGACGAAATGAAAATGGAAGGTGTGAAATTTTCATTTTGAGATTGCATAAGAAATCAAATTCCTCTCACGTGCTATAGAATACCTAAACACTTTTGATTAAACCACTTTAGTTGTTATAATGACACCAAATTTGAAAGCCATCTGTGACTTTTCTGTTCTTACTCTGCAACAACCATGGCAATTACAAGTTAAAAAGTAAAATGTATGCAAATTTTAGAATGGAGAATGCGGGCATCGATCCCGCTACATCTCGCATGCTAAGCGAGCGCTCTACCATTTGAGCTAATTCCCCTGTGTGCTCACTCAGCATCACATTTCAAAAGTAACGTTACTGCTGTCCACACTTTATTTTAAGTCTAATTGCCCATAACATGAGTGTTCAGTTCACTCCTAACTGATGCCTTAACTACACCTAGGGGATGTTTTACACTTCAGGTTGGCATGTTTAGTACTTGAATAGGAGTGATATCACTGTATGTTAACCTAGACTCAGGCCCTACCTAATCTTGAGATACATTTCTCATGAATGAGTAACCAAGGGAGATACAATTTTTAGGAGTTAGTGCATGTCTAATGCAAGATTAATCACCATATTATGAGAGCCAATGCAATCATCCAGCAAAAAATACTCGTTTTCGCCCAACGTGGGGCTCGAACCCACGACCCTGAGATTAAGAGTCTCATGCTCTACCGACTGAGCTAGCCGGGCTCCCACTCAAATATGGTATGCAGACTCATCAT